>NW_028277035.1:1512500-1815000 GCF_059951505.1 Python bivittatus | reverse complement strand
ACTGCAGACTAGTACTTAGTAGAGTAGCCATGAAGGCCTTGGAAAGTTGTTCAGATGCCATGATGTGTCTGAACCTACACAGATCAGAACCGTGCCAGCAATTGTGTTTCCTGTGACATTCCATGGAATCAAAAGTTGGACTTTGAAGAAGCAGGATAGAGTATTGATGCTTTTGAACTTAAGAATTTGGAAGACTCCTGAGAATACTGCCCCTTTGTTCAACTGTCTTATGTATGGGGGGTTGCTTTCACTATGCGTTTCTGCTGTAGTTCATCCTTTCTTTGAACTGATAAAACTTTGTCCTTTCTCATGTAGTTTGGCCACTTGTTGCTCCAGGTGTTAGATTTTTTTTTCAAGGACGGTCTCAAGCTTTTATTTGCTGTAACTGTATGTCTGGTTGTCAGGCAGGAAGACAAACATGCTAGGAGCATTGCAGTTCGCAACTGCAAGGTCCTATCCATTAATCTTCACTTTTTCTTCTTATACTACAACCGGCATTTCTTCTTTGTCCTTTCTCAGACCCTCAGGTATAGCTAGCTAGCTATTCTTATCTTAGAGGAAAGATGTATTAGGGGCTCCTTTCTGATCAGTTTCCCTGACAGTTTTCCTGTTAGCTTTTCTTCTGTGCTTGTTCACTGAGCTCACTCCTTGGAATCTAGCTGCCTTATAGCCTCAGCTTACTCACCAGGAAACCATGATCTGGTTGTGTCTAAAAGTGAATATGAAGTTGTGTAGTAGTCCTCCACGTTCCACAGACTGTTAGCTTATTGTTTAGCAGTACATTCACACTGGTTGTGAACTGAGTATAATTATTATCAATTATTTGAAGCAAAGTGCTTACCAATTACTTTATAACTTTGTGGGGAGCTGTTCTGGCAATCTGTTAATCATTAATAACAGTGCTGCAGTTAAAATACACTGGTTTCATTCTGGGAAATTACTTGTGATAGAAGAGATGAAAACTATGGAAATAATAAAAATAGCAAAACTGATGGATGTAATGTATTCTTATAATTCCATTTTTCTAGCTTTTAAAAGTTAGCTAAGGATTTTCTTTAAAATTTCAAGGTCCCTTTTGCATGCCATATTACCAAAGAATTCTTAAGGGTGCTAGCTTAGCATGAATTCCTAATATGATGTCATGTGCTGCTCAACCATTCCCAACATTTCTCAAGCTAATGGAAGTAGTTAAACAGTTGTAGCCTGTTTGCCCATTCCAGAAACAATTTAGCTGGTGTTGTTGGTTGCTGCTCAAGTTCAAATAACCTGTCCAAACTTGCTCTTTCCATGGAATTTGAATTGGGCTTAATTTTCAGTTCTCTGTTTTCACAGGTGGTTTTTTGGGAAGATACCTCGAGCAAGGGCTGAGGAGATGTTGGGTAAACAGAGACATGATGGTGCCTTCCTCATCAGGGAGAGTGAAAGTGCTCCTGGTGATTTCTCCCTCTCAGTCAAGTGAGTATTACTTTTTGATTGATTTGATTTGATTTGATTTGATTTGATTTGATTTGATTTGATTTGATTTGATTTGATTTGATTTGATTTGATTTGATTGATGGCCTGGCTGCAGTCTTTGAAACTTCTGTTATCAAAATAGCATTGGCTAGAACAGAGAAAGAAAAGTTTTAAAAGTTTCCTCCAGTGCAGGGATGGGATGGCGGTATTAGGCTTTTATAGTTAAGAGTTTCTAAGTTGCTGCAATTTTGAACTTTTGTGGTTCACAGTCCTCTTCAGGTACTAACGCATTAGAGGTTATAAAGGCAAAAAGGTGTTTCTCACCCCACTGGGGATGAACTTAGTATCGTCAGCAACTCCCTAAAATCCAGTGCATTATATAGAGGGCAGCCCTGCGGCCCCAGGAAAACGCATTGCTTTAAAAAGCTGCAGATAAGTGCTGTGTTCGTGCCCCCAGAGGTTTCAGAGCACCTTGTGCCTTCCAGCCCAAGATGATGCATGGTCACACACACAGGACGTTTTGGAAGGCCATCTGCAGCTGCGTACCTGTTTCCAGTTCAGGTTCATTCACTACCAAAAGAGGCATTCAGAAAATGCTTATTGCTCCCAGTCTTGTGGCCCAATTTAAGAATAAAGTACTTTGGAGTCCTTGGGAATTATTAATGGAGTCACCTCCATTAAGGAAGTACTTTGCTGCATCAATCTTGTTGTGCCATGAAATCTTTTAAAATGTAAAACTCCTAGATAAAGCTGCCTAATAGCATGTGAGGCCTTCTTTTAATATCCAGGCTTAGTAGCCTGGTGGTGCTTTTGATTGTTTATCCACATATAGAGGTTGCCCAACTCCTTAGCGATTCTGGGTGGCTTAGAAATGAAAAAGAACATAGAGATACAAGTGAAAAAAGGACCCCGGCCAACCAGACTGGACTAGTTCTTGGATTTAACTTTAAGTGTTAGTATTCGGCTTCTGCTTATATACAGTAATAAATGTGTGATAGAAATGAGAGTTTCAAGACTTGCAAAAATTAATAGAGCTTTCATTTCGCACAATTTATATGCATTTATTTCCTTGACTTGTCACACTGACTGCTAGCTTGTACTGCCACCTAATGTTTAGAAATCCTCAAAACCCTAATGTGTATATACACTTGGCTTAGGTTAACCCTGTAGATGTACAAGACACTATAGAAAAGAATACCTCTTGCCTGGCATGTAAATTAAAACAGTGAGTACATCTGGAATGTTCTTCCCCTTCTTCTTAGATTCGGAAATGATGTGCAGCACTTCAAGGTGCTTCGAGACGGTGCTGGCAAGTATTTCCTCTGGGTGGTAAAGTTCAATTCTCTGAATGAGCTGGTAGACTATCACAGATCAACCTCTGTCTCCAGGAATCAACAGATATTCCTCCGAGACATTGAGCAAGTGCCTCAGGTATGAAAACCCCTGGCGTTTTCCTAATCATAACACTTGTTATTCTTCAATAATAACCTTATGAATGTCTTTGTTTAGTGGGAGGGGGGATCTATGAAGGATAAATGCAATCTTGGTGACTCATTAGGACAAATTCTGTTAGGAGCTATTCTGTTCTCAATAACGGCACTACTTTTAGAAAATATATAACCCATCCTTTAAGATAAGCCTTCAAGGATTTCTACGTATCACACAATTAAAAAGTGTAACAGAACATTCTTTTTCTGAAATAACTGATAACTTTTTGAGACATGCATGAAACTGCAGTAGGGAAAAGCAGACAGGAAATCTCCTTGCATGAACTGTTTCTGGTGATGTTAGCAGAGGATGCGGCTCAATGTGCTTAAATGCCTGGGCAATTTTTAAGAAATCTTTGCCAGGCACCAAGAAGATACTAAGCTTGGCAGTGTTTGTGGAGGAGGGCTTGCAAGAGGGTGGCTGGGGGAGCTCAGCGGCACCGCTGGTCAGCTGTTTTTCTCTCAGCTGACTAGTGGAGCCGGGTTGGCTCCCGGAGGCGCAGCGGCACAGAGGAGGAGACTGCAGGGAGGCGGTGGCTTGGATTCTGCCCTCCTTTCTGAGACTGCCCTGGGAGAATCGGAGGTTGAAGAGACTGGGGCATTGCAACGAGGTGGCGATGGCGACAGTGACAACATCCAGGCAAGTGGGGCCCCTGGGATAGAAGGCTTTGACAGCCAGTTGATTGCTCCCAGCAGAGGCTGGAGCAAAGCAGCAACTTTGCAGGAGAGCCATCCAGTGTTCCACGATTGCCACTTATCCAGCCATGTGGAAGAATGGCCACCTTGGCAGTGTCCCCACCCCATCTGGGATTCCAGACCGTGGTTGCCTGGGGGTTGTACGGTTGTGAAGTTCTCAGGATTGCTGGACTGGACTATTCGTCCTGCAAGGTAGTCCAGAAAAGATACACAACCAGGAGTACTAGCTCTATCTTTATTTTTAGGTTACGTTAATAGAATCTTGCAAGACTGAAAGTATTTCTCCCCTCCTTTTCTTTTACTCTCCAGAAAACTAGGGAGAGTCCCCCTCTGAAAGGTTTCCCATGCCATCCCTCCGAGACATCTTTTACATGCCAGTTGTCCAGTCTGCGGTTCTCCCTCCTGTCTCCCAAGGTCATTCCCACATAACATTACATGGACAGATATCTTGGCTGCTGGCATCCAGCTGACAAGGGCCTTGACCAACAAGAACCGCTCTGTGGACTGGTTGTTGAAAAGGGGGCTGAGCGTGGCTGGGCCTTCCTGCAGCTTTTGGGTGGGAGACAAGGGCGGGGGGAGTGTGAGGTTTCCCCCACCACCACCTGGGTGAGAGCAGGGAGGGTGGGATGGGTGGTGTTGGATGGTAAACAGATTGGGTGGGATTTTGATAAGGAGGGGGAGCCTGCGCAGGGGGTGGTGCTAAATGCTGAATGTTGGGCAGAAGTGCCATTAACCTGGATTGTGCCTGCTTATCCCTGTTCATTATGTGGAGGTAGAGATGGGTGCCTTTGCTTTGGGGGCTAGGGAGGGAGAGCTGGTGGATGGGAGGAGAGGACGGGGGAGAGTACTGTGGTGGTGATGGGCATGGGGAGATATGGTGGGATACAGGGGGCAGGCTGCTCACAGGAAAGGTGGGTTGGGGATGTTAACATCAGTCCCTTGCCATGGATGGATCATTCCCTTTTGGCCCTAGAGTCCTCTGCAGCTGCCCCTCACTACAGGAAAGTAAGGCTATTAGATCAGCTCACCCCAGGCGCCTGATAGCCCAGTGCAGTTTCAGAGGGAGCTTGGGGTTTTTCCTGAAGCTCTGCATGTGGTTTGGCTGGTGCCCTTGTTGCAGCTTGGAATGAGCAGGTGACGGGGCACTGGACAAAATTGCACCTCTGCAGACTCTGTGTGCATGTGGATCTTGTAGAGCACCATGGTTTACCAAACAGCTCCAAGAGATAAAGCAACACAAGAGACACCTAAAGCGCTGCTGGAGAAAGACAAAGAGTGAAGTGGAGCGAGCACGGGTAAGAGCTTTTATTAGGACTTACCTTGCGGTGATAAGGGTGGTGAAGCATTCTTACTTCTCCACCCTTATTGTGTCTGCAGATAGCTGCCCAGCGGCCCTGTTTCGAGTGACCAGGTCCCTCCTGGGTAAGGAGCCAGGAGCCCTTACAGAGACGTTGTGAAGAATATTCTCAGCATCTGTTAGACAAAGTCGCTCGACTTCATTCAGAGTTGGACTCCAGCTGGGCAGATCCATTGGAAGTGACTGAGACAAGTGTGAGCTCTCTTATCTGGGAGGAGTTTAGGTCAGTTGGTCCCGAGGAAGTGGACAGGGTCCTTGTGACTGTGAGTTCAGCCCACCTATGTTCTAGGCCCATGCCCATCTTGGTTGGTTAAATCCTCCCAAGAGGTGGCATGCGGTTGGATCCAAGTGGTGATTAATGCCTCCTTGCAAGAGGAGGTGATGCCACCTGCATTGAAGGAGGCGGTGGTGTGCCCCCTTCTCAAGAGGCCATTCTTGGACCCAACATGTATTGACAACTTTCATCCAGTCTCCAACCTTCCCTAAAAAGGAAGGTTGTTGAGAGGGTGGTTGGCACTCAGCTACAGAGGGTCCTGGATGAAGTGGATTTTCTGGACCCTTTTCAGGCTGGTGTACAGTACTGAATTAGCATTGGTTGCACTTGTTGATGACATTTGGAGGACTTGGGATGGGAGTGAAGCACCTGTGCAGGCCCTCCTGGATTTCTCAGCAGCTTTCAGTACCATCAACCATGGTATCCTTCTGAGCCAGCTTCAGAGACTGGGAATGGGAGGCACTATTTGCAGTGGTTCTTCTTTCTCCAAGGCTAGTTTCAGTCAGTGTTTGTTGGAGGGGAGAGGTTGAGTCCTAGGTCCTTGCAATGTGGGGTGCCTCAGGGCTTGGGTCTCTCTCCTCTTTTCTTTAACACTCTGGGCCAGGCATATGATGCTGTCATGGTGCTGACCAAGTGCTTGGAGGTTGTGAGGGTCTGCATGGGGAAGAACTGACTTTGACTCGACCCTGGCAAGACAGAGTAGCCTTGGGTTTTTGGCCCCCCAGGTTTGGGATATGTCATCTTTGATCTGGACAAGATTGCACTACTCTGGACAGAGCTGGTGCGCAATTTGGGGATCCTCATGGACTCATGGCTACTGCTCAATGAACAGGTGGCTGGGGGGCCTTTGCACAGATTCATCTTGTGCACCAATTGCACCCTTTCCTGAATCGTGAGGCCCTGCTCATGGTCACTCGCGCCTTGGTCACTTCCCATTTGGATTAC
This sequence comes from Python bivittatus, assembly GCF_059951505.1. Taxonomy (NCBI): domain Eukaryota; kingdom Metazoa; phylum Chordata; class Lepidosauria; order Squamata; family Pythonidae; genus Python; species Python bivittatus. The sequence goes on along the minus strand of NW_028277035.1, from coordinate 1,808,786 downwards.
TGCAACATGCTCTACATGGGGCTGCCCTTGAAGGCCACCCAGAAATTACAAGTCCAGAATGCAGTGGCACACACAGTGTTGGGCATCCCTAGGTTCACCCATATTACACCCGTTGCATGAGCTGCACTGGCTCCCGGTTTTCTTCTGGGTGCAATTCAAGGTGCTGGTTATTACCTTTAAAACCCTACATGGCTTGGGACCAGGTTATCTGCAGGACTCCCTCTCCCTGTGGACATCCATCTGTTCCACCAGAGTGGATAGGGTGGACACATTCCAGGCCCCTTACCTTAAATATTGCCATCTTGTGGGTCCTTGGAAGCACGTCTCTTCTGTTGCAGATCCTGCCCTATGGAACACCCCCTAGCCTTCTATCCTTCCAGAGGGCACTTAAAACCTGGCTCTTCCCCCAGGTGTTGGGATAGGATGAGGCCAGGGTGGGATGAGAATGTGGGTACATCAGAGAAGTGTGGCTGCAGTGCCAGGTTTTTCTGTTTCTATTTTTATTGTTGTTGGATTTTGTATTGTTTTAGATTGTTTTATACTATTTTTATATTGTTTTAGTGGTTGTAAGTCACCCAGAGTTGTTTTAAGATGGGCAGCTATATTCATACTGATTTCTGCAGTACAGGTAGTCCTCACTTATTGACTGTAATTGGGACCAGGAACTCTGTCACTGAGCCATGTGGTCGTAAGGTGTAACATCACATGACCACGCCAACTTACAATAGCAGTTCCAGCAGTCCCAGTTGCCATCATCAGCGGAATCCCACACATTCACAGTGTCCCGTGGTCACACAATCGCCATTTGCAACCTCCTGCCAGCTTCCCCATTGAAGGGAAGGTCACAAATGGCGATCATGGGACACTGTGAATGTGTGGGATTTGTAAGTCCCCCTCATTCAGTGTTGCGTTAACTTCAAATGGTTGCTGAATGAGTGGATGTTAAATGAAGACTACCTGTAAAATGGTAATGTCATAGATCACTGTTTTCTAAACCTCAGAGCTGCTGAAAATAAACACAAAGCTTCAACAAGTTCAGCATGATAGAGGGCAGTCATATGGCCAGATCCCTAGTTATTTAAGACTTTAATGGAACAGCACTTGGATTGTGCTAGAAGTTGACCAATATGGCACTCTTGATGAGGCAGAATCACTCTAATCTACACTATGTAGCTTCTGAAAGGCTTCAAAGGCAAACGTACATACTGTTTTACATTAATCTCAAGGTTACTAGTATATGGATATTTGTTGTCAGATATCCCATAGCCTTTGTCCAAGAGGTCCACAGCTGGGTTCACCAGTGTGAAGAGGCAGAAGGCATTGTATGCCATTTGAGCCTCAAATGATAACAGTGGTCTGTCGGCCACTCTCTTAAACCTTGAATTGGGTTATTTAGGTGAAATGCAAGAATAGTTGGAACACCATCTTCTGGTCAGATGAACCACTAGCTAAAACAACTTCTTACTGTCCTGGCTAGACTGAACTTGGATGTATTGGATCTCTGCAGTCCATTACTGATTGCAGACATTAGCTGAGCATTCCTGCTAGCTCACCTGAATCTGATCAGAGGCAGAGGTGGAGTTATGAATAGGCATCTCCCTCACAAGTTTCATGCAAAACACTGAACCCTGTTACATTCTGGAATATTAGTGATAATGTGGCCAAGCAGTTGTTTTCTATCATCAGATTTTGAAATTAGCCATCCAAATAGGACTGGCTCTTCTGAAGTCCAGTGCTTCTCACCCAGGCAGTCTGTTCAGAAGGATACCAGAGACCCTGGAGAGATACAGCTATGAGAGAAAGTTAAAATAAAAACCAGGGTTACATTTCTCCCATGCTGCTTCTGGGGAACTGGATCAAAATGGATCCAAATAACTGTTTTCATCAACGATAACCGAAGTTGCCTTGGCAACCATTTGCCCCCAAAAGAAGAGATATTTGTGACTTATACATAGTTAACCCATCAGGTTCCAGAGTTAGTTAGATGAACTACTTGTGGGAAAAGACTTAATCTCTCAAATGAAGCAGTCTTGTCTGCTAGAGTAAAACCAGAAATATCATTTTGCTCTGCTGTCTGTGAATTCACATACAAAGTTTCTCATCAAGCTAGAAAAGAAGGACGGAAGTAAAGGAAGAGGTAGCCACATGAAGATGCATGAGGACTGAATTTAATTTTGACAGCTTGAGTTTACATTAGGGTAGCCAACCTGGGGCCCTCCAGTGTCTGAATTACATTAACTAGTTGCTGTAGGTATCATAGCCAATGGTAAGTGATGCAGAGAGCTGCCATTCAAAAACATCTGGAAAGCCATCACTTTCTCGTCTCTGGATTACATGAATCCTCCTGTTGCCACTGAATTTCACTTGTGAATATTTGTTTTAAAAATGGGTTCATCTGAATAGCTTTTGTCTTCAAAGCAGCCTGATGCATATCAAAATTACATATGTGTAGTAAGATGATACAGATTTAACACTTCACTCCCCAGTGTTTGTAGATGTATTTTTTTATTTTAGACACAACCACAATAATTCAAAAAGGCTGCCCACTTTTTTTATTATAAGACTTTTTTTAATAGCCATAGTTGGTTATAAAAATCAGTTTCAGCATTTTGTGTATCACAGAATAAGCATAGTATATGAGTAAGACTTGCTGCAATTTTTTGTTTCTGAATTAATTAACTCACAACAAATACATAAAATTGTTATCTGTAGTCATCTCCTAGCATCAGTAGCTTCAGATGTCATGACTCAAGGCAAACTACTGCATAGTTCATGCTGCAAAAAATGAGCGATTTGGAGGCCTCACCAAATAACTCACCATTCTTTTCTTTACTCTGCAGCAACCCTCCTACGTACAGGCTCTTTTTGATTTCGACCCTCAGGAGGAGGGAGAGCTCGGCTTCCGCCGTGGAGACTTTATCCAGGTCCTTGACAATTCTGACCCCAACTGGTGGAAAGGAGCCTGCCACGGACAAACAGGCATGTTTCCACGCAACTACGTAACCCCAGTGAACCGGAACATCTAGAGCAGATGGCTGAAGATTATTTAAGGAAACAGGAAAAACAGTAAAGTCCTCATTCAGAATCTAACAGCAGCCAGTGATCTCCAGTCATCAGGCCATAAAACCAAGTTCCCTCTCTGCATGAGGGGGAACACTTTTTTTCACTCAGAATGGAACTTTGTGGGGAGGGGACAGGAGAAGGGTCCAACTTATGCACCAAAACTTATCTTTAAATTAAAATGGATATTAACAGTTTTCTTTGGTTATTTCTGGGGTGACCCTTTTTGTTCATTGGTCCCTTTTCTCCCCAACACCAGTGCACCAGTGCATCAGTGTATGAAGTGTTATTGCTATATGAAGTCCATGCTATGCCATGAAAGGAAGAGAGGAAGCTCTGTTGGTATCTGTTATTCATGCAAACGGTCTTCATGAAGGGACTGAGAGAGGAGCCAAATGCATTAGCCAGTTTTTTAAATACACACACAAACATGCCAATTCTTCTTCTACCTTCAGTGTTTTGCCTGACTAAGATAAGGTCTTAATTTTTTTCCTCGCTGCTTTTCAGTCTGAAACTTGTACAGCTGTTGAGCAGAGGGGAAGATGGTAAATAGGTTGTAGGATTTTTCTGAGAAAATCTGTATTACAACCAGATCCTGTTTTCATTAACCACAACAGCTTTTAGGGTTTTTTTAACTGTGTGATTAAGCATGTTCTTCTGTTTTTTAATTAGTGCCTTTCCCTCATTTCCTATTTTTAAAAGGACAGTCCATAGTTTTCAATTTGTTCCTGTTTTTATGTAAATATTTAAGAGGTTGAATGAGAGGAATGTAACTTTATTACATGAAAAGATCTCCATATACCAGATGGGGCTTTAAAATATGTATAAGCATCTGATATTTTTCATACTAGTTGGGGAAAAGGCATAAAATGTTCCAAGACCCGCAGCCTGGTGGTTCTTGAGCAAGAGAGAGAAAATTGCCCCAGTTTGAAGAAATGGACCATATTTTACAAAGCTTAAAATGAAATACCAAATTATTTTTCCCAAAGACAGTAAGAAGGCCTCAAGAAATCGTGCTTAATTATAGGGAATGCTCGACCCTGATGCTTGGGGGTGAGCAGTCCAGTCCTCTCCCAAGTTGGCTGACTCACAGTTGCAATCCGTGACTGGTTCCCAAGCAGGAATGGCCTTCCAGCAGTTCCCCATTTTTCTACACCAGTATTACCTACCGTAGCTGGAAGTCATGTTTCTTACTCTCAAATCCCAGAAGGGAGATTGTATTCAACTTTTTATCCTGATCAAACTCATAGTGCCACGCATAATGTGATGAGTGGACTTAGACTTTAAGACAAGGGAGAGCAGCCTGCAGAGCTCCTGTGCCAACCAGTTACCTTACTCCTTTTACCGAGCCGCATGCCTGGAACTTCCACCTTAGTAACCGACCCCAAAGCTACCACAGAGACCTTCCCTTACAGCAGTGTTGTCCAAACTTGGCCACTTTAAGATGAGTGGACTTCAACTCCCAGAATTCCCCAGCCAGCTGGCTGGGGAATTCTGGGAGTTGAAGTCCACTCATCTTAAAGTGGCCAAGTTTGGACAACACTGCCTTACAGAGATGTGCTGTTATGCCCAGATTGGGGGTGGGGGGGAACCCTGTGTTGGTGGGTGCCTTTTTATACTAAGCGTTACAGGTGTTATTCCTGAGATGGATTCTGCCTTATATTTCCATTTCTGTTAGCAGGCGAAAAAAGAAAGCTACCCTGTGTAGCCTATTGTATTAATTTCTCATGTTTTTCTTGCTAGCTGTCTTTCTCCCCCTACTTTCTTTTTTAAAATTATTGGAAAAGGAATCTATGGCATTCTACATTTGGACCATTTGATTGTTTTTCTTATTTTGGAATTGGTGTATATCATGCAGCCTTGCAGACATAATGTCTTGTGTGTACATATATATATTAAATCAGTGTTTAAATAAAAACAGGCCTATGTACGTAATCCGTTAACGCAGCAGCAGCATTTGGTAGATAGTAATTAACTGTGAATAATAAATATACAACGAATTCTTCACTTGAATATCGGTGTCTTTTTTATTAACTTACTGAGTCATTGGCACATTTAAAGAATCAGTGGGGGTTCAGTACAGTAACGTGCTGGAGATTATACTGTCCTCCCAGAAATGGGAAGGACTAGATCGAAGACTAACTTCGATTTAAATGAGAGTTGTTATGCTAGCTTCCCATGTAACTGCTTTCCCTTTGAAGCAGATAAACGAAGTAGGGAAAGCATGCCAAGCATAACTTCTTGAATTCCTTCCAACCTGCTTACCAGTTGTAGCCTTTGGGGACACCTGCATTTTCTTCTATGTAATGAAGTAACATGTTTCAGGTGCCTTTGTGCACTCTCTCACCAGGGACTAATTTGGGCATGGCATGTGTGTTGTCTCTGGGTGTGCATCTCTGTTGGAGCTGGGTGGCTACAAATGTGTTGCCCGTGTGGGTGTTTCCACTCTGTTGCATTGGTGCCCCTGCACTGAGGCAGAGGGTGTGCTGCATGCGTCTCAGGTCACGGGACTGGGAAGGAGAAGGAAGATGGCCTTAGAACAGAGCACTCAGCAACCCTCGAAGCTGCTGCCCATTGTCTGTCTCCCCAAGGGGGCACTGGAAAGGGGGCGTTGCTGGGTTGTGTTTATTTCTCCAGTCCCTGGACTGGTCTGGCTCATTATCGGACTCAGTCTTTCTTTTGCCAGTTCCTTCATGCATGTGCACACCAATGCACACAGCAAACTTGGTCGTTTCTGCTTTCAGAGTTAATCCTGCTGACAAAGTCTTGAGCCCTTTCACATAATTTCACTCTGATGTTCTGCTGAGTTGGAAAGAATAAAAAATGCAGTTTGGCGGCAACTTTTGACAAGGCGGGCTCTAGGCAAAGGCTGAGGAGGCGCCGGCCTAGGGGTGCCAAATTTTAGGGGGCTCCAAAATTTCCAACAAACACAATAAGAAAGCAAAAAGCAGTAACAGCGCACTCTGTGAGCCAGCGCATTCACTCAAGGGCTAAATACAGTTTTGCAGAATTGATGCCATATGACCACAATGGGTGCTAATGTAATTTACTGTGGTAAATATGGTGAAATTGTTGGAGAAAAGAAAAAAAATTGTCCAGGGCTAAAAATCATATGTGTAAAGATGAAAAATTCAAAGAAAAGAAAAGGGCACCTTTTTGAAATTCCTGACAAAATTGGAAGATGAGCCAAACCATAGGGGGTGCCACAATATGACTTTGCCTAGAGCACCAAAATGTCTCGAGCTGGTCCTCATTTTTCCATTCTTCATCCAGCGAAAATCTCAGTTTGCTTAATTTGAATTTCTAGTGCACTTGGTGCTAAATCTAAGTAGCAGCTAAAAGATCAAGACAAATGTGTAAAAGAATGCAGTAGCAAGGGTGATGCTAAAATTTATATTATGGTATTACAGTCTTTTCCTTGTAAAAATATTGCAGAGCTTAAAGCAATAGTTAACTCCATGCGGCTAGTAAATTAATGCATGGCTGTTTTTATCAAATAAGCCAGAAGAGTTGAAAAGCAAAGTAATTATGGCTTGTTTAGCCAACTTTTTTTTTGCCCTCCTTTTCTAGCTTCTTGTCATTCTTCCCTCCTTGCAGTCTAGACTAGAAATAGTTACTCTAACGATAAGAATGAAAGCTCTCTGATTACTACTATTAGTAAGAAGGAAGCTGCTAATGGGTATTGATATATTAAAAACATCTCCAAAATGGCCCCCTGTAACTGTGGCAGAAGTTAAAAGAATAATTGCACAGCAGACAGCTGGTAAAGCCCCGGGAGAGGACATGTTACCTCCAGAAATCTTTAAGGTGTTTCCCGATTGGCGGGCCCCTCGTCTCGCCTCTTTGTTTACCTATATCAACGCCACTGGTCGATTACCTGTAGGTTGGAATAATAGTGTAGTAATCCCAATGTATAAAAAGGGAGATACTAGAAATCCAGCTAATTTTTGACCTATAAGTCTTATTGACATAGGGTGCAAGCTATATACAAGATACAAGAATAAGAAGGAAGCTTAAGATTACAACATAAAATTCCACCAAATACTGTATTTCAAATTAGAAAACATTATCCAGACATTCTCATTGGTACACTGATGAATGTAACAAAAATTATCTATTTTCAAATAGCCTAAAATGATGTCTGATTTGTTGTTCTACCTTATTTCATCATGGTAAATCAAAAACAAATCAAGTTGCTTAGTATAATATGTAATAACGGTCTGTGGTCCATTTCATGTTCTACTAAGCCATAGCTTGTTTACTACACCAAAGCTGGACTCACACAATGTGATAAATTGTGTGATAAACCAACTTCATAGCTCATAGTAAATGAAGTGGTCTTCCCCACTTCCCAACAATTATGTTCAAAACTGCAATGGAAGGCATGTGCAAGGAGGATACTGGAATGGAGGATCAAGGTTATCAGGAGCAAGGGAGAGGATTCCTGAGCAAGCACTTCCTCAGCCCGCAGCAGGACCATGAGAAGGTGAAGCAGCTGAGACTGGCCCCTCCCTAGAGTCTCGTGGGGTATAGCCACTAGTTGCTTTAGCATAGGTTTAGCCTGGCGAGATTCTGTCTATTAGGTGCAAGCTAATAAAGGAACTATACTGGACTGGACCGCCTCGTTGTCGTTCTTGGGCTGGGCCTGACAAAAACTCTCTACCCCACTACAACACACCTGGTTGAATATTTATGCTATAAAATGTGCCCAATAAACCCTTAATCTAGAATAGTTTGGGTTAAGCTGACATAGAGCCAGACAACAATATCAGTTGGAAGCCATTCATATGGCTGCGTCAGTCATTGTCTTCCTAAAATAAATGAAATTGGGAAATGTTCATGCTAACGGAAGAGGATTTATATTTTCTTGTTTATGCGAAATACCAGTGAGGAAAGCAGGCCAGATTTTGGTATAACAAAATTAGCTGTCAAACTGTTCAGTATTTGTTGTCTTCTTTTTTTAGTGCTTAGTTCTACAGCTCTATAGTTTCTTCATGCTTTTTTCCAGAGCAATTCTTTGCTGCTGCTTGGTTTCTCGTAAGTTTTGAAAGTGACTTTGCTGGAAAGAAGAGGCACTTTAGCAGTTTTATTGAATGCATAGAACTTTCTATTTTGATAGAAACTTGTAATACTTAAGGACCAGTTTTGGAGGACATAGGCATTATCGATTACAGACCTTCGGGGAAACATGTACAGTGTTGTTCAGTCTGGGGATTGCTTTTTCTCAGTTAATCTTGTGTTGAAGGCTTTAATATCACTGCTACAATTTTGACAGAATGGCATAGAAATTAAAAGTGTACCTTTCTTGAGCCCTATCCCATTTTTTGTCCAATTAAAATTATTGTTTGTTCTCAAAATAACCAGTATTGCACAGTATGTAGTAATTAAGGTAAAATTCTTGACTCTATTATTATGTTCTTACAATATGTTTAATTCAACCAGTTTTCTGAATTTCCACAATGCATCTAATCACACAGATAGGTTTGCACAACACATGGCTAAAAGGGGGTTGGTCCATTTGTGATTTTACAGGTCTTTAAACCTTTAAACTTTTTCGAGATTCAAAACAATCACAATTTTGAGTTCAAGAAATGGGGTTATAACCTTGGGTAAAAGTACCAGTTTCTGTACTTCCAGGTAACAGCTATTTTAGTTTTGGATGACCCAGTGGTTGTGTTTACATTATTAGTTGCAAATTAGCCAATCACATTTTAGCATGTATGTTATGCACACTCACCCCATGTACTTAGTTTATGGTTCAGTGTGCCATGCAGACCTAAGCAATGGGATTAACCGAGGAAACCATGCTCTCCAAATTTCAGATGGGCCCATCAGACGAAGAAGTTGGAGAGGCTTGTTGTCTGCCTGATTTCAATTTTTTAAAAAAGAAGCTCTTAATTTGGCATCATTAAAAATGGGATTTATACTTTTTTATGCCTCACCTCACCCCAATTCTAGAAATGCTGCAGGAATATTAAAAGATGGGGGCAAAATTCCTTCGAAACAGCTTTTCCAATTCACTTGATGGCCTGTTACGAATGTGATCTTTGCTGGGTTCTGCTTGCAAATTATGCTCCATTTTGCATACAAAATGTATTTTTAGGCAAATATCACCTCTCCCGATGACAAATTCATCCAAGCTTCTATTTAAAAAGGGAAAACGTGCACTTACCTGTTCCTGAAATTGTTAGCTGTGCACTGGAAGGCATATGGCTGACATTTAAATCTTGGCTGCTGGTGAGCCTGTGCTTCAAGTGCTCTAAATAGACACTAAGTAACCACAGCAACCACAAACTGCAATACATGCATTCGGGCAGAGTCGGTCTGCTCCAGGTCCCATCACTTAAATGCATCATCTTATGGGACAGAGGAAGCAGGCCTCCTCTGTCGCAGCCCCGCCCTCTGGAACAGCCTCCCCCGGAGAGGAGAGATACGCGGCTCCCGCTCTCCTTGGTTTCTCTGAAGACCTGGCTCTGGTCCCAGGCCTGGGGTGAGGGTGGCTGTGGAACAGGGTCAGGGGGTGTTATTTTGGTCCAGGCAGTCATGTGGTGTTTAGTTGTGTTTTTAATATAGGTATTGGACCGGTTGTGTGCCGCCCAGAGTTGGATGGCCATACCAAATCCAAGAAAATGAAAAAAATAAAAATAAAAAGCCTCGTTCAGCATTAAAAAAAATGTGAAGCACTCTTTTGAGACATAGAGTGTGGATTCTGTATTTAAATTGCAATCTAGGTCTGTTCAGAAATCTGTAATTTTAAAACACTGGGCAATCGTGGGCACCCCTTGGACAAGCCTGTCATAAGATTTGATATGTGATTATTGTCAGGGTATTTGGGAAATATGATGTGCTTTTCTCATAATCTTGGAGAAAGCAGGATTCAGATGCGACAAACAGGCTAACAGTGCTACACAGGCAGAGCAGACTCACGCTGAAATTAACGAGAAACACTACGGACAGTCAGCCTCAGCAAGAATGTAGAAACTTTCTTCTCTGTTATTGTATCTGCCTGGCAGTTTTTCTGAACCCAGCTGATCCTCAGAAATGATGGTGGTGGTGATGATGATGACGATGACGATGATGACGACGATACACTTTGCAGGAAAAAAATGGTCCCCTCTGCTCTCATCAGGTCTCTAAGGCAAAGGCTGTTATAGCAGGGTTCCTCAACCTCAGCAACTTTAAGATGGGTGGACTTCAACTCCCAGAGTTCCCCAGCCAGCATGCTGGCTGGGGAACTCTGGGAGTTGAAGTCCACGCATTTCAAAGTTGCTGAGGTTGAGAAACACTGCTCTAGACCACAAATAACTCTGGTATATACGTATTAAAGTTACCTGATCTGGGCTGCACAGGTTCAAAGAACCACTAGTTGGCGAATTCTGGGATTTGAAGTTAACGCATCTTAAAGTTGCTGAGGTTGAGGAACCCTGTGTTATAGGATAGTCCCAATGGCCTTTGCGGTCCATTTTCTATGGATGAATTTCTCAAGAGGCTTGAGGGACAGTGCTTGTTCAGCTCCAAGCATTCCTGTATTAAGGTAATTTTGGATCTTTCTCAATTTGGATTTCAGTCCAATTTTAGGTCTCAAGCTGTTTTGGATTCTCTGTGTTGGGAGAGTGACAAGGAACATGGGTCAGTTTTCTTTCTGTACTATCCTGACCAAAGAAAGTAATCAAACAACTGGGAAGTTGAGAACCCAAATATACATAAACCATTTACCTTCAAGTTTATTTATGGGAAAAACTAGATGATCCTAAGAGGTTTCCTCTTTTCCCCACCATTCCATGGTGATTTCCACTTTGTCCTTATTCATTCATAGTCTTCTTGGCTCTTGTGTGTGTGCAAATACATCCTGCAGCTTCTTGACTCTTCAGCTGGGGCCTCTCAATTCACCTGCTCTTTTCAGCTATTCCATCACATAATTAATTCTCCCTTCTTTTTTCCCTTTTCTTCTCTGTTTCCTTCAGTTATCCTTCCTTTCTCCTTCAAGCTTCCTCCCTTTCCAGTAACTTAGCAAATCCCTCCACACGATCAATTTCTTTTGGTCTCCACCTTAATTTCACTTTTTTTTTTTATTATGGTTAGTCGCATAGTCAGCCAGATATTTAGATTGGATTTGGCATTTTTATCCACCTATCGAATTCTTCCCAAGGACCTGGAATAGGCAGATGTTGGTGTTTGATGGTGTTAAAGGTATCATCGCAGGATATAAGCTGTTCCAAGTAAAGCTGCTTTTTGAAATTGATGGTGATGATTTTGTCAGTGCCGATGGTCTTCAAGTGGTACTCCAGATGTTTTGGGATTGCACCTAAGGTGCCTGTAACTATTGGTACTATCTTTGCTTTCTTTTGCCATAGTCGTTCTTTTTGCAGTCTTTATATTTTGTGATTTTCTCCAGTTCTTTCTCTTCTATTCTGCTGACTCCAGGTATTGCAATGTCCACTATCCAGACTTTTTTGTCTTTCTTATAACAATTGTTAACTCTGGGGTGTTGTGTGGCAGGTGCTTGTCTGTTGAATTCTAAAGTCCCAGAGCACTTTAGCTTCTTCATTTTCTATTACTTTGTCTGTTTTGTGGTCCCACCAGTTTTTGCTTGCAGATAAATGGTATTTCTTGCAGATATTATTATTATTGATATTATTATTATCAGACTGTCCTGAAACTAGTTTTTAGAATCACAAACTGCTTTTTAATCTTTCAAGGAATCACATGTCAGTACCAACTCCAAACATAAAACAGCTATTTAAAACTGTAGCAAGTTAACATAGGATAACAACACAAATTAACATTCCTCTACTTATTTCCTTGGAAGCTTGGTTTTATTGCATCTCTAAGTGAGATTCCTCAGACTTGGAGGTGGACCCTTCCCTCCTTGCCCACAATGCATCCTTGATGTACCCATTGTCCCCTCCTGTCTGCTTGGGCAACTTCTTTGACCTTCGTCCATCTTTGAGGTCATTTTTTGTTTTTGATAAGCGAGGACTACCTGTACCTCTGTTTAACGATGGTAATTGGGACCATAATTTCCATCACTAAGTGATGCAGTTGTAAAGTGCGACATCATGTGACCCCACTGCTTAGAGACGGCAGTTCCAACAGTCCCCAGTTACCATCATTAAGCAAACGGGTCTTTAAGCAAAGACCTCATGTGACCGTGACTCCCAACTTCTTGCTGGCTTCCCCATGGATTTTGCTTCTGGAAAACCATTGGGGAAAGTTGCAAATCACAGCCACGTGACTGTGGGACACTGCAACAGTCAGAAATATGGGTCGCTTGCCAAGTGCCCAGAATGTGATCACATGACTGCGGGGGCACTGCGACGGCTGGAACTTTGAAAGACCGGTTGTAAGTACCACTAGTTCAGTGCTGTTGCAAGTTCTAAGAGCTGCTGAACGAGTGGTCATTGACCAAGAACCACCTGTATACTTGTAGTAATAGGAAAGTATAGGGAATAATTTATCCTCAGTAAATACCAATATCCAATAGAAGAGAATATATGTAGCTCAGGGTTGAACTGTGGAGTCCTTGGTGCTCTCTGAGCTTAGTTGTTTGTTTGCAGATGTTTCATTAGCCCATCTGCAAACAAACAATCAAGCTCAGAGAGCACCAAGGACTCCACAAATACCAATATCCTCGGGTACACATGAATAATTTTAAGTGACTTGGTGTCAATAGTTGCAGTAGTTACTTTGCAACAGGGGATTCCATCAATGCTTTCTCCTTTTGAAAAACTGAGTATTTCCCAATATTTTGAATATTTGGCCAATAGATCTGAGTTTCAAGTTAGCCTTGGTTTTCCCACTGCCCAACATCTGGATTGGTTATAATGTTTTGATAATGAAGTTCTCCTTGTTAAGATTAGCTAAATCCAGCCTTGTTCAGACCTCTGCTCTTCTTTGTCTTTACATGGTCAGCTGGAGGTCTGAAGGGGAGGTTTAACAGAACTGGTTCCAACATGAGCACCCCTCTCCTTCGATGCAGCATCTCAGCAAAATGGGTCTCCAATCACACAGAGGCCAATACTTTATTTCATGCCATGCAAGCACTCTTTCCTTCAGACAGCCAGCTGAAGACATTGAGATCCAGGAAAGTGTTACATACATTATCCAATACCCAGGTTGGCTCATCTTATATTCAGCCAAACCCTTGGATAGGCTAGTGCTGTTGAGAAAGGATTTCTCAATCCTGCCTGCTCTGGCCGAGGTGGGGTCTCCCTTCATAAACAAATTCAGGATTTGTGAATGGTGTTTGCTGTTCAGTGCTCAAGTTCAGATGACTGTGGTCGTACGGCATGCTAAGCCATAAGGTGGCTGTTTGGCTTTTGTCTTAGTATACACTATTATATAAACCTAGCCAGTTTGTTCTGTAAATCATGGTTTATTGCTCAGTGGAAAAGTTGGCAATGTTTATATATTGGACTTTTTTGGCTTCTTTTTATTTTTATATATATATATATATATATATATATATATATATATACATACATTTCATTATGTTTTCCAAAAACAGTTAAAAAATGGAAAAATCAAGAAAAAGGAAAAAAAAGGGGGGGAAAGGAAAAAAAGGCATAGAAAAGAAAGAGTAGCTTCCAACTTCCCTTGGTACAGGTATAAATGTAAAATATATTAGCCTCTTACTCTAATATCTAAAAGTTTACATAATAAAAATAGTTTTTAATCTAATATTCAAGAAAATTCCTAAAATCAATTTGTACAAGATATTTCTATAAGTAGAACATCAATCATCAAATCCCAAAATCAAAATTGCATTTTTTTGGGTGTCAAGCAAAAAGTCTAAGAGAGGTTTCCAGTTAGAAACAAGCTAGAAAGTGCCCTCACTTTGAGCAAAGTAGTCAGTTTCGCCATCTCCGTCAGTTCTATTAATTTCAATATCCATTCTTCAGCTGTAGGTATTTGTATGTCCTTCCATTTTTGCGCGTATAAAAGCCTCCCCGCAGTTATCAATTAAAGAAACAAATTTCCATGTTGTCTTTCCATTTGTTTATCCATCATGCCTAAAAGGAAAGTCTCTGGTTTCAGTTGCAGGTCTAATTTCAAAATATTTTGAATCAAAATATATATCATATTCCAATATTTCTTAGCTTTTTCATAAGTCCACCATGGACTTTTTTGGCTTCTGAAGGCTGCAGGGATTTGCAGCTAGTGAGATGACTGGAACAAGCAGGACAATTTTTTTTGGCCTCTCTATATTTGGAGGCAGTGGATAGCTTTCTTCATATAATGCCCGGAGTCATTGGGAGTCAGGCGGCATACAGATTTTACACACACACATGCACGCATATATATATGAGGGACTGTCTTGCCATGCATTATTCTGCCCACCCAGTCTGAATTCCAAGAGAGAAGCTATTAAGAGTCCTGTGCCCGAGAATGCTGTGAGCCAGAAGGCAGACCTTTCCAGGGGCAGCCCCAACCTTATGGAACTTCCTTGCTTCCTGGAAGGCCTTTAAAAACGCTTTATTAAAGTGAGCCTTTGGTTTATGATACGATTATGGGCAGGCATCTCAACATGCTATGATTTCTTTCCTTATTAAATTGATTATTGCTGATTATTTATTACAAATATTTTCAGAGAATGATTTTGTTGGTTTTTCCCTGTTGTGCATTGCCCACAGTTTTTTTCTGATTGATATGGTTTACAAATATTGTATACTTCTGGAAAGAAATTGCACCTCCTCCCACAAATCTGTTTCCGTTGAATTTCAGTGGTATGATCTGATGATGCTTTGGGACCCCCAAAATATGGCAGGAGTCTGTAGGCAAGCAGCCAGTACTGGTGGGTGATTGGGCAGTTGTCTCTGAAGCAGTGCAATTTCTATACCATGTTCAAAGGTGGCCTGTGGTAGCATTGTCAGCTGGCACACCAGCATTATCTGGTAAAAGAGGCTGAGTTCACATATTACCCTGAGCCAGAATTTATTTAATAATGGTTCAATGAGTAAGCCACAATTGTCTGGATTTCTAATCATACTAAGCTATAGTTAGTTTAACCACACTTTATTGAATCACGCGTTCATGTAACACATTACTCCACAAACTGATGCTTATGTACTAGCTTAGTTTGATGTGTGAATTCAGCCATGTGGTGATTTTGATCTACTCTAGTTTTCCCCAACCTTGGCATCTTCAGACATCTTCGACTTCAACTCTTTCTTATCAAATCAGATCTCATTAAAATCAAGCACAGTTGAAGGGTACGAGGTTGAACTAAACAAACTGTGCATGGCTAAGACTTTTTGTTTTTGTTTTGGTATCCAGCCTGGAATTAGGAATAAAACCTCCTCATAAAAGGGATAGGGTGAGATTGGGGCTGCTTGTTGAATGAAGTAGCTGCGCCAGATAATACAAGCGGTTGAAATGCCCGGAAGAACTCGTATCGTTCATCCTCTGAAGATCCTTTGACAGATATGGGGCTAAATTATATATGCAAACTATATATACATCACTATGTGGAATGGGAACAGGGAAAAAGCCCCTTCAAAAATTGACTAGAGCTTAATTCACACCTGAACCAAAAGCGCGCAAGAAACAGGGAGCCTTGGGTCTGCCTCTTTGCCCGGTCCCGCGACTAGAAAATCGGAAGGGTTTGCTGGGCCACCCCGCGTAGAGATGTGCAAAAGCAGCACGCCTTTCCAGAGAAATCCGGCGCTTCGGTAGAGATGGACAAGAGTAAATTACCCGCGGGGTGGCGTCCAGCAGCCCGGAAGGGACCCGTGTTTTAGGTCTCTTTTCGGGTTCTGAGGTTTCTACGGCTGTTTCTTAAGAAATGTATCCTAGGCCACTTAAAATGCGTCCGCATCTGCAAGTTCATCGGAGCCCTCTTTTAGGAAACCTTCCCTCCCCCATTTTCTCCCGCTTTGATCCGCAGGCATAAGCGCGCATCGCGTACCATCGCGGACTACATTTCCCAGAGAGCCCAGCGGCTGTCATCCCAAACGAAAGCCGCGTGAGGCCGTCCTTCAGACCCGCCGCCGGGTCCCCGGGTGGAGCGAGGTTGAGTCGTTGCCAGGCCTGCGATCGGTCGCCGCCTTTCCTTGCCGTGGGAAGCCGCGGTCTGGGTGAGCCTCGCTGGAGCCGAAGGGGGGCCTCGGGGGAGGGTCGCGATGCCGGGGGGAGCAGGGCGGGGAGCTGGGTGGGTGCTGCCGCGCCTGCTTGAAGACAGCCACACATTAGCCGCCGGGCAGGGTTCGGAGGATCCCGGAGGACACGTGCTCAGTCACGGTCACGGCCATGCAGAATCCGCGCGCGGCTCTTCGGTGCTGCGGGGAGTGCACTTTAAACATGTTCAGATGCATTGTCCCCCCCTTGTTTGTAACCCCCCCCCCAAAGTTCTGGGTCTCAGCTGTAGCTGAAACTCTTACGCTTCCGTTCTCAGCCGGACCCCTTCTTTCTTTGCCTCCAGTGTTGGTGCCCGGGGGAGTGGATGGACAGCAAGGTGCGTGGGCCTTGTAGGGATGGTTGGCTATGATCCGGATTCCGAGTGTGTCTCCCTTTCAACTGTGAAGATAGCAGCAGCAGGATCCGCTTCTGGATTGGTCACTCGGGCAATGATCGGCCCCTTTGATGTGCTAAAGATTCGGTTTCAGGTATTACCTTTATGACCCTGGACAAACAAAAGGAACGTGATAAGGAACCTTCCCTTCTTGTGCTAGAAAAGAGCGGGTTTGGCCCTCAGCTTTGCATTTCCAGAGGTTATATAATTGGGGTCCAATTACAGAGGCCACCATTTTTCCCTCAGCTGCCTGCTTAGAGTTTGCATCAAGACAGAAATGCAGCAGAGTATTCCCTCTTGTGAATATATTACTCCTCATTTAAAGGAACCGAAGGTGGTTCTTTAGTTGAAGGCACCGATGCAGCTATCAGGAGCTACCAGTGACGATGGCTGTATGACCTCTGGATTCAGAGGCAGGTGGCTTCCAGGGGGAGGTTATTGGAAGGCAGCCTTCCTATCCTATCTGGCTTGTGAGGTGGGCTTCCACAAGCATCTGAGGGGCCAGGTGGGAAGAGCATCCTGGACTAGAAAGCCTCCGTGTCTGCTCCAGCGTGGCCGCTCCTGTATACAACTCAGCGTAACGGTTTTTCTTAGGCATTGCACCGTCAGCTTTGGCAAAGAAGCCCTGGTGATTACTACTGAGGCCTGTTTGAAGATTTGCTTTTATTCCAGGTTGGGTGTTTACAAATTATTTTGGCCTCTTAAAAAAAATAATGACACCTTTTCTTTCTGCATACTCTGAGCTTTGGGGAAAACGTGTAGTCTAATATATCCCCTTTCTAACTGGCACAACTTTTGGGATGAGCCTTCTGGAATTAGAGGTCAGTGATGTGTGTGTGGCCCTCCAGGGGATGGAAATTTCTAGAGGGCTATGTGGAGGCCTATTCTAAACTAGCAGGGTAATTCTTTATATTTCTCCTGACAAGGTAAATAATGATTATTCCCAGGTAAGTAAGTGTATATAAGGCAACAGCCTAAGATATCTTTTCTCCTTCCCTGACCACAGCTTTGGGGAAGGTACTGTTTGCACAGTATGCAGAATAGGTTGCTATGAAGTGGGAAGAGTGGGAGAACAACTTGTTGGCTCAAAGGCTGCACCAGGCTTTATGCGGCACGGCAAGGGCCACCCAATAAACGTGGCAAGGGCCACTCTTCTTTATTTTGTATTTTAATTGTGCTTATTGTTGTTGTTGTTATGGTTGGTCACACAGTCAGCCAGACGTTTACACTGGATTTGGCATTTTTATCCACCTATCGAGTCCTTCCCAAGGACCTGGGATAGGCCGATGTTGTTGTTTGATGGTGTTAAAGGTATCATCGCAGGAGGAGGAGGAGGAGGAGGAGGATTTTGCATGTGGGTAAAGGCAAAATTACCCCCCTTCCATAAGCTGCAGTTCTTTCATCAATAGAGGGCAGTGACACCAAGACGGTGCTGTATCTCCCTCTAGAGAGCCAGTTTGATGTAGTGGTTAAGGCACTGGGCTAGAAACCAGGAGACTATGAGCCCTAGGCACGAAGCCAGCTGGGTGACTTTGGGCCAGTCAATCTCTCTCAGCCCTAGAAAGAAGGCAAGGGCAAACCACTTCTGAAAATCTTGCCAAGAAAGGGATTTGTCCAGGCAGTCACCGGAACTTGAAGGCACCCCCCCAAAAAAAAAAAATGCTCCCTCTACCAATAAAGAACAAATACTGCAGTCTCTTTTTTGGTCTGTTCAGGAACAAGAGGAAGAGCAAAATTATAATATAATATAATATAATATAATATAATATAATATAATATAATATAATATAATATAATATAATATAATATAATATGGAGCCTACAGCCTCTTTTTGTGTGTGTTTTTGAGACCATGGGGGGGAATAAAGAGGCATATTTTTTTCCTCTTAAAATGCCTCCTAAAACTGGAGAAAAGTAGCCCAATTTGGGGGGAAGTTGTTGTTTTTTAATGAGTTATCCCTTAAATACTTCCAAAATGCAAAAAAAAAAAAAGGCTCAAATTTTCAGCCCCTCCAACTCAGAGGGGCTCTAGGGGCTGCAGAACAAATGCTGGAAGTCTGTATTTTTCAACACTGTTATAACACAAAGACATAAGTTAAGTGGGAACCACTTCCGAGAAGTCTACATGCAGCAATTCTAAAAATAAAATTCAACAATATTCCCATGTAACAGTGAATTTGCCCCATTTGCTGAGGGAAAGGGAATCAGTTTTTCATGTCCTTTTGCAGGGTTGTTATATAGCTTGGCCAGCTGATCTAGCAATATCTTTTCCATCTCATAGCTTTGGTAGCTCAGAGGAAGGGACTGCTTCCCTTTTCTTAGCTGACACATGCAATCTCCAGAAGAATTGCCAAATTCTGTTCGGTTTCCATTGCTGTACAGTGCTTAATAATATAGTAGCTTGAGTTAAAATCTTCTTAATAGGTTTGTATTTTTAGGGCATGATTTTAGCATTAACATTATCTATTTGGATAATGTTTTTTGTCAGGGTGCTGGCCGTACATCAATAAAACTAAACTAAGCTAAAAGCTACTTGCATCTTTAGTAAGAAACCAGCCAGGAGAGCTGATGAGAAATATCATGGCCCTAAGAAGTTTTGGAGTCTTAAGTTCCCCACATAAATATTAGAAACGGGAAGCTTACTCATGCTGTCATTTTTCAGCTCCAGATAGAGCAACTTTCTTCCAAGAATCCGCATGCGAAGTATCATGGCATCTGGCAGGCTGTTGGCAAGATCTTTCAGGAGGAAGGGCCCACCGCCTTTTGGAAAGGCCATGTCCCTGCTCAACTTCTCTCCATCACCTATGGGGCTGTCCAGGTGAGAATCAAACTATATTTTATCTCTTTGGCCTGAAAGTTGCCCCTTTTCCTGACTTCCAGAATAACTCTCTTTAGCTGCTTTTCTCGGGTTTCTTTTCAAAGATTGATTTTACTTTTTTGAGAATATGACACAGTCGGGTTGTTAACATGGAATGGTATGATTCTGGGACTAAAGATTCATCCTTAGCAAAACCTGGGATTTCCTCTTAAGTTTTCTTCGTGTACTTTCTGTTCAAGTACTGAGTTAATGTAACTAATTTTCAATATCAGTTAATTCAAAATCTCCATGCTTGCACAAGAGTAATTCCCTATTTTCTTTTATCCAGTGTGGCCTTTACACTCTGTCAAAGCCTCTCTTAGAGCCCAAGAAACTCTTTGCTCTGTTTTCTCTGATTTTACTTTCCTGCTACAACTTTTCATGCCAGATCCTGCAAAGCAGAATGGAGAACAGAATCACTCTTCTGTTGATTTTTGCAGAATGAGGAGAAGAAGTACATTAGCTACTTCTTCTTGTTTTGATTATTTAATCTACCTTGAATTCAGTTTGTAAACTGATGTAATTCTGAGCAGTCTAAGTCATTCCTTCTCAGGTGTTGGGTATGCTCACCTAGTATGCTAACTCAGGATTAGCTGAGGCAGGGTTTACTCAGTTATTAGGGTTCAGATAACATATTAAACCATAAACTAACTAGATTAACTAGATTCACTCAACACACTGAGCCATAAATTACCCAATTGTTCTTTGAGCTGGCATGCTGTGTGCAGTCAGCTGTACTGATGCTTATAGACTTACAGAGACACCCACCATCCTAAATAAATGAAATAAGTGGAAAGATGAATCAGTGTCTTAACTAATTACATCAGAGATGCAAAATCTGAACTTTTGGGCAACATGTATTAACAGAAATTACTCTTTAAAAAATGTCCTTGTGTGATCACTGGCTCTCCAAACCATTTATGTACATTTCTGGTTGTTTGTTTTGGTTTTCCTCTACAAGTTTGTCAGCTTTGAATTTCTGACGAAGCTGGTGCACCATGGCACATCTTACGATGCTCGTGACTTCACTGTGCACTTTATCTGTGGCGGTCTGTCTGCTTGTGCTGCTACTATGACAGTTCAGCCTCTTGACACACTGCGCACCCGTTTGGCTGCCCAAGGGGAGCCGAAGGTAAGAGATGGGTGAAAGATTTCCCACCCCCAGTACTTCTAGATTAGTTCTGCTCCTGCCAGCTGGGGAACATTCTGGTTCCTTACTTACACCGACAGTATTTATTTATGACCTGACAGAGAAATAACTGAGAGAGTCCCAAAGGACAGTATAGGGACGAGTGAGGGAAAGACTTTAATAAACAGCTGTATCTTGACAAAAGCTATAAACCTGATAGGGAAACAACCTGACAAATAGGCAACCACCATCCATCATGGTTTACATTATGCAGGAATCAGATCAACATGACTTGTTTACCAAAGCAGAGTTATTTTGGCTTAATATGATGTTTGAATCCAGCCATTTTAGTGTGCAGTATTGAGGTGCAAAGCGGGAGAGGTGCTTCAGGTCCAGGGTGGTCATGCTCCCTTTACCTGTCAGCAGCTCTGTAAAGAAGCTGCACCTTTTTCTGGTCTGTCACTGTAGCTGCACAGGCCCAGGAAAATGTGTGTTTTGAGTTAAGAAGCTCCTCATTCTAATGTATGTTAAAATTTCCTGTTGCCTGTATAAACAATCTTTGCTTCTCCTACACAAATTGGAATTCTGTGCTCAGAAATCCTTCTTTCTCTCACACAGAAAAATTAAGATTATGCATTCAGAATAAGCTATGCAAATCATTATGCAGACAGGCATTGTAGAAATGTGCCTATATTGCATAATAAATAATTATGCCTCACAATACTCTGTTGAGAAGGTAGCTGTGTGTGAGAGGGACAAAGGGTAGCATGATGATTGTAAGATCATGACGAAAAGGCACAGGGCCTTTGCTGCCAGAGGCCTATGCCTTGGCACATGAGTGAAGAGTTTCCCTGACATCAGTCTTTAGGAAATCTGTAAAGACGTTTCACTCTCTCTCACCAAGCTTTTAACTGGTTAGCTGTTTTAGTAATAATTTTATTGTGATGTGTTTTTAAAGTTTTATATTCTGTTTTTTTTTTAATTCTTAGCCATCTTGAGTGCTCGTCAGAGCAGAAAGGTGAATAATAATAACAACAACAACAACAATAATAATAATAATAATAATCCTAGAAGTGTTAAGGGATAGGTAGATAGCCAGTTCAGGCATCTGTGCAGGAGCTGTGCTCCTTAATGATTTTTGACAGCATAGCTGAAATCTGACTTCTATACTGAGAGCAAAATCTGAGCCTCTGTTGCATGGATCAGTCAAGGAAAGATGCTCGTCCTCAAATTGTTTTAGATTTACAGGAACCTCCGCCATGCTGTGGTTAGCATGTACCAGAAGGAAGGCCTGCTGACTTTCTATAGGGGGCTGAGCCCAACCATCATTGCCATTGTTCCTTATGCCGGCTTCCAGTTTTCCTTCTATAGTTTCCTGAAGAGGGTATACAACTGGTTTGCTCCAAGCGAAGAGATGAAGAAAGGTTTGTGCCAGCAGTGGGGATGGGGCTGGGCCAAGGAAAAGGGGCAGGTGAACTCTCGGCATTACTGCAAGGCTTGGAAAGGACCCCTGCCTCAAGGTTGGAAATCGGTGGGTGGCAAAAGTGCTTTGTCAGTAAGTCTTAAGAACCCTTTGGGAGCCTTTCATAAAGGTGATCCTACCCCCATGACTCACCTCTCTCCCGCGTTTACCAGTCAAGGGCTTTGAAGGGCAGGACTGGAGTTAATTTTGGGGTGCTTCCCTCCACTTCTAACCTCTTGGTTTTTCAGGTAATGTTAAAAACTTAGTGTGCGGCAGCTGTGCTGGAGTCCTCAGCAAAACCCTGACTTATCCCTTTGACCTGTTCAAGAAGCGTCTGCAAGTGGGTGGCTTTGAGCAAGCCCGGGCACCCTTTGGGCAGGTGAGAGGGGGTTCAGCTTGTGGAGCTCTTTCTTGTCCCCTCCCTCGCCTTCTCTTTTTTGTATGCCACATATATCAGGCAGGATGTTAGCCGTGTGGTAGGATACGGGTGCTGAAACAATCCTTTTATGCAAGCCTTTAAACAATATCTAAATGAGGGGTCCTGCAACATTAGGGCAATTTTCTGCCTCACCTGCTATCCTCCCCTTATTTTGAAGTAATCAAAGACATTACTAGAAGTACTTTCTGCCTGCCACTGAGAGAACTGCAAATTCTCCAGTGATGCTGTAGCTTTAGATACTCCAAATGTATGCTGAATGCCTTGTTTTTAAAGAAGCCATTGCACTTTCTCCCTCCCTCCCTCCCTCCCTCCCTCCCTCGCTGTTTCTCTCCAGATGTGAGCCTGGAGCTGATGCTTTCCCTCCTCCCCTTCTTTCCTATTTCATGCAAAAGGTTGGCAGTTTATCACATTGTGTTCTTGCTCAGCTCATGGTTGAATAAATTATGGTTTGTGCAAACCACAGTTGTACATAATTTGACAAAACAGAAACTACTTTGTTACACACAGTGTCTAGTAGTTTTAAACCTTCTGTGCAAAGAAGAGAAGAAGTGGAAGTAGGAGCACCTGAACCCAAGGCTCCCCACATCTTGTTCATGTAATAACAAGGCACAACTTAGAGTTACATCTAATTGTGCCCCATTGTTCACCCTTCTTCTTTCAAGGTATTCAGCATATACCCCCTTCACAATAAAGCTGTGTTATAAGTGCTTGTGCTGAGTTTCCTTTTTGTTCATATTTATCCAACTAGCTGGTTTGTGGTGGCTGTTTTCGACATTTCAGTCCTAAATCTCAATAGTTCTTAAGCATAGTATTTCTGCTTTTTTTTCTCACTTTCTGTCTGGAGACCAGTATGTATAATCGGGCTATGCAGAGCTTCAGGTTTGACTTCCGTGTGGGAGCACCAACATAGCACTTCTCGGCAACACTGAAAGCAGCCACGGCTTTTTCCTGAGATTACATGAGACTGAATCCAACATGCTGCATGCACCTAACAGAGAAGACTTTGTACCCGGGCTGAATCTGTGCTCTTGCTCACTCACTTCTTATGTCTGCAGGTTCGAACATACACTAGCATCATGGACTGTGCCCGACAGATAGTCCTGGATGAGGGAGCCAGAGGATTCTTCAAGGGCCTCTCCCCAAGCTTGTTGAAGGCTGCTTTCTCGACAGGCTTCACCTTTTTCTGGTATGAGCTCTTCTGCAGTCTTCTGCAAACCATGCAAGATTCCCGTGGTTCCTAGAAGCAAGAAGGTTAATGTAAGCAAGAGCTGCTGACTGCCTCCAGTGGATGTTCCTGGATTGTAATTCTGTCAGCTGCAGTCGTCCTTGTTGGGCATTGGGGGGTGAGGCAGAGCGTATGGGATTGTAGAGTGGAGACAACTGACTCTTTGCCCAAGCCCAGGATGCACATCACTGATGGGTTTGGTTCAAAACAGAAGCACTGGCCCACCTCAACACTTGCTCAGGCTGCCTCTTTAGTTCGCAGCTGCAGCATTAGTGTTTCTTGATGAGGTTTCACCACCAAAGCCTCTGAAGATCAATCAGTGGAGAGTTTCTTTACTCTGTGTTGCAAAGGTGTGTCTACTCTTTCTATTGTTTCATAACAGAGGATTTGAATCAGACCCCAGCTAACCTGCCAAAATCCCTTTTTGCGACCCTGGAAACTAGCCACCCTTCAAATGAACCATGTATTGACTGGTGGATGGCTAGACTCCTGCTGCGTGGCCATTTTGCAAGGACTGGCATTGAGTAATGCTGATGGGACATTTGCTTCATAGACAACTACCTGCCTTGGCCATTCAGCCCAGACAGCGGAAGTCTACAGCTGGGATTTTACCAGGTCATCCCCCGTATCTGTCCTTGCCTCTTGGATGAGGTTCTTGCAGGCCTTGTGATTTCACAGTGTTTCGTTAGTGATTGTGTGAAAATTGTCTGTTGACAAAAAACAAAACAGAGTAGAGGAAGCTCTGCATAGCTTTCCCTCCTGTGCTAGCAGTGCCGTTAGTGCTTGTAGTTCCTCTTGCCCTACCCCTACACAAGCATAGTTTGCTGTTTCTCCAAGCTAAAAATACAAAGAGAGCAAGCATACAATGGGCCTATAAATTAGGCACTTAGATTTGTGCACTATCAACTTCTCCCTTCTTACTAAAACACATATACTGGATCTAAATTCTTAAGTTGTCATCTTAAACTTTCCTTTTTGGATCAAAATGAAAAAAGAGCGTTGACTATACAGTTATTCAGTTTTATTTTGTGAGAAGATATATCTTTTAAATTATTATTTTTATGATTTTTCTCAAATAATGTTATCCCATGATGGCTTTTTTTTTTTTCAAGAAAAAGCTTCTGGAATAACAGTTAATACTTTTTTGCAGCAAACTCTTAACATATAGGGAAAAAAGAGTTGAAGAGCACCATTTGCCTGGCTGAATTTGGCCAGTTCTCTATATGAAGAACACTACAAAGAAAATTAAATGGTTGGGACAATCTTGTCCAAGTTTACTCAGAAATAAATCCCACTATGTACATTTAGAATTGCAGCCTTAAAATAGCCCCATTTTCCAAGTCGTTGATAAATTTCTCAATTTTCTGGTAGATGATCTGTACTTTTGTTAAAAGGATAATAGTAATTGGACATATACGTTTGCTTTAAGACTTTGTCCTCATAAACTGAATATTCTTATACTAATTCACTTTTGCCTGATATAAGATATACAAGAGTTGTCACAGTTCCAGCTTCAGACTAAGGGAAGAAGCTGATTCCCTGCTCCCTGCCCGAGACTTCTAGGCACTTATCTGTAAAATGTAATATAAAAGCATACAAATAATTTGGGAGAAAATATATTTATTTATGTATTTAGATATTTTTATACTCTATAAACTTTGCATGATCTCTGGGGAAAGCAGTGACTGTAACCTCACAAGATGAGATGGCTGAGTTGAGAACCAATAGAAATCACCAAACTTCTTACAACAACCAAGTTGATTTTCCGTCCTGTGACCTCCCTCCAGCATGGGACAATCCACGTTCAGACACTGCTAAGTTGAAGGTATTGTAGTAGTACACAAAAACACTCCAGTTTGCCATATACCAGATAGATATAAGCAAAGCTTCTAAAAAGAGAGAGATTTAAAAATAAAGAGCATTTGTTTCGAGCAGTATCTGCAAAGACTTTTTATAAAACCTCCAGTACTAGCAGGGTGGATTTTAATTCTTTAGGTTTCAAATCATGCTGAATTGGTAGAACCAGAGCCATTTTTGTTAGGGAGCACAGAAACTGCAAACAGGAAAGTTTCAGTCACTTTCTGCTGCTTACCTGCAGGGTCAGGTTGTTTCTTGTACACTTATCTGTATTTATTTTCATAAGTGCTGTGAAAGTCACATTCCAGCTACATTGCATACCATTGGAGGAGCCCTGGTTTGTGCAATCGTTGCCTTATGTACCTTACGAACAAAGGTTGCTTGTATTTCTCTGAAATGTTTGTTTTGGACAGGTGAGTTCTCTTCTCAAACTGCTTATATGCTTTTCCTTCTTTTGGTGTCAAAGATTGGAACTGACAATTGATTCAAATTCTTTCTAATATGCACTTAGGGTAGGCTCCTTTGTCAGAAGGCAAATGACAGGCTCACCAAAAATGCAGCAACAACTGTCTTCAACTAACAATGTTTTTAATTATTATTTTATTTATCAAGTTTTGAGGCCGCCTGACTCCTTGATGACTCCAGGCAACTTACAGATAAAAAGACAATAAATATATAAAAGAACACTACTGACTAGAATAGTGTTTTTCAACCCTGGCAACTTTAAGATGTGTGGACTTTAACTCCCAGAATTCCCTAGCCAGCATGCTCCCAGAATTCTCCCCTGGCATGCTGGCTGGGGAATTATGGGAGTTGAAGTCCACACATCTTAAAATTGTCAAGGTTGAGAAACACTGGACCAGAAGAATGGAACACCAGTTATAAACCAACCATAACTAAAGGGGGTTCCACAATCACCCTGCCCCAAAGGCCTCTTCTTGTGTCTTTCCCCACATATAGAAGTATTAGCTCTTGAAAGTAAGGATAGTACATGTTCTCCAACTCCCCACAGTCAGGAACAACCTGCCTTTCTATCAGAATTTGCACTGTTAAGCATGCAAACTAGCATGCAAGCCTGAAGTGACAGCAATCCAAATAGAGAAGGAGCCCTTGATATTTTTAGTCTCCAAATATCAGCTAGATTAAACATTTACCTTTCAGTTATCCTCTATCCTTTAGTGCCTCCTGCAATCTGCTTCCTCAAATATATTAATATTAAAATGTGCCTTATGACAGTGCCAAAATCAGCGTGTGCTTTAACACCCCAGTGTTTACAGGATGGTCTAACATCAGTAGGTTAGCAGTCTCTCCCCACACCTCCAGAATTGCTAATGGTTATTTCAGTTGGGCACCTGTACTGATGAGAACTCCTGCTGGAACAGAGTTGTACTCCTAGTAGTCTAATGATCTTAGTTGACATCTAGGATTGTGCAAGGTTTCAGATTCCATTACTGAAATTTTTATTCGCTCCCTGCAGTTACATGAATGCTTAATCTATAGCACTGTATCTGTATTTTTCATATAAAGAGCTCATTTTCGTGGCTAAGACTTACAAGAGTTTGGACCACCCAGTTTTTTTAGCCTATGGAACATGTGTTTATCTTGAAAGAAAAATAATATATATATTTAACATAAATGTGTCTGTAGATTACTTTTTTCTTTTTGCAATAGCCACTCCTCTTTTCTTCTGAGAATCCAATGGAGAAGCAGCATGTAAACATCCTTTTTCACTTCACTGCACCCAAGCAATACCTAGGAAGGATTTGGTCTCGTGTGTGGAAAAGGCAGCTGATATTTTGAAGGAAAGGCTTTGTTAATGATTTTTATAAACAGTGCCCTCAGTGGCTAGTTATTGTACTTGGGAATCTGCTACTAATAAAAAGGTCTTGTTCGAGCGCCTGCAGGCTGTGGAAACCTGGAGGGGAGGAAGAGGCCAAGTTCAACCCTGACAAGACTGGGTGGCTGTGGGTTTTTGCATGTCCCCCAGGGCCAGGGATCTTTTATCTTTAGTCCTGAACTGGGTTGCACTTTCTTGTTCAGGCTGTGTGCACAGCTTAGGGGTTCTTCTTGGACTCACAGCTCCTGCTCAAGAAACAGGTGCCAGCTGTGGCTGAGAAGCCTTCACACAAATCCATCTTGTGCACCAGTTGCACCCCTCTCTGGACCAGGGGGCTTTTTAGAAAGCCACTCATGCTTTAGTCACATGAGCTGTTGCAATGTGCTGTACGTGGAGCTGCCACTCAGCTGCAGCTGGATCTGGATGCAGTAGCATATGGGCAATTATGGGCATGCCATGTCTTGCTCACATAACACCTTTGCTCCACGAGCTGCACTGGTTATCGGTAGGTTTTCAGGTGCAGTTCAAGGTGTTGGTTATTACTTTTAAAGCCCTATGCTTAGGTCCAGGTTACCTGAGGGACTGTCTCATCCCCATTACACCAACCCGTCCCACTCAGTCAGGCAGAGAGGGCATGTTGTGGATCCTGTCAGCAAGGGAATGTTGGTTGGCGGGGCCCAGGAAGAGAGTCCTCTCTGCCTTTGCCCTCACCCTTTGGAATATTTCCCCCCCAGAGGTGTGGCAGGCCCCTACCCTCCCGGCTTTCTGAAAAGGTTTAATGCCAGAGCCAGTGGGCATGGGTGATATGGGCTCTCCCTGACCCTGGGAGTGATGAACCCCCTGATGATGCTCCCTGGAATTACCAACTCTGCATCCTCTTAGAACCTATTTATTTTTAGGATTGTTTTTATGTTGTATTTTAATTAATTTTATTAATTAATTAAACTGCCCAGAGTTGTTTCATGAGATGGGTGGTGACAAATTGGATGGATGGAAGGAAGGAAGGAAGGAAGGAAGGAAGGAAGGAAGGAAGGAAGGAAGGAAGGAAGGAAGGAAGGAAGGAAGGAAGGAAGGAAGGATCTGGTTATCTGAAGGACTGTCTCTCCTCCATGGTTTCTGCCCAGCCAGTACAATTGGGCAGAGTGGGCATGTTCCAGACCCCTTCTGTTAATCATTGCCATCTGATGAGACCTAGGAAGCTTTCTCTGTTACAGAACCTGTCCTTTGGAATGCCATCCCCCTGTGATTAATCTCCCACTCCCATCCAATTATATTTTAAAGAGCATTCAAAACTTGACTCTTCCCCCAACCCTGGAGTTAGAGGGGGCAATGGCGTCTGTGTATTTTACTGTTCAGAATGATGGTTTCCTTCCAGGTGTTTTGCCATTTTTATTTGAGTTTTATTACTGTTGTTATGGTACCTTTCCCAGAGTTATAGAATTGGGCCATCTTAAATATTTACTTAAATAAATACCTTGTCTAACTGGACAGTAATGATCAAGTTATAGATTGATTAGAAAAAAGGCTCTGCTTTCAAGTCTTCAATGGATGTTCAGAATCAGCAGGTGATTTTTTTCCTGAAGTATGGATAATGGCCTCATTGGGGTTGCACATTCGGTTGCTGTTCAAACACAGGCACAGAGAATGGTGATATGTGACTTCATTTCATTCATTCCAAAATGTACAATATCAGTCACAAGAGGTGGCACTGCTAAATGCAGGGGAGGAGTAGCTTTGGAATTACTTTGTCTACAAACATTGGGACCTTAACTAGGTCAATACCAACTTCAGCTAAGCCAGAAGGCATGAAAGGACAATTAAATCAAGGATAAGGTGGTGGCTGGCCTCGTTGATGCAGCCAGAGCAGAGAGTAGATGCTTTCCTTCCCATCTCCTACTGGACATAAGTTTGGTGTGGATGTAGGTTAATCCATGGAGGACCCTGATGAGCAGAGAAGTAGTGATGTATCGGGCTCAGCAAACCTGGGCTCTGTGAGACTAGGCTGAAGCTGCCATAACCTAAAGATGAAGCAGGCACGTAAGCAGAGAGGACAAAAGCCAGGAAACTTATCTATGAGATCCCTTCAGGGAGGTAGATAAGAAGGAAGCAAGTTGTTAAGGAAAAAAAAAAAGGACCAGAAAAAGGAAGTTGGGCCTGAGCACATGGAAACCCTCACCCCAATCCCATCAACTTGTAAATCAACCCAGCAAGGACTTTTGGGGATAAAAGGGGTCCCCAAGCCCGCCCACTCTGAGTTGTCTGAGTCATCTGAGTCACCTTTGGATCCAGACTTGGTGGCTTCCGTCCCTCTAGCTAGTGCCTGGCAGCCTAGTTGGGAAGGACGTGGGTAAGTGTGGATGAACGCGTGTGTGCGTGGATGAGAAAGAGCAAATGTACCTTGCAACCAGTAAAGTTTTGCTGTTACTTTAAATTTATGGGGTCTCCGTGTATTACAAAAAACCTCTTGTGCCTCAGTGTTCGATTGGAAGTGATTTGTGTGTATCCCTAATTATTTCCTGGCTGTTGACCAGGGCTGTGTGTCCGTCTGCTCCAGCCACACCTATCTGGAAAACCCAGGTAGAAAGCAAGAGGGCTGACAAGATCCGCGTGCCTCAACAGGCTGTGAGTGTGTGAGTGAGTGACCATAAGTTGAACCAGCAGCGTGTGTAACAGCTCCAAAATCCAACCCCGGAATAGCAGAAATGAGTTTTCTGTATCTTTTTGCAGCCCTCTAGCCCTCTGGATTTTTGCTCAAATATTATGTGCCTGACACCTGGGAAACAAAGCCCTCCCTCCTGAACTTAATGCTTTTTTGTGTGTGTTTGTTTGGGGGGTTACATCCTTGTTTTGCAAACATAAATGTCACCAAATCCGAACTGTTTTGCCTGCTGCGGGTACTATACATGAATTGCATTGGGGAACAGTTCATCTGGATGCTGATGGCTTGGGAAGGGATGTAGTTTAAAGGTTGAGCCTACCCTTTACATGGGGAAAGTTTCAGTTCTCTCCAGGTAGGGCTGAGAAAGATTCCACCTTGAATCCTTCAGAGCTGCCGCCAACTGGCGTTTATTGGACTAAGCGGACGAGCCTCTTCAGAGTCCTGGTTTAAAGGAAGGCACCTCCATTTGCCAGCAGGAGGCGCTGCTGCCAACCCCCGTCACCATCTCTCCCCGCCTTCGGCTCAGCCTGGCGAGGAAATGACCTAAGAGGAAGCCTCCGGCTTCGCAAGCAAGGGGGGAAATGCGCACCCCCCCACCCCGCGCAGCAACCGAGTTTCAGGAGTCGCCGTCGGACCTCCAAGTGAGTGAAAAACGAGCGCAGCCCGCCTGCCCGCTTGCCTGCCGGAGGGGCGCCCGAAGGCTGCTCGGGCCAGCTGGGCGCTTCTGCCGGTGGCGGGGCCGCCGGGGCGAACACCCGAAGGATGCCCATCCTGCACTTGCACTCCATGCTTGAGCTGCTGCCTTTCTTGCTGCTGCTGCTGCTATTTTTGGTTGTGGGCTTTTTCCTGATTTACCTCCAGCGACCCGAGCCAGACCCCAAAAAGCATTAGGGGGCCAGGGGGCGTCTTCCCGCCTCAGGATGCCGGCGCGCCCCTGCTGACAGCGGAGGCGTCAAAGGCGAGCAGGTGGGTGCCTTTGAACTTCTCCTTCTCGCTGTCTCGGGCCTGCCTTAGAAACTCGGGGTGCGGGTCTCTGGCGCGGCGGGGCGTTTCTTCCCCCCTTGGTAACTTGGCTTACGCTTTTGAAAAGCTGGGTTTTAAAGTGGACCCGTCCACCCCACCCCCCCACTCTCTTCCGTGATTGCTCTGCTGGACGTGGCAGCCAATTTTCTATGGGTAGGTTTAAAAAAGAAATGAAGGGTCCCACCGGTTTTGCTCCATCCCCGGGGACTTGGTGAACACATCCGTGTCATATTCTGGGCAACAGCACTGAAGTAGTTTGCCGTTCGTGTCTTCCTTTTTCCCAAATATTGTTTTCAACTTTATTATTTGTTTAGTCAGTTTAGAGGCCCATCTCAAATACACGACTCTGGGTGGCTTACAATATTAAAATAAGTAAAAATATATACATACGGTCTACAAAAAATTAAAACACACAGCAGCTGGGAAAAATCATAAAAAGACATCCATTAACACAGCCAGGAGACAGGCTCTGTCGCACATCTGGGGCCCCAGGCTCCTCCGGCACAGAATTAGGCCTTCAAGGCTTTATGAAAGGCCAGCAGGGTTGGGCCAGTCTGATCTCTGGAGGGATGATGTTCCAGAGGGCAGGCACCACACAGCTGTAGCTCTGGGTGGCATTGTGTTCCCCCAGAAAGAGCTGGCCCATAATGTGGGAGCCCTGGACTCATAGCTGCTCTGGGACAGCAGGTGGGAACTGTGGCCCTGAGAGGTTTTGGCCTTTCCTGGAATAGGAGGCATTGGCAGCTAACACAGTCTCACCGTGGACTCCTGTATTTGCTCTGTATGGGACTAGCCTTGAAGACCACCTAGAAACTGCAGCTGGGGCTGCCTGCGTGTTAATGGGAACAAGCCAGTGTAATACAACACAACACAACACAACACCAGCACTGCGGGAGCTGCATTGGTTGCTAATGGTTTCCCAGTGCAGTTCAAAGTGCTGGTTACAGCCTCTAGACTGCTTACCCCAGGCAGAATCTGCTGACCTAACGCATGCTGGCAGGGGGGCTGATTCCTCCCCTCATGAGGTACAGCTAGAGAGGACTTGGAGGCAAGCTTTCTCTGGTGGAGCTATGTCCCTGTGGTACAACTTACCTTCAGAAATATGATCTGTGCCCTCATGTTTGATGTTTAGAAGGCTAGTCAAGACCTGGCTTTTTCAAGGAGTATTTGGGACTAGATCATTGTACCTGGGATGAGTAATGGGTATTGGTTATGGATCACTGTATGGTTTTTTTAGATGTATTATGCTTTGTTGATGGCCCTGTTGGATGTGAATGCTTTTGTAAGTCACTTGGATTCAGCCAACTGAAGCAGCATAGAGGTAATTGTAGTAATAAACAAACAAACAAAGTCAGGTAAACATTTTAGGCAGCTATGATTTGTGGGATCACACAGTTGGGCAGTGACCCAGCTCACTTGTTTATGCATCTGATCCTCTGAAAAGAATGAAGAACCTGGTGGAATTGGGTGCCCACCCAGGGATGTCAAGGTCAGCACTTTGGACCAAGTATAATCTAACTGATGAGTGCTTGCAGGAGGAATTGCCTGCAAATGTTCTGAAAAAAATCTTAAGAATTTTTCCATGGTGGCACCAATCATAAGTCCAGAAAGCAACTTTCTGATCAGCTGTCATCTTGACCAAGGCTAGCTGCCCTCAAGACCTTTGATGAGATTCTGTATACACACATTAAGGTGCCTTATACTGAGGACAACCAGGGTTCCATTTAGCCCAATATTGTTTCTGCTGACATTGCCTCTAACACTCTTCGCTCATTGCGAGTCAAGATCCCTTTAAGCTATAAATGCTAGGGGCTGTTCTTTGGATTTGCTTGTATGCAAAGCCAATGCTATGCCACTAACATGAACAGATCAGCCCCTACAAATTTGGATTGAAGTTAGCAGGCTTCCACATTTTAACCAAGAAAAAAAACCCAGTTTCTGTGCATATCAGAACAATCACAGGGTGACCTTTGACCACAGTGACTGCTGACTGCTATGCAGAGGAGTAATTGGGCCTGAAAATTGCATAAATAGAGGTCATTTGCTCTGCACAGGAGAAAGGTTGGTGTGACTACTCTGGTATGTGCAGAAACTGGCTTATCAGTTGGGAATTCTCCATGCATTAACAATACTCGCTGTTCTCTCCCATTAATAACACTGCTGTTTAGTGACAGTAGTTGTAACACCCTTACTAAGTTCTTGGCAATGCTTATTGTATTATTGGACGTGAAGGCTGCTCTCCCTCTGGCCAGCTCCCTCATTTTGCACTGGTAAGCTTTTTATTCTATCTTTTATTTGATTGATACCCTGCCTTTTTGTTCAGGCAGTACACCAACAGCTGACTTTCACAATAGGCTCTGCACACCTAAACTCTGTTTTTCCATACAGAGGCAACAGTAGAGCAACAAACTCATGTGAAAGAGACTGATTGTCTTCCACAAAGTAAAAAAATTGTGGCATGATTTCTGCAGTTCATGACACCAAAGGGCTACAGCTGCATGAGTTAGTCACTCTAAACTTTGTCTTTATATTCTAGTGAGGTTTATCGTGTGACAATACGGATGCCAACCCTCCAAAACCCTTTGCTTTAAAAGCAAGAAACAGATCCCTTTATCATGAGGTTAATATTGCAATGTACATTTCAGTGTGATTCATTTGATGCTGGAATAATGTACTTTGAACCAGAGTGAACAGCTTTCAGCATTGTTAACTTGTGGACCAGCTGTAGCATCACCTCAACAAGAGAGCCTAGATTCAGGGATTGTGCTATGGTGACCTCTGGGTTAAATTTTTATAATGTATTGGAGCTACCTTTAAACACAGATCAGAACGTCTAGTGACTTCAAGATACAATGGCTTAGGTTGTTAATTCAGACTATTTTGAAAATGTATTAAGACTATTGCAGTAAAATAGTGGTGTAGTGGTATCTTGAAGACCAATAGTTTTATGATGGCATATTTTGGTGGTTTACAGTCCACTGTGTTTTGGTGCTTCGTTAAAATTGTGCAAGCTCCCAATCCATTCAGTAGCTCAATTCAGGGTGCTGGTTTGAAGATCTCCATGGTTTGAAGGACTGCCTGTTTCCATACGCGCTTGCCTATATATTGACACGTGGCTCTTCTTGGACTCTCAGAAATAGAGATCTCCCTAAGAATGATTAGATGCCTATTTGCTTATTGAGCCTGTTGCTCAAGAAAGATTTTATTTTCTCAGGCCTTTGGATTTTTTAACTTAATCTGCTTTATCTCTGCTAAGGAATTCTTATTCTGCTTTTCGTTCTGCTTTTCATCTCTTGTATCAAGTGATGATTTTTTGATGATATTGTGGTACTTTTTATTCTCTTTTGGAAGCCATTTGGCAAATGGTTTGAATTGTTTATCAATAATTCAATATAATTATTTATGATTAATAATAGCTGCTATGAAGTATAAAAACTAGATAATATTAATAACAGTGCTTTTTAAAATAATTGCTGTGTTTTGGTGATATTATAATGATATTCAAAAGCAGGCCTTTGAATCCTGCCTCTAACTGTTCCTTTCTGGGATTGGGTTCACACATGCCATTAGACCATAATTTGTTTAATTCATAGTTTAATGAATAAGCTCCATTTTCCTAGGTTCATGGAACATACTAAGCCAGAACTAAACCACCCACATTATGGCTTAGTGTGGTGTGTGTCTGCTTGTGCTAAAAGAGGCTCCCTGTTCTTTCTGAACTCAGTGATGGCAATCCTCTTTGCAAGATTTGCTTACTGCATTACGGTAAGTCAAAAGTAGTCAAGTAGGGCATCTCAGACTGTGAGCTGTGAACCCCTGGGTAATTCTGGGCGAGGTTGCCAGTCTTTTTAGGCTTGCACAGGAAAGTGCTTCTCCAGGCAGAGTAGAAGTGTGATCTGACAGGTCTCCAGCTTTGCTCATACCACCCTATCTCCAGCAGATGGCAGGGGCTCACTTATCCTCAGTGCGCTTGGGGGCTTGGTGTACAAGGGGGTGGTCAGGGTTGTGAGTGTGAAGAAGGGCAGATACTGGCTCTCCTGTCTTCTCCTGGTCTCTCCCATCTCTTGGCTCAACTGGAAAAAGCCATGGGGCGGGACAAGGCAAGGAATCCTGCAGTTGTTCCACTTTTGTCTCCACTAGAAAGAGGCTTAGATGTTCAATCAGTGGTGGTAGTGGTGGAAATAAGTATGATATCTTCCTTGGAAACTGAAATTTCCTTTTGAAAGGTGGTCTATCTGCTATAGATTGCCTGTCAACCTTTTGATGGTGCTGAGCCCAGCATCCCTCACTCTTGGTCAGACTGGATACAGCTGCTGATAGCTGCAGTTCTGCAACATCTGAAGGGCCACACAAATTCATTTATTCTTTAGGGAGTCATGATACCAGAAAGATTGAGAATTCCTGATATCGTATCCTAACTCATAAATGTTAAATGGGGAAGGCAATGGTTAGGTAGCAAAGGAAATATAAGTAAGGTGGCTTCATTAAGTTCAGCATCAAGGAGAAGAATTCAGGAGAAGGGAGCATATTCAGGAATGGCACTTTACAAAGAATTGTAACATTTGGGAAACAAAGATGAAATTGAACAAGGAAAATGAAAAAGAGATAACTAGGGGCTGAAAGGTGTAGGGCCAAGAACTCAAAGACTCAAGACCTCTCAAATGCCAGGAGTTAACTGGGAAGTCAGTAGAATATTAATACAGTTGCTCTTCTCCTTTGAACACACCCTCCCACCTCTACTCTTTGAGTAGATTCCAAATCTCCAAAATGTTTTCCATGGATTCCTGTCGTGTCAACTCACTTTTGCCTGACTGAGTGAAAACTGAGGAATTTTGATGAGTGAGCAATGTGCTTGGCCCAGGATTCAGAAGCTATGCATTTGGCTTAGTGGAGTGGGGGAGCCAGTGATACTGGGTTATTATGCACAATAAAGCCTCTCACTTTCAAATAATGGAGGGAGGAGAGATAGCCTTGTGGGAGCAGCAGTCATTCAAAAAGGGAAGCAGGAGTGCTGCTGCCCGTGTTGGAAGAGAATTTTCTCTGGGTTTGTTTTTTCTTCATTTGTTATCAGAGGGTTTGATTTCCTTTTATCAGCTCCAGTAGTACTGTTTTTCTGTTTGGATGGGCCATAGAGCCTCAGGTAAGCAAGAACCAGTGCGCCTTCTTTCCCTGTTCCAAAGAAAACAGTATATGATCTCTCCTCTCTCCACAGCTCCTGCTAACTCAGCAGCTTCCCTGACCTAATAGCTCTTGACGGAGGGAAAGGGATGGAGGAGACCAGCAAAGAGGACTATAAAATATATTCATTTGATACAGAGATCCAGCAGTTACTGAAAACCGCACTCAAAGGTTAGCAACTCTCTCTCTCTCTCAACCCGCTTCTCCTTTCCATCTCTTCCCAGGGCCTGAACCACAGCCTTTCGAGTTTATAGACAAATGAAGGGGCTGCCTGCTGCCATAGAAATCTCCTGATTCCTTAAGCTCTGCTCCAGAGGCCCTTTCTTCAGGAGCTAAAGGGGGCCCACCCATCCATAAGACTTTTTCTACAGTTGCGGCCCAGTTGTTGAATGTTTTAATCCAAGATATGCACCTGGCATTTATTTTATTGAGCCAGTGACCGTTGAGTAGTTCAGCATACTTGAAGGGCATGAGAGTAGGAAAAACTGGCATATCCCAGTTGCTATTTTTGCCCGCCAAACTTTTTGGTACATGCCCCCAAGTTTCCTTGGGATGGTGTTTGATGTGTCACTGCTGATGTAATTTCTATCAATTGGATTTACCTTTCTTTCAAACTAGAATTGAGTGTTACCTCTTCTTCTGTAGATCCCAGCAGCGTGGATCTGGAGAAAGTGGCCAATATAATTGTGGACCAGTCCTTAAAAGACTGTGTGTTCAGCAAAGAGGCCGGGCGTATCTGTTACGCCATTATTCAGGTGAGAGGCTGAACAGTCCATCTTCCGAGAATTGGTAAGAAGTTCAGCACCATTTACCACATCCAACTGTACTCTGGATTCTGTTTGTTCATACCGAGCATTTATTTTCATGCCTGTTAACCACCAGGGATGATGTTCCCATTTTTAGTTTGAGATATATTTGTATAATGTAATAAAATATAGTATAATGTAATACCAATACAATAACACTATATTACCCACATATTGCACATAATATACTATAGCATAATATACTATAATGTACTAATATAACACCACATGGTGTAATTAGTATAATTTAACATAAAGGAGCCTGTAGGTTGCATTAAAGCAGGGATCTGGGCATGCATATCATTCAGCAGCCATGATTCCTTTCCACAGATGGAGCTTGGCTTGGCTTGACCTGCAGAACATGTTTGGCATCCAGCCCAGATGAGAGGATAGAAGCTGAATCTATCCCTTCAGCTACAGCCCAGACTTGGTGAGCAAAACTCACTAAATGACCCCTTTAAGTTTTGCCTCCCTCTACACTTTGTGCCCCTAGAGGCTCCTGCTCCTTTATGCACTTTTTGTCTTCCTATGGATGGGGTTTGAACTGTGCAGGTGAGAGAGAGAGGGAGAGAGAGAGGTAAAGCAGAGACCTCTTTTCCAAGCCCAGTGGCACCAAAACAGCAAAATGTGGGCAGATTTCTATCGTATGCAAGTATATGGGGAAGGGTTGTATCACAACATTGCGGCATGTCTCTTGTCACTTGCTTCTCCTGGCTGCCCTGCAGATGCCCATGAGATAAAGTCCTGTGCTACCACCAATGTTCCCTCAGACCGGGAAGCAGATGCACAAGTCATGAAGTCTACTGAGTAGCAGTTGGTTGGCCAGGAGCCAGTTTATAGAAAATACTGCCTGGAGTAACTTTATCCTGGTTCCTTCTTTCCAATCCCATAATTTTGGGAGTTACAGGCAAAGGAAAATTACTGGGTTCTTCCTCTAGGCCTGGGCCTGTTGAACTGGGAGTTAGTCCCATGCAAATCAAAGAGAAAAACTTCAGAGGCCCCAGCTGCACACAAGTCAGGTGTTTTTGGATTCCAGTTCCAATAGGGATGGAGATGCATGTCGCTGTCCTTTGACAGCTGGAGATCACTGGTTCCCTTCAGCATCCTTTTCCTCACTGACTTACTCCTTCCCTGCTCTCCGTTTGTATTTACTGACTTTCTGGGTCAGCTTTGTCAGGAGAACGAGTCTTGTGTGCTGGTGTGCAACGGCTGTTGCAAGGCTGCGCATGTGAGCGTTGTAGAGGGAACATGGGCTGCCACATCTTTTAGCTGCAAATAGCTTTTCCCTGGGCTTCATGGCTTGATGTTTGTTACAGGTGGAAAGCAAACAAACAGGCCAGAGTATCTTCCGGCGGGGCCTTCTCAACCGACTGCAGCAGGAATATAAGGACCGTGATGAATTGCGAGCCCATTCCCTCCAAGCCTGGATCTGCTATGTCACCTTTATCTGTAACATCTTTGACTATCTGAGGGTAAGGGGATCCTGGTAAGAACGGGCCATCCAAATGCCTTGGATCAACATTCAGAGTTGGCATGGGATTGGTTCATGTCTCTTTTCTCCGGAAAGTTACTTTGAGTAACTTGAGTATGTTCCCAGGTGGTTTAACAGAAAGAGCAATCCTGTGTATGACTACCTAGAAATCCTGATCTTATCTCCAGAAAAATGTGTTTACCAAGAATTCCCAGCCCCTCTGTGCCTTTGGCATTTTGTTAGTCTGTCACTGGTGCTTTTGCAAAATGGCTGCCTTTTAGAGGGCTTGCCTTTCACAAAATGACTCCAGTTATGCTGAGGGACTCCAGTTGCAGAACATAATTTTTCAGAAGGGAAGATTATAAGAAAGCTGTTTCACCAAGAACCTAAGGGCAAGAGGGAGGCAAGTTCCCAACAAATCAAACCTGTTAACTTTGAACTTGAAAGACAAAAATCAACAATGAATAATACAATTCAGTCTGAAAGGCAAAATCGGGCAAAATCACCTGAATGTGCATAAACAAATACATGCATAGAGACTAGGCCCAAGAACAATTGGCTAACATGCAGCTGTATCACAAATTAACAAAACAGAATCAGGCAAAAAATAGGCCAAACGTTTCCCATTCAGGTTCCCAGCAGGCTTTTCACCATTGCTTTCGCCACCCCCTGTCTAAGAGGTTAACTTTTTTTGTTTTTCTGGGCAGCTGAGCACACTTCAAAATAAAGCAATTGGTTACAGCAACCC
The DNA here is from genome assembly GCF_059951505.1 of Python bivittatus. Taxonomy (NCBI): domain Eukaryota; kingdom Metazoa; phylum Chordata; class Lepidosauria; order Squamata; family Pythonidae; genus Python; species Python bivittatus. The sequence continues at coordinate 1,769,525 of NW_028277035.1, read as the reverse complement.
ACCATTTTTATTTTCTTGAAATAGGCCCAGAAACATTTTGGGAAATACAAATGGTATTAGAGCCAGTACTTTGCAGCTGGCCAGTTTAACAGCAACAACGGCAATATTAGCAATTCTTAAAGCAAGCACAAGACAGAGGGACTGAAAGAGATACTGGGCATTGAGGCATCCAAGGAGTGCAGCTTGAAATAAAAATACAAGCAATAAAGCAAAAAGGGGTGATAAATAAGGATAGAATAGTCATGAAGACTAAAATTGCACCAATAAATCTTGAAAAGACAAGCAAGCAATCTTTGCTTTGCAATATTAAATAAATGATAGGCACAAAATGAACCTCTGTATGGCAAGTGTTCTTCAAATGGGCTGCTGCACTTAAGAAGCCCACTCACCCCACTTGAGATGGCCTGAGTGATCACAGGAGACTCCACTGAAGATTTGAGCACTGTTCCCCAGCCTAACACCACTAATGTGTGGCTAGAAATCACATCATCCAACAGTTGTGCTTGCTGGGAACAGCTTCACACATCTGGAGTGCACTAAATTCTGGAGGTTACTCTGAGGTCTAACATCTAGGTCAGTGAAAAATACCACAAGCTTTTTGCTGCTCTGCTTTCAGCTGACTCAACACAGTTGCTTAATTTTTTTTATCCCAAGCAGTGGTAGGAAGTTGGAGGTTGGGGTTAAACATTGCAAAATGCTTATGAATCCCAGTTGACAAGTCTGCAACCGATTAACAGGTTAACAACATGCCCATGATGGCCTTGGTGAATCCTGTTTATGACTGCCTCTTCCGACTGGCACAGCCTGATAGTCTGCAGAAAGAGGAAGAGGTGAGTTCTCTTGGAACAAAGTGTGGATAACATGGACTCTGTTAAATCACAGCTCTGATGAATAATTGAAACTAAAAGAAAGGGCAAAGGTGTGATAGATTTGAATGAAGGCAGTCTTATCTTGTGGAGAGGAGTTGGTTAATACATGCAGGGGTGTAAGTTTAGCTATGAATGAAGGGGCTATAGTGTATGTCAGAAAGTATGAATTGGTGTCATTTAGCTTGTTGTGGGTGCATACGAAAGTAGGAATCAATTGGTTGGTGTCAGTTGCGTGTTACATTCCAGTGAATTGTATTATTGAAAAAACCAGACAGGACTTTTGAACAAAATTGTAAAATATTTTGAATGGATGCACTTCAGTAGAATAGATGGATGACATGAATGGATGGGTGGGAACAAACAAGGGAGTACTGAAAAAGTTATTGAACCATTGAGTCCCAAGAATGAATGAGAATGGGGATTGTTTAATATGTTTAGAAATACGTACTTTAAGCATAAGATTATTCCTGTATATACATGGAAAAGGAACAATTCCCATAATCCCTGGCCAGAATGGAGGGCATTAGCTTGAGGACAGTTGATGTAGGTCTTGAACTGCATTTATTTTTGTGGGTGGGTGGAGCTGGAAGAGAAACTTGTGTGGTAACGCTCTCAATTCTTCAAGACGTTGGTTGCTTTCTTGCCTTTAGGTGGACTGCCTGGTGCTGCAGCTGCACCGCATTGGTGAACAGCTCGAAAAGATGAACAGTCAGAGGATGGATGAGCTCTTTTCCCTCCTGCGTGATGGATTCCTTCTGCAGGAGGGTCTCAGCTCCCTGTCCCAGTTGCTGCTGCTGGAGATCATCGAGTTCCGGGCCACTGAATGGAAAATGACAGCAGCAGCCCAGAAGTACTATTACAGCGAGGTCACTGATTAAACACTCGGGCCACCCGCAGAGCCTGCACTTGCACCATGTTCACCAGCAAACATCACGCCAAAGCTGCAGCTTGTTTCAATGCTTTTTATTCCCAGAGACCTTCTGGTATAGAATACAACCCCTGCTCCTTTGGGCCAGGGAGCTGCTGCCTGAAACTGAGGAGCTGGGAGAACAGTTGTATTTGAAAGAGTAGCAGATACTTGGCCACTGCTGCTCCTGTTGTATTGCACTAAATACTGACTTGTATTATGTACTGTTGCAGGCTAGGCTGGCGTTTTACACAGGGAGGGTCTCTCTCTTGCATACATTCAGGTTAGCAACCTAAATTGCAGGAGTTTAAAACTAGCCTAGGAATAATTTTACATACGCTTCAAAGAAAGATCAACTCTTTCTGGCCTGTATTGGTAAGGTTTTCTTTCGCTTAACACTTGGTAACTGGCCTCAGTTTGCCCTTTTTTGAAAAGGGAAAATGATTCTGTGATCAAAGCACAAGCATTGTTTGCTTCTTTGTAACCAAGCTTTCTCCAATGGAACCATCAGTCACTCTGAGATCCAAGTGATGTCTAGACAAGACTACTCTGAAATCAAAATCAAAAGATGTTTCTTTTCTCCCCAACTACAGGAAACTAGTCTGACAAAGAGGGGATAGTATTGCATAATTAGGGAGATTTTGATGGACAGCCTTCAATCATATCACTCTTAACCAGCATATAAAACAGCATAGTCCAAGAAGGGCTGCATTGATGGTAATCCTTACCTACTTAGATGCAAGCTCCATTACAATAAAAAAGGCTTAACTTACCAGAAAAAATATTTAGGATGGAAATGGGGACAGTTTTTCTGTCCCTCCCTGCCTTTTTTTTCCCCAGGCAAAGCAGCCCTGGTCCATTACACACGTCATTTAGATTCCTTAAAGGCTACACAGTTCTCCTGGAATGAAGGGGCAAATCTTACAACAATGTAGTGGCTTTGTCATACAGCAGGTTTCTCCAACACAATGCCCTCCAGTTGTGGATTTCAGCGCTATGGAAGTTAAAATCCAAAGCATCTGGAGGGCATCAGATTGTGGAAGTCCATCAGAGTGTAGCATGCCCTAAGAAGCCGCTGCCCAGCAATTCCTGTGAATTCTTGATGCTTCTCAAGGATATTTCCGGATTCTAACTGACCCTTCAACAGCACTTTAAAAAAAAAAAAAAAAGAGGCTATCATTGGTACTTTGATCTTTCTCCCACTACAGGAAAATGCTATGCAAATATTTTTCATTTGCAGCCTTCATCTTTCTTCCAGGCCAGCTCAGGTGTAGCTATTAGCTAAGATGGCATCTTCTGCCTCCAGAAGAAGCAAAGCAACAGACTTTTCCAAAGCCACAGCAGAATTAGCCCCTTTGGGAGTGGGTAACAAATTATTTTATAACTTTTTTCCCCAACAACTACTTTAAACCATAGTACTGTAAATTTCTCTTAAGAGAATTGGTTCTGTTTGGAACTTTTATAAAATAAATATTTTACACTTCTGCCTCTACTCTTTTCTTCATTCTAGACAAAAATTAATCAGGGAAGGTTGTAAATAATCACTCAGCTAGATGCATGGGATGACCTTTCATCAGATATTTCATTTGGGGGGACAGAAACCGTAACTGGTATTCTATATGGGATCAGCAACAAAATGCTGCTACCTGGGGTGCCTGCTATTCAGGATCCTAGCTTCTCAATTTAATTGTTTTTTCTCTCTACACCATCCTGAAGGTTTTTCCAGAACTTCTAAAAGATCCTCTTTTTCATGGATGATTCCATAAAGATTGCTGAAGAATAGTATAATTAGAAACAGATGAATTGACAGCTCATGTAGCTATAGTGGTATGTCAACCTTATGGACTATTTGGAAAGTAGCCAAGAATTTTGCCATGGGAACATTTGATGTAAATGCATCAGCAAATGGAACATCTGTCTCTCAATACACTAGTTTTACAATCTTTATCATCCTCAAAATACCGTACAGCAACTCATCCTCACCCCATTCTGTATGTGAAAAAATTAAAGGACCAGCAAGTATCTAATTAATACATTTTGTATTGTTCTATGGTGCAACTGGGTTAAGTATAGTTCAGTCACATAGGATTATAGCATCAAATTGTCTTCCACAGGTAAATGGGTATCCCCATCCCCAAGTGAGACACATCTATATCTTTGCACATCACATTATAAGAGATTCAGCAGTCACCTCACAAATTAAGCTACCTCTTTACCATCATCAAGGAAATAATAAATAGGCTGGCTGTAAAATTGTGATAGTAACTACTCTTCAACAGAGAGAATAGGGCTGTGTACACATGAAATACCCACAGAAATATGGCAAGTAACAGAAAAAGAATCAAAGGTTCTAAAGCTAGGCCAGCAGATCTGGAAAATGACATAATGTCCAGCAGATTGGGTCAATCTACATTCCAATAGCAAATAAAGGATATATAACGGTGTGCAAACTGTTGTACAATATCCTTAATTTCACAAGCTGGAGAAATAGCACTTAGGAACATCCAACTAGATTAGAACTCTACATGGAAAAATAGATGCCAGATGTTCAAGCTGGCTTTAGAAAAGGTCAAGGAACACAAGACATTATTTCTGATGCACTCTGGATAATTGAGAAAGGCAAAGAATACCAAAAAGAAATCAGTATGTACTTCTATTGATTATAGAAAGGCATTTAATTGTGTTGATTATGTCAAGCTATGGAATGTGCTTAGAAAAGTAGGAATTCCAGAACATCTCATTGTCCCCATAAGAAACCTGTATACAGGTCAGGAAGCCACAAAATGGTCGGAACATGGTGAAACAGACTGGCTCTAGGTTGGCAAAGGAGTGAGGCAAATCTGTATATTCTCCCCTTATTTATTCAACTTATATGATGAATATTAATTGAGGGAAGCTGGTTTGGAAAAAGATGAACATGTTTTTAACACTGGAGGAAGAGACATCAATAACGTCCACTAGCTAATGACACTACTCTAATAGCAAAAATGCAAAGGATCTACAAGCTCTAGTAATAAAGGTCAAGGAGCACAGTAAAAAATGGGACTAAAATTAAATATAAAGAATACCAAGCTAATGACAATAGGTAGAGCAACCAGCCTTAGAATTGACTGTGAAGATAATGAAGATAGCTTCTGCTGTTTAGAATCAACCATCAACAGTAAAGGAACAAGCAGTGAAGAAATACATAGCACTTGATACAGCAGGCATGGACCTTGGAAAGCCATGGTGTGATGTGTCTATACCAACAGATAGTGCAAGCAATGTTATTCCCTGTGAGACTCTATGGAAAATGAAGTTGGATCTTGAAGAAGCAGGACAAAAAGAGCATTGGCTTTTGAACTTTGATGGTAGATGATTCCTGAGAATACCATAGACAGCCTAGAAAGAAATGGATCATTGAACAAATCAATGCACAGTTCTCATTTGAAGCACACATGACCATACTAAAATAATCCTACTTTAGACAAATTATTCAAAGACCTAGCTCTAGAGAAGGTTCTAATGCTGGGAAAGGTGGAAGGAAAGAGAAAAGGTCAGCCAGCAGCAAGGTGGATCCACTTAATTACAATGGCAATGAATGCACTGTTGGAAGACCTGAAGGGCCGGGTTAGGGATAAATCATCATGGGTAAAATTTATGTGGTCACCAAGAGTTGACACTGACTTGATGACACATAATCAATCACATGAAATGCTAGCATGCAGGAAAAAGTTAAGAGAGCAACGTATTTATACTAACAATTATATGTTAGTTATTTTGTAAGAACATGCTAACTGCAACAGTTCTAGAAGGGATTCTGAGGTACATACGGTATCAGCACATATCTGGAGGTCAGAAGATATTTTAACTAAAGTAATTGTTGCTGTATTGTTTCCACAATGGATACTTACAATGCAACTCCTCAGATGATGACAATCTGATCCTATTAAATGATTCACAGTATATACTCCACCCTCTAATTAGATTCTCCAAGAAAAGGATTGCCTTGCTATTTTTAAGCCTGCCTCCCCTTTCCGCAAATTAACATACCACTAAGGCTCAAACCACAATTGTCATATCCTTAGTAGCTAATAGAGAAGATGGGAGGATTCCATACTTTAAAAAATTAATGAAACTTAATACACTCCAATCTTTGAGAAGCACTAAATATGACAATTCCAAGATCACCCATGAGGGCAAATTTCCACTTGCCATTTATTAATTCAAAAAAAAAAAGATACACCTTATGGTATAAGTTTAAATCTAGAACATTAAAACCTCCCAGTATGGTACAAGCTGAAATTCTTGAGTTGTAGCTGCAATTTTCCTTGTAAGGTGAATGAGAACATACCACTTCAGAAGGCCACCTATTATACTGGCTGACCATAGAACAAAGTTACATCCCACTGAGAGAGATCTGTAGGGTTTTGAATATACAGTGGTACCTCGGTTCACCAACTTAATTCGTTCCGCGACACTGGTCGCGACCCGAATTGGTCGCGACCCGAATCAAATTTTCCCATAAGGTTCAATGTAAATACGGTTAATCCGTTCTGACCCCTCCGAATTTTGGTTGCGACCCGAATCAAATTTTCCCATAAGGTTCAATGTAATTACGGTTAATCTGTTCTGAACCATATGTATTTTTTTTTTTTAAACCACAAAAATATGACACAAAGTACAGTACGAAGAGAGAGAACGCTAACCTTGCTCAACACGACTTCTGGTGTGGAGGACAGGAAGGCGGGTGGGGAGGTGGTTATTGCTTGGAGGGAGAGTCCCCCTCCCTACAGGAAGCCAGGACCACGTGTCACGGCAGGGAAAATGGCCGCGGATCCTGTTCGTCACCTGATCCGGCGTTCGCGAACGGAAGCAAAATTTTGCGAACGATGCTGTTCGTGACCCAAATTGGTCGTGAACAGAAGCGTTCGTGACCCGAGGTACCACTGTATAAGACATTTATTTCTGGGACACTGTGCCTGAAAATGAGAAATGCAAATCATAACAGGATGAAAAATGACAACAGAATCAAGACAAAGAAGTCTAAGAGCAAAAACAACAGTATATCAAAACAATGACACAGGAAGAACTTTGAGATAGAGGAGGACATTAACGATCCTAAATAACCAACGACAGCATCTTGCTATGTCAAGTGAGTTGCGTTTCTATATGTCTAATAAAAATGCAGTGCTTGACTGAGAGAGTGAAGAATCAGTATCTTTTGGGGAGAATGACCTGAAACCCTTTGTTTTAGAATCAAGACATGGAGATAGTGGTTAAAAATTGTTAACTGCACATGCAATGCTCTCTATTTCAGGCGAGTTATTGACAGCTAATAAGATCGATGAGCTAAAACACATGTTTGAGCAGTATGAAACCACAGGAAGGAATCCTCAAGAAGAAAGCTTTGGATTGTTTCCCTCTGGGCTAAGAATATAAGCCAGTAAGGCAGCAGCAATTATACTGCTGATTACTGATAATGACACAAACTGGAGCAGATGACTTAAAGTATCACGATTCACTTGCTCTTAAAACTGGCTGTTGAAAACTGGCTTCTGAGTGAAAAACAGGGTGTTTTCTCAAATAAACTTCAAAGACAATGTTTTAAAAGAAATTGTAGGAACATATAAAGGGTTGAATTTTTTTTACCAGAAATAAATTATTTTCCCTCAAATACTGTTTTTAGTCCATCTATCCAAATCTGTTGCTAATAACAATACCTTTAAATTCAGTTTGATAATTTATACTAAGTATCTCTGATACCACTGAAAGCACCCAGAAGCAGCCGATACAATCCAGTTGCTCCTAAAGGCATCCAAGCAAATTAATATTACATCTAGAAAGGGCTATAATCTGGTAATTTACCATCTTCTTTTAATGAAGTTTATTATTCAGGTTCAGATCTTATGGCTTGTGTATATTTCATTAACAAATGAAAACATTAAAATGTTTTGCATTCTTGCTTATTACTTCCAGAAAATATCAGCAAGGTTGAGGCATCACACTCAAGCTTGTGATGTAGATAAGGGGCTTATAATCTGAAATTAGTACATTTTGTTTTTTCAGGCCTTTTGGCTGTAAAATAAACATTACGTTTTGTTATTTAAATGGTAGTAAAGGAGAACAAGCTATACAGTAATTATTTATTTGGATGGAGACAGATTTGAAAAAAAATACAGAAAAACTGCTCACTGTATTTTAAGGGTAAGAATTGTGTGTCCTCATCAATTCTTGCCCATTATGTGGGACGGGTGGGAATACAGACAGACATTCATTCAACTGTTCTCTCATTCATGTTATTTTCAGCAACGAACCTATAAAAGTCTTTGTTCACCAGAGATATCAGAAACAAATCAGAAAGTGGTTTCCATCTTCACTTTTATTTTTCAGCTCTGATCTCCTTCACTCACCTGCTTCTTTTCCTGTTACAGTTTTCCAAAGCACGAATGGAAGCTGAAGAATACCGAGCTACACAGAGGAAATGAGCTAGAAATAAACAGTGGCTTGTACTGATGATATCATTTGGGATATGGCATACCCTAAACATTTCCTTATGTGAGGTTGAAAAAGGGGATCCTGTATTTTAGCTAAGATTTTCTTTAGCTCATATTCTTTGATGAGAGTTGGATGAGAAGTAGGCAATTTCCTGCTCAGATTAGTGATATGCAAAGAAAGGCACATGGAATTAAAACAACAAAAAATGGTCTTCTCTTGCAGCAAAAGTCTTAGTCATCATACACTGAATCCAATAGCATACAACATTCTCTACCCCCATCGAAAATGAGCGAAGGCCCGGTTAGCTTCTGCCATTTTGTGCAACTCATACTTTTTTTTTATAACATTGCCATTATTGTTGAAGGCTTCCAGCAGCTCATCTGAGAGCTTTTCATGCATTAATGTTCGCCTGGGCTTGTTTTCTCTGCATTCTGTGATCATCCACTTCATGGCTAAGAAGTTCCGCCGACTAATCTTCAAAGGAGTTGGTACCTACAAAAAGCAAAAGTCAGGGCTGAATATATTTTTATGTTATAGCATGCTAATTAAGTTTACAATACATGAGGAACCTGCATATGTTTGTCTGACTGCAAAAAATGTTGGAATCAAGGTCTATGTTCCATAAACCAATTGATTTAGGGTAGCAATCCCGGGTGTTTGAGTCTAGCTGAGTGGAGTTGCTTTGGTTGCCATTTTATATTTTACATATTAAGTTGCTTTTTTAATGTTGTGCAGATATTTTATGTGTGTTTATTATTTGCTTTTGATGTATGGCACCCAGAGTCACATTGTTTGAGCAGGGTGGTCCTATAAATCAATTAAACTATTCTGGGATCTCTCCCTGTCACCTGGGAGCTAAAGTGGATGGAGGCTGTTTTCAGCAATGTTATGAGCTTTTCAAAATGCAAGAGGAAATTCTCAGAATGCTTTGGCTTATATGTAAACGTACAAGAATGTATGCAAGAATCCTGGACCGCTGAAGATGATGTCATACAATTTTAAAGCAATTCAAAAGAAAAAAAGCAAGCAGATCTTTGTCTCAATAACTTCATACCTGTAGCATAAATGGATTCAATGAAGTGTGCTTTTTCTGACAGCAGCAAACCTGCCAATCCATAGGTGGAAAGAGGAGTACTTTGTATCCCAATGGAATCATGGATTGCTGGGGTATTTTTATACTACTCATCTATTATGATAATAGCATATTTAAGTTAAAAAAACCACAAACCAAACTAGGTTAAGTTGCAGGAAATTAGATATTTATGATACTAGAGTGTTAGTTCTTTAAAGGACTATTTTTAAGCCATAATATTGTTTGGTTTTGGCTTGGCTGTATATGTGATTGTGGTTTATAAGTTGTTTATGTATAACTTAGTGTTATGTGTGAATCTGCTCATTGTGGGATAGTCATTAAACCATGGTTTAAAAAAATTAGTACATTGTATTAACCCAGCATTCTTTTTTTATGTCTTACCTGATACTTTTTGCCTCCTCTTATGATACCTGTGAGCCCAATTACAGGTTCACAGTTTTTGATTGCTTGATGGAAGATTTTGTAAGGGTTGCACTCAATGTTTTCTTTCAATTTCTCATCAGTTTCATGGTATTTCACAAGTTGCTTCCTCTTAATGGCTTCTAAAGTCTTAATTCCAAACAAAAGTAAAGGAAGGGCTGTGAAGGGTTCACTCAACAAAACAATTTATTCACTATGGAACAAATTTCCATACCCAGATGGACACCAACCAGTACTACTTATCTACATCTCCTCTTACGCAGGACATACAACTTACAAATACATGTAAAGAGCAGGACATTTGAGAAAGATTCACAGATCAGAATCCCAATCTCTCCTTGCCTTCTAGATGTAACAAATATTTTCTCAGTTCTCAGAGTTACTGTTGACTTTTACACTTCTACTGTCTATCAGGAAAATTCCCACCCTTTATCAGATATAATTCTGAAAGGCAGATTTAAAAATACGGCACATAAATAGACCTACATATAATTGGTGATTCTTTTGGCATTTGGCAAGAAGAAAACCAAAGAAATAACTGAATATGCAATGTGTATTAATAGAGGGGTAAGCACTTTTCATATAACTATAAAATAGGAATATTATTTCCTTCCCATATGGCCAATAATCAAGGAAAATCATCAGTAATGTGAAACATTAATTGTACCTGATTCATGATGGATCGTGCCAACATTTTATCACCTCCTTTCATCATCATGTTAATGAATTTGCTGTAATGACAAAATACAAGTGTGATGGTATTAGTACTTAGTAGTTTAAGTATCTTTACCCCAACATAAAATTCCCATAGTTACACAGCTATTACACTGCCCTACTAGGATGGCCTCCATGCAGATTTGGAAGAAAAGCTCAAGTTATTTAATGTTCTCCTTTAATCCTCCAACTACACTCTTAGAATTGGAGACTGATAACTGTGATGATTGTGCGGCTCTTTGACAGAGGGTTACCAACTCCTACACTGGATGCTGGTAGCTGGAGGGGCAGAAACCCAGCCCTTATCCCAGTGCATCATGAAACACCAGAGGAAACTACCAATGCAGCATTATGCAGTCAAAAATCTACACAATGAAAGGTAATAATAATAATAATTAATAATAATCTCTATTTGCAGATTCCATCCACATTTCTGTGATCACACCATCTAGTAAAGGTGCTAGATATCTTTCTCCGCTTACAGCAGCGGTAGAAGCAAATAACTTCGCAAGTCACCAGCAATTTATGGCTGGATTAACATATTAGAATAAATCAGCTGGTTTCCTTGGTTTTGGCTTAACATGTTGTGTGAACTCAAGTCGATTGTAGTTTTTTCAATAAACTATGATACAAAATGGGAACCAGAATGACAAGGAAAGTAAGACCTGAACATAAACTCAGGCTAATATCCTTTTTTGAAAAGGGGCAGCAGATGCTCACAAAATTGGAATAGAAAAATATGGAAAGTATTTTTGAACAATTGTATTAGTTTTTATCATTGTAAGTGTAATTTTAATAAAATTACTATTAAATAATAATAATTTTAAAAAACAGACCTGATCATGGGATCATAGAAAACAGAACTGGTGATGTAGGAACAGGTGGCTTTTATTGGCTGGACTGCTTTGAGTTGCTGTTTATTTTTTTCCTCCTCTGACATCTGCTCTGGAGATTTACGATAAATTTCTTTATTCACTTCTGGATCAAGGAATGAAGGATTGTACCGGCTCCACCTGACTTGAGTCAGCCTTCAAAGGATTTGATGAGCAGAAAAAGCATGTCACACCAATATTTTCAGCCCGCAAGACGTGAAAATATAGAATTCTGCATGTCAACTCCCTTCTCACACGGAGTCCTGTAGTCCAGTCTCTCAGGTGCAACACAAACATTTCAGCCCAAGGTTAGCCAGAATTAAGCGAGCAGAAAGCTCGCTGGCTCCAGTGAGTTTAGACAACGCGCGCAACTTGGCTGACCTTGTCGGGGCTGAAAAGGAAAGAAGCCATGCAAACCGCTCGCAGAATATTGCGTGATTGTGGCCATTTAGTTCTGAGGAGACGAGCACAGGACCAGGCTGTTTAATTTCACAGCAGGAGCGCGACCTGAAGATTTCCTCACAGTACGGTATTTCTACGCACGCTCCCGCCCGGCATGCATGTTGCTCTACGGAGCCATAATGCTAAGTACCGTTCTAGTTAGGGAACCAAATAAATCAACCCCCGCCCCGCCTCCATTACATGGTATCGCCTCAAGCCTTTCACTTCCTCTGAGCCTCCATTCCTTACCCGGGTAGCCAGATCTTCCCACAGCCGCAGAGCCGCTGGGCTAGCCGCCCGACCTTTTCCACCGCGGGGGACGCCATTTTACTTCAGGAGAGCGGCCCAAACGCCTGCCCGGAGGAGGAGCACTGTTGCTCTGGAAACGGCCTTCCGGGGTGGGGCTTTTTCCGTTCCACGCGCCTTTGTGACGCAGCCATCAGCGGGGAAGAGAAGCTCCTTCCGAACGAGAGCCTGGCTTTTTAACGTGCGCAAGCGAGATGGTCATTCCTAGTGAGAAAGCTGGATATGCTTACGTTCCCTTTTTGGTGTATCTGTAAAAAGTGCAGAAGCTTGCCTCACTTGCCGTGTAATCATCTCAATTTCGTGCTGGGTTAGTGAGTGGACCTAAGGGGCTTCCTCCTTCTTCCGGTCCTGGGCAAGGGCTCCTCGCGTATTTAAGCGGTAGAAACTAGGCGCTGGTTGGCACAATAAACCGAGCGGGAGACATAAAAAAATAGGGGAAATAGTGGCTGCGCCGAAAAATGGCTTTAAGAAACTTACCGCCTAAAGGAACGGTTCTAGGAAAAATGCAAATGAGCAGGGCGGCCGTGTTGGAACTTGGAACTACAACTCCCAAAATCCCAAATTGTAATCCTAACCTCTTTGGAAGGTACCGTACTGTGGGAGACTGGGCCGCGCTAGGAATAAAGAATCGTCATTGCTAGTTCACCGTAATTTGCTGTATGAGGATGGGGTGGTGGTCGCCCTTGAAAAGCCCTGGGAAACTGCAGCCCGCGCAAAATGTGTTTTGTAAGCCACCTTTTATGAGTTTGGGATCAAGTACGCTGCTTTTCAGTTTGTTGATGTGCCCAGTGTATTTTTGTCCATCACTAAATGTTAACTAGGAGAAATAAGCTATTTCTAAATCAATCAGTAGAAATGAAGTATTTAGTTAATCAATTTGTATAGCCACCCATCTCAGCAAACGACTCTGGGGCAGCTAGTAAAAGTAAAAATAAAAACAAGTAAAAATAAAACAATTGCAACTACAAAAATTAAAATACTGTATACAGCAGGAGAGAGAGAGAGAGAGAGATCAATATAAGTGATACGTGTATTGTCAAAGTATTCTGTTAAAGGCCATTAATTTTGTACAACCAATTTTTCCTTGTTCTCATACAGTAATAGTACCCCTGAGATTGTTCATACAATTTGAAAGAAAGTCTTTACTAAAAGTGTATAGTCTGATCTCTCTCTGTCCTGATACATATTCATAGGACTGCCCTTAAAAATTTCAGTGGTCATACAAGAAAGGATAACAAAATAAGGCAAAGACAAGAAATCAGCATTGTGATAGATGGATGAATGTTTCACATGGATACTAAGAGTTCTGAAACAATCTTTCCAAACTGGTGACATTAGTCAAGAAAAATGTCAAGTGATGCATATTTGAGTTTAAAAAACCCTATTTAGGGGAGGATGAATGGAGGCTGAACTGGCATAAAAATGGTTGGCTTTTGTGTTGAATAAAATATCAGATCAGTGTGTGTGGCTGAGTAAAAGAGGAAGTTGTTGGAGAGCATTAGGGAAGAGACTGAAAAAAAGTATACATAATATTACATCTGTGGTGCACCCCCTTTGGAAATACTGTTTAATTTTGGTTGTCACCAAAATTTGTTGAAAGTGATAACTAAAATTACAAACAGCTTGAGAGAAGTCCCACATGCAGAATGATTACAAAGCTTGGTTTTTATTTTTAGTTTAGGAGGGGAAAAAGTACTATGATAGAAGTTTAAATGTATGAATGACGGAGAGCAAGTGGCTAGAAATTATACTTTCTGCTTAAAATATTAGAATCCAATAAATTTGAGAGGAGATTCAGGAAAAGAAAAGACCTCACGTAATGCACTATAAATTTATGGAATTCATGGCTACAAGCTGAGGTACTAGCCCCTTAGTTCAGATGGCTTTAAACATGGATTAATCATGGGAAACTATCATTGGCTAATATAGAAGGAAAATGGGGGAGGCATCTGAAGGCCATCTCAGAGCCTGGTCAAACTAACATCTCTCCTTCTCCCCATAAGGCTATTTATCCCATAGAAATAATCCTGATTACTTTTTTAAAAACTATGCAATATGAACTGGAAAGATTTGTGTCTGGAAAAGCAGGCTGTCAAACAAGCACACAGACAAAAGAACAAATAAATATTGGCTGTCGTAACAATGTAGCTGCCAAATTCAGAGATACGATATTAGCACTGGCTGTCAAAAAAATAACAGTGATAAAGGAAAACATATCTTGTTCTCACAGACATTTGCCTCATCTTATTGCTAAATTTCAATGGTCTTTGTGCTTCCTCTTTTATATTTTGTTCTAATCCCATATTTATTGTATTTATTCTACCATTTCCATTATTTCATAACTTACATTGAGATTTTTTTAACACTAAGGTGGGATAGAAATATATGTAATAACTAAAAATGCTAATACATGCTAATGAAGGGAAAGGCAAACAACAGAGTTATTGTCTTGATGGCCTGATTGCAAAATCCCAGAAGGCATCTGATTAGGAAAACATTTAATGTGGGTGGATGGGTCCAGAGAGGTTCTTCTACACCCTTATAGATATGAAGATCTATTTTATTTAATCTTTGATTTTCACAACTCTTGTGCTACTGCAAGGGAGCCAGTGGTACATAGTCCTGGGGTCCCAACTTTTTTGAGTCAGAAGACACATTTGAAATGTTAAGAATGAATGACTGCATATTCTCACACCGTAGTTGCCATGGTAGGTGTGGCCAATCACAAAGCACCTATATATCAGCAAACAAACCTTTGGTTACAGCCTCCTGTATGTTATTTTCCTAAAAATACCTCCATGTTGGGGGATGGCATTATGTAAGCTAGGTTGCAATCTTGAAGGAAAAGTGTGACACAAAAGCATATAGGAACTTTACGCTGTATAGGTGAAGATCTGATTTAAGTGTTTAAGATATAATTCTGTCGAGTTTGTCCTACAGTAAGGATGCATACAATCTCGATTTTTATGAACAGCTTTGGGGTCTCATTTGCCAATGCCGGGGAGGTATTTAGGGGAAAGCTGCCTGCTTTTTCCTAGGCAGAACCATTCTGTTTAAACTATAGTCGACCTATTTGAATAGACGATCGCGACCGTCGCAGCGAGCCTGAGACGCGGGAATGAGAATCCTGGCAAGAACAAGAGCAACCTGATCGCAGAAAAATTATTTATTTAGCGACTGAACAACAAAAAATGGCATCTCACACATGGATCGTGCATGGGTCGCAGAAAAAAGAGGGCGTGAATGACGCCCGCCGCGAGAGGGCGCTGCGAAAGGAGAAGAAGCGGACTCTCCCCCGCCCCCCGCGGCTTAGGCGGGGCCTGGCCGGCTCGGCGCTGCCGTGGCGTAACCGGATCGGGGGGCGGAGCCTCCAAGCCAGCCGGCAACATGGCGGAGGCGGAAGGGGAAAGCTTGGAGTCCTGGCTGAGTGAGTAACCCCTGCCCTCTTTCCTGCCGCCGTGCAAGGCGGCGGCGGCGGCGGCGGCGGCCGCCGCAAGAGTCTCGCTTCATCTCGCCTCGGGAAGGAAGGCGCGTTGGGAATGGGTGGAAGGGAGGGGGTGCGTTTGCACCGCCGGAGAGGAGCGCGAATGGGACTATGACAGCCAAGGAAGATCTGACGGAGCGGAGGAGGGAGAAGGAGCGGGGTGGCTTTGGCCCTGATCGGGGCTGGAAGCGGCGGGGCCGGCTCGAAAGGCTGTGGCGGGGCTGCTCTGTGCCGCCAAAGGCTCATCAGCTGGACGAGCCGGCGTCTCCTTTCCTGTCGCTCTTAGAACTACGGGAAGCCCACGGAGAGCTCGGGGGCGCTGCGTGTTGTCCTTTGCCTCTGCCCACCCTGGCTTCTCAGCCTCTTGCGGTCCGGCCTTCTGGTTCCCCTCTGATCCAGAGCCCGTGTGCCGTTCCTGCTGATTGCAAGCGAGCCCCTGCCACGTTTCCTCCCTTCTCCCGCTTCCCCTAGTTCTGGATTTCAAAAGTTGGTGCTTCTGCAGAACTTCCCCTTTTTGAGTTGGAGGGAAAACCCACTTGGCCAAGACCACCACCCTCCGCTATCAGGCCATGCTTGGAGGGTATCAGACTGGAACTGGAGGGGTGTGGGTTCAACTCCTTTTGAGCCATGAAGGTCTGCTGGAGTTGGTATCTTCGGCCCTTAACCTACATTATAGGGTTGATGTGGGCATGGAAGTAGAGGTGCCACCTTAAGCTTCTTAAAAGAAAACTAAATTAAAGTTGCCACTGTGGTTGATAGTAATAGTGTTACAGTTATCTGGGAAGACCATAGAGCTACATATTCTGTCCTATGTATCCCACCCTGATTTTCCATATCTTCCTTTTAGAAATGGTATTCCATTTGGGGAAATCAGGAAAACCAGTGTCAAAGTATCATAGTAGGAGAGGTGAACTAGGAAAATCTTGGTTTAAACTTCACTACAACAGTTCATTCCCTAGGTATTCTTAGGCAAGGTACTTCCTAACAAGTTTAGCTCTGTATTTGTAGTAGAGGAATAATAATGTTCGCTATTTTACAAGGCTGTTGTGAGGATGATTTGGATAACATTTATGATATTTCTGAAGAATTGAAAAGTGCTGTGTTTATTAATGTCCACTTCTGCATTGTTCCAGTTCCAGTGTATGACAGCATTGCTTCTACCCACTTCCTCTCCACTCCACTTTATATTGTTAAAATATTTTTTAATTAACTATAGGAATGTGCTTACTAAATGGAGCACTTCCTCTTGACTCTAACAAGGTCATATATTTCTCTGGCAGTAGACAAGTTATTATAATGTACTCTGGTTACAAATTATATCAACTGTGTAATTTTTGGCAGTAGAGCTTATCCTTTAGAGCAGCGTTTCTCAACCTTGGCAATTTTAAGATGTGTGGACTTCAACTCCCAGAATTCCCCAGCCAGCTGGGGAATTCTGGGAGTTGAAGTCCACACATCCTAAAGTTACCAAGGTTGAGAAACCCTGCTTTAGAGTATTTTTATGGTTCCGTGATTACTTCATTTACTTTGGAACATATCAAAATTGTTTTTTTCCCCTCACTTTTATTTGTTACAAAAAAGATCCCATTTCCTGAAATACACACTTTATTTCTACTATCCTCTTATTTCCCTCCTCTTTCCATCCATTTATTTGTAGTTACTCATTAGTACCGATTTTGGCCTGGTCATAATCTTCCAGCTTTGTAATTCCTAGTCTGTTCTACAGTTTCTAAATGCTATTGGAAAAAATGCCTTTTTTTTTCTTTCTGCTTGGAACTGCCAGTGAGGTGTTATGTTTTGCCTGTTGCAATAAATGAGGAAAAATTAGTGCACTTCAATGAACAATACACTCAGGCAGTTAAACCAAAACTCTGAGTTGCATTGGCAGTAGTTGAAGACTCCTGCAGTCTGGCTCCATTAAACAGTGATTCATTTCTAAAAGGAGGAAAGTAATGAAATTCTATGTAGATTTTGCTCTGTTAAATAACCATATTTCTTTCCTTGGGCTCTCTGTAGATTTGCATTTTCAAGTTTTCTAAGTAAATCATATTCTGGTTTATTGTTCAGTATATACCAAAATTGCATAATTCTTCAAGAGATATTTTAAATTGTAGAAATGGTATAAAGAAGGGGAACAAATGTATCAGAGGTTTAAGAATCCAAGAAGAGCTTTGGTTAGTCAGACCAAAGTTCTGTCTCATCCAGCATCCTATCTGTTGCAGTGGCAATCAGATATTTCTGGGAGGCCTACAAGTAAGACCACGTGGCAGTACCTTATTCAGTTGTTACTCCCAGTGACCGATACCCTTACCGTTAGCCCTTGGTAAACTTTGAAGTGCATTGCCTACATGTGGTGTGTCCTTAGTTTGCTCCAAATGCTTCACCTATATTATGTCAAAGTGAACAAGATTAATGTTGTTATTCTCATATTGCAGACAGAAGTCTGATGCTGAGATAATTGTTTGCCGGTTAGTACTTGAATGGGAGATCAGATCACCAGAGAATAACAAAGCTGTGGGTTAGACAATTCTGGGAAAAAAGCAGTTGCAAACCCGTTTTCTACTGTTGCCAAGAAAAAAACCTGCATAGCTTTGTCCAGGTATTCACCAGATTGGCATCCTTAACTCAAAAACTGCTTTACCATTTTTAAGGCTGCATAACAAATGCATAATGACAATGAGATTGGAAGGCATGAATTTCATGGTACATTGTTCAGCCTCTTAGCCAATGTCCTTTATCACTTCTTTTGTGCATTGTCTCATGGATAACCAGTAGAGTGCATTGTCTCATGGATAATCGGTAGAGTGATTAAGAGGAAGTTCCTGTCTTGGGCAGGGCTCAGGAGGGAGATAGTAGAAAGCCAATATTATTTGTTGAACCAGCTCTGCTTTGCTTTGAGTCGGCATAGACAATGTTCTTTCCATTAATTTTCATGGAAAGAAAGATTAAATTTGAGAAAACTCCACTTGATTAAAACAAAAACAAAACCTTCTTGGCTGCCACACCAGTCCCTCTCTTTCCTCTTAGAATGATTCTTTTAATACAGTTTATTTAAAATAGCAGATTGAAAGCCTTTTCTAGTTCAAGTCAAGTATGGAAATAGGTTGCTTCACATATTCTAGATATAATTGTTATAACATGTATGTGTGAGTCAGTTATCACAAATCAAAGATCACAAGTAGATTGTTCATAGTTGCTCAAGAAAATGCTAGTTTTTTTCATCTATATTGGGCTCTGACATCAACTATTAAGGTAATTAAGTTCTTTTACTGCTGCTGTTCTGTGGTGCTAACCTTAAATATTTCATTTGTTAAAAAATGTGCTTTATTTTATTTAGATTTCTAATTATTGGCAAAGAGCCTTGGATGGTAATTGGAATAGGAATTCCCTAAATTAAAAAGTGTGAATTAGTGTTTTTCATATTCTCATATCTTCAATTTTAAAAACTCAATTACAGTGGTACCTCTACTTACGAACGCCCCTACTTACGAAATTTTCAAGATATGATCAGCTCCGGCCCCAAAAATTTACCTCTACTTACGAATTTGCCTCGACTTACGAGCCATTTTCCTCCCGTTCCACGTGGTCTGTGGCCATTTTTCCGCCCGTGCCATGTGGTCCGCAGTCATTTTTCCGCCCGTTCCATGTGGTCCACGGCCATTTTCCGCCCGTTCCACATGGTCCGCGGCCATTTTTCTGCCTGTGCCACGTGGTCCGTGGCCATTTTCTGCCCATTCCACGTGGTCTGTGGCCATTTTTCCGCCTGTTCCACGTGGTCCGTGGCCATTTCCTGCCCGTTCCACATGGTCCGCAGCCATTTTTCCGCCCCTGACATGTGGTCCGTGGCCATTTTCCGCCTGTTCCACGTCGTCCGCGGCCATTTTCTTCCTGTTCCACATGGTCCGCGGCCATTTTTCCATCCGTTCCACGTGGTCCGTGGCCGTTTTTCTGCCCCTGACACGTGGTCCGCGGCCATTTTCCACCCATTCCACGTGGTCCGCGGCCATTTTCCTGCCCGTTCCACGTGGTCCGCTGCCATTTCCACCCGTTCCACGTGGTCCACGGCCATTTTCCACCCGCTCCACGTGGTCCGCGGCCATTTTTCCGCCCCTGACGTGGTCCGCGGCCATTTTCCGCCCGTTCCACGTGGTCTGCAGCCATTTTCCGCCTGTTCCACATGGTCCGCGGCCATTTTTCCATCCGTTCCACATGGTCCGCAGCCGTTTTTCTGCCCCTGACACGTGGTCCATGGCCATTTTCCGCCCGTTCCACGTGGTCCGCGGCCATTTTTCTGCCCGTTCCACGTGGTCCGCTGCCATTTTCCACCCGTTCCACGTGGTCCGCGGCCATTTTTCTGCCCGCTCCACGTGGTCCGCTGCCATTTTCCACCCGTTCCACGTGGTCCGCGGCCATTTTTCTGCCCGTTCCACGTGGTCCGCTGCCATTTTCCACCCGTTCCACGTGGTCCGTGGCCATTTTTCTGCCCGCTCCACGTGGTTCGTGGCCATTTTTCTGCCCGTTCCATGTGGTCCGTGGCTGTTTTTCCGCCCCTGCTGCGTGGTCCGCGGATGCTGGAACTGATTAATGGTAATTACATTGAACCTTATGGGAAAATTTACTTCGACTTGCGACCAACTCGAGTTGCGATCAGAGTCACGGAACGGATTAAGTTCGTAAATAGAGGTACCACTGTACGTTAACAAAAAACTTACTTTAAAACTCTTACATAATTTGCTTTGAAGTGTCAGTCTACTCCTAGCATCTAGCTTTTAAAGTATTAGCTAGAAATGAAGAAATGACTGACTTCAAAAATTAAAGAGAGAGGAAAAAAAGATGCATAAAATTAAAGGCACACATCCAGTGCAATGCCCGGTTTCTCTGCCTCATTAAATCGGAGTTGCCAATTCCAGTTAAACCAATCAATTCTGTCTCCTTGTGTCAGAAGCTACACTCCAAAAAAGACAAGGCCATGACAAAAATAATTAGAACTACAGGTAGTCCCCGGGTTAAGAACGCCCACTTTACGGATGACCCATAGTTAAGAATGGAGCCTATTGTAGCAAAATTCGAGTTAAATACACAATGGTTTGAGCATTACACAATACTACTTATACAATATTCTACAATAACACTGTTCTGGCTTACATACAAATTTGACTTAAGGGCAGACCTTGGGAATGGAACTTGTTTTTAAACTGGGAACTATCTGTACTGATTAAAATTAATTGCTTGTAAAATAAGTTACCTCACTTACGAAATTAATAGATCTCCTAACTTCATATATCAAATATTCTGTCTCTCACTCACAAACCACTCTCACATAAGACACATGCCCACATTTTCCTCCTCTCTTCCAGCAGAACCAGCCAAGAAGAAGAAGAAAAAAAGCAGGATGGAAATGGGGTGAACAGTTGCTGCATTGGAAGGCAAGAGAAAGATGGGAGGAGGGGAAACAAAACTGGATGGAGATGGGGAAGGAGAAAGACGTAACCAAACAGGAAAGGAAATGCAAGAGAGAAGTCACGCTTTAGCTTTACAAAAGAGTTATATTCACCAGACACAGCCCTTCCCAAGTCATCTTCAAAGCTATCCAGTGTTTTCAGCAGAATTGTTTCCTGTGTTCAGGAGCTTCTCTTGGTATAACTGAACATACTTGTTTTGGAGGGGGATATAACTTCTCTTGGTATAACTGAACATAGTTGTTTTGTTGTGACTTCCTGTTCAGAAAATATGGTAGATGTTATTGTTACACATTTAAAAAACTCTGGCTGTGACCGATAAAACTATGGAGGTACTATGGAGGAATATTGGTATTTTTAAAACAAAAACACTTCTGGATTCATTACATCCATATTCTAATATTGAAATATTAAAACAATTAAGCAAATGAAGAGCAAAAAGAGGGAAAAATGTTGCACTCTTCTACATAGAAGCCTCCTAAACTTAAGACAAAATAAAACTAACTGGTACAGGTTCCTGACCTATAAAATAGAATAAATTTTTGCATGATGGCATCTCTACTGCTGGTTTTATATTATTTTTCTGGCATAGACATGATGTCTGCTTGTTTTTTGTGTGTCCAGTTAATACTAATTTCATTCACAATTACTCTCTCAAAGGCCCAGCGTTATGTATCCTCTTCTTGTGGTTGTCCTTTTCTTATTATCATTTTGTTCTTCAGGTTTAAAGTTTAATCCCATTAAACTCCAAAGGATCTGTTGCTTTTGCTGCCATCACCAAATCCTTTCTTGGTGTTTAAAATATTTTGTTTTCTTCCTGTGTTTCATTATAATATGTGAGGTAACATGACTAGGTGGATCTCAGGGAAGATATAGAACAACACAGTCATTTTGTTAATGTTTAAACAAAGAATTGAACTATATTGAACTAATTTGAGTAAATTGCTTAAAATGGGTTACAAAGAGGTTCTCTTAATATCACAAAATAACTGGGCTGTCAGTCCTTGCCTTCCCTGCAGTAAATATATACTCATAAACCTGTCAGTTTTACAGTTGGAGATTTCCCTAGGACTAGGACTCCAAGTTTCCCTCAGACACATCCTTCCACTCACAGCTCCCAAATCCCTCTCTTCTCAGTTCTCACCTCCCTCTGGAATAAAAGCCCAGAGGAAAGTCCTGCCTTACCATGAATTGACTGGCATTTCTCCTACCCAATGATCACATCCTGCAGACTCAATATGTCTTTGTTCTGCATCCATGGTGTTATTTCCGGTGCCAGTTCTCTTTCAAAAGCATAACTTATTTGGAATTTTCTTTTCCTTTTTCCTTTTTCCTTCCCCCCTCCCTCCCTCCCTCCCTCCCTCCCTTTTTTGTTATGGGTTTTCTGCAGTCCATACAGTATATGCATTCAAGCAGGAAATAACAATTATATTTTGAAATTAGGACCATCAGATGACTGCTCAGTCATCTTTTTGTAATTTAGGAGGACACAATTTAATCACAGATATTTGCATTATAATTTGCTTGCTCATAATATTAAGTATTCCTTGTTTAGATTCTTGGTTACCCACAGTAGCACAGGGTTTGTGATGATATCATTATGGCTTTTCCTTTTTTTGTCATATAATGGACTATTATGTCCTATGAGTACTCAAGGTTTGTAGGGGAAGTTGATATTGTCTGATGGAATCAGATCCATTCAAGATAGAAAAAGTCAAATACCAGTAGTAGATAAAGTTGCTGCTGGTCAAGGCCAAACTCTTATAATGTAAGGACCTTGGAGAGCTCCAAGGCAGCCATACTGACTGGAACCTTACTCAATCCGTGTAACCCCCAATGGATTGTTAAAGGCTCCTAAGTGAATTAGGGAATCAATTTTACTTGGATGCCTTTTGTTTTTGTGAGGCTTGGAATGGGAGGTTTTGCCAAGGATTCACTCAGAAAGTGACAGTTCTGTGACCTCTGATCAGGCAGGCCCTGGATACCTATTGATCATCCTTCCTCTGGGAAAGCAGTCTGTTTGTTATCCTCATCAGAGACATCTGCTGTGAAATGAAAGTATTCAGGGATCTGGTTTTCTTTGAACCCAAATAAATTGCTTTGTAGAGCATTGTGTTTGGAAGAAACTCACTGGAATTATGTTCTCAATGAAAAACTATAATTTGACTTTGGTTTAGTGTATTATGTGAAAGCCAGTTGTTGCATGTTAAAAAATTGTGGTTAAACAAACTACGGCAAAATGTGAACCTAGTCATTGTCTTTTTTCATGGACATTCTGTTTGCTACCCAGTCATTCTCTCATCACTGAACTCCAATAATTCAGTTTTTGAGTCTTGTCCCTGTTCTGAAGAGATCTGACTTGCTGCTGTATTTCTACCGTAATGAAACACGTACAGTGTACCCTTCTGGGGGTTTGATTGGAGTCATTGAAAATTCAGGTTATGCTTGAAGCTAGTGCTTTGCTTTACAACATGCTAGATTCCCATTCATTTTTTAAAAATTACAATAATTGAAAAAAAAAGAAAAGAAAATGAGATGGGGCAGAGAGCTTCGTTGTCTCCAGGAAACATTTTGATAGGCATGTTGATGCCCCCAGGTGCCAGCTATGGCAGAATAAAAGTTGTCCTCCTGGAAGCACTTGGTGTTCCCCCCCCCTCTTTTCTCCATACAGATGCAGCTCTCCTTTTAAAACATCTCACAAATAAATAACTTCCAAAAAGCTTTCTGTATCTCAGATAAAAGAACTAAAACACTAGCTGTTACATTTGATTAGAAGCCCCTGACACTCTCTCCTGCTTGCTGTTTAAACTATTGGCAGAGCTGCAATAAGTAAAAACTCCTCTGATGTATCCTGTACACCTCATATTGGGGATTTTTAGGACAGGTTCTTGTGCACAGTGTGTTTCAGGTTATGGGCTTTGGGGTGACTCTTTCCCCATTGGGTCATCTGCTAAGGAATGCTGTACCGCTTGCATTGGGCCTGTCCTAAACACAGGCCAGGGCTCTCTTGTTCCTTCCCACAAACTGAAAATATCCTCTGGGAAATCCCCTCTGTCCTCCTGCAGCAATCTGTCCCTGGGGAAAGTTTGGTAGCAGTAGGCAAATTGTCTTCCCTTCCTTCTGTTCTCTTTGATGTCTCCCAGATAAATCCCCCTAAAGATATTTTTGGGAAGTGATTTCTTGCTAATGGTTTTTTTTGGGGAGGGAGTGTTCTGGTAGGCACCGTTGAATAGTGCTGCACAAAACATTGAAAGAGAAGTGCTCCACAGCACGTGGGAGTGAATGTGAAGCAGTTCTTTTTCCAATAATGGAAGCAGTGGTATCTTCTGAAAGGCTTGCCTCACTGCTCTGGAAGCTGCTCTGGCAGTCTCTGCATGCATGTCGGTGCCCAACCGGTTTGCTGTGTTCACAGGTGTTTGGGAAATGGGGAACAGCTTCTGAACCAGCTGCATGAGCCTTTCGCTGTTTCCTTTTATTCATTCTATTTATGTCCTGCCTTTCCTCTACAAGCTCAAGAAGGTATATGTAGCATCCCTTCTCTAGTTTTTCTCCATAACAGCTCTGTGTGATTGATAGCTTGGACTAAAAGATAGTGACAGGCTCAGAGTCACCCAGTGAGTTTTCATGGTTGTCATGGATTTGGATCTGGTATCCCTGGTTTTTAGTCATTACACCATGTGAAATGTTTTTGTTTCTCCCAAAGTTTTTTGGGAAGGAGAAAGGGAGTTAGGTGTACTAATGTATTACTTATCAACTACTGCTTGTCAGAAAGAAGCTTGAGATTTAAAAAAAAAAATCATTTTGGATCAATGCCTTTGCTTTTTCTTTTCACCAGACAAAGCCACCAACCCTCTGAATAGGCAGGAAGACTGGGAGTATATTATTGGCTTCTGTGATCAGATCAACAAAGAACTTGAAGGGTTTGTATCCAAAACTATCCAGACTGTATCACAAGGTTTTATTGCAGAAGGAATGTTTTAGAAAGCTACAGGATTTGATCCTTAGTTTAATACAGTTCATGTGATGGATCAAACTCCTGTGATATGTAATACTTGCTTTTGATATATATTTAATACTTTGCATTTTCAAATATGAAAACTGCAGAGAATATTTTTATAGGTTGTGTGACAAAGTACTCCATGAATATGGCTAGGGGTAGGTTCTAAATCCAAGGATAAGTTTCAGAACATTTTATATCATTTCCTGATTCTGATAGCTTTTGGAATATGAGGGATGTCAGTTGCTCTTTTCAGGTGTTTCATCCTCATAATATTGCAATGATCATAAATGTTAGTAGGTGCATGGGATTTAAATGTTTCTAGAACAAAATTAGGTTTTTGTCAACAAATGTCATGAATTGTAGTATTTGGGGTTATAGGAAAGCGTTATCTTTCCAACATTGAGAAAATGAAGGGCACTAAATTTGCTGTTACCAGTCCTTAAAGTACACACTTTGGCTTGGGGTGCTCCAAGATGTATGCCTTTGCTCTGCACGATACTTGAGAACGCAAGAACACTCCCAAGATAGAAAATGTAACCCTGGCAGAGAATTTGGAGACCAAAGAAGTGCTATTTGGGGCTCACTTTGACTGCATCCTTGTCTGTGTCATTTTATAAAACTAGATTGGGATGTGAAGCTGACAGACCACAATGGTTGCTCTTTTTTTTTTTTGCATCATAAATCTTGGAAGTTTCAGCTCTCTCCTTTTTTCCCCCTGAAGTTATATTTAACTTTTATATTTAAGGATAGCATTTTGAAAATGAGATTGCTGCATATGCAGGGGCAGCTATGAAAATGAAACATTTTCTACTGTTCCGTATTTCCCAAGCCCTAGTGTGAGTAAACAGAAGTATCTGAAATAATCTCAGATTGTTTCTCCTGTTTAGCCTTAGCACTCTCTCTCTGTTCTCAATGTTGAGGTAATAGTTTTTTTTCAGGGACAAAGAACAGTGGTCTCCTATCTTTCTCTGAATGTGGCCAGGTACATGAGGAATGCTATTTAAATAAATACCTTATTTATTTCAGTCCACAGATAGCTGTTAGATTGCTGGCTCATAAAATCCAGTCACCACAGGAATGGGAAGCAGTCCAGGCCTTGACAGTAGGTGTTCCTTACCTCTGTTCTCAAATTCTGGATTTGCATGCAGATTAGTATCTTCATGGAGTAAAATGATCAGTGGTGTTACAAAGAGTTGTTTAGATTAAAGAAGATTGGCCTCATGGGATCATAAGCCTCTTTTGTGGCAAATTTTGGATTATTTTGCTTATTATTTTATTACCCTCTAGCTCTAACTATGGAACAGAGATCTGAATAATGGCTTCACGTATGAGAAAAAGTGTAGGATTAGGGCTATGTTTGCCTTAACATTTTACTTAGAAATAGGTTTGTACCTTTATGGTTTTGAAGTAAAATGTAAGACTATATAATTGTGGGTATGTTTAAAGTTACTGGCATAGTTGGCATTAGGTAAGAAAGGACATTAATGCCTCAACAACTTTCTGTTAAGTCTTGTGGGCTGATACGAATGCAGTCCTCTTTCTTAAATGCATAACTTGGAAGGTCAGAAGTCAGTTCTTTCAGATGTAAAATAAATGCTTTCCTGAGCTATCACATACTAAAATGGTTTAATAATGTCAAACTGGTATCTCCATTTCATTTTGCTGAGTTATGTGATTTATGGGCTGTGTTCGCACAATATACTTAGTTAGGTCAATGAGGATGGATTATTGTGTCATGGTAATATCAAAACGTCATTTTCTGACCTAGTAAATTAACTCTGAATGGGTTAGACTTACCTCCAAGAAGAGGATACCTAGTATTCTTGAAAGTTAAATTATCTCTACGTAGTCATCTAATATTACTCCATCCATGTCGTTAACTCTTTTAATGTCCACAATGGAGACAAAGTCCTAGAGAATCCCCATGAAAAAGGGGCTTCGCTAGGCACTTCATCTTTGGTTCTTGCAGTTTCCATTCACAGTTCTTGTGGCCACTTTGAGGCAGGGAAAAGAGGAGAAGGAACAGAGAAAGGTGGGCTGGGTATGGCCTAATTTCAAAATGCCAGTTCACATTGTGCCTTCCCTGCAAGCTGCTAGTTGGAGGAAAGAAGACAATGTCAGAAAGAGTGGGGAAAGGTTATTGATTTATTTAAAGCTATTAGCAAGGGGAATCTATGTCCGTACCGTTGGTCTTATCCACAATGAGGCCCCCAACAGATTATCCCTGAAGGAATGTGGCTCTCAACAGAAAACATTTTCCACCTTTATCTTACATGAAATCGTGATGGTATAGATAGCACTAGGTGATTTCACAGGCAGCCTGTAACTTATCTGAGATGCATTGGGGAACTTCTTTCAGGTAGGCCTATCGTGATTCTTGATACTTACTTCATGTTTGTTTACTCGACTTGTAGGTGCTGGAAGCTTGTATGAAGAACTGTGGGCGCAGATTTCATAATGAAGTAGGGAAGTTTCGTTTTTTAAATGAACTAATAAAAGTTGTATCTCCCAAGGTTAGTATTATTTCTATTTTCTATATTTGTATCTGTATGTGGATTGTTCATATCCCCCAAACATAGTTTTTCCAGGCACATCCTCCAAGGATAAATCAGGCTATAAGTAACTGAACTGCATCTACACTTAAAAAGTGCTTTACTCTGTTTGAGCTGTTTCTAGTGTATAATGCACAACTTGGTAGGCAGAGAAAGGAATCATTCAAGGAGGATATGTGCAATTCAGATAATTAAGGAATTTTACACTGCAGTTCTATGTGCTTTAACCTGGGATTGAGTCCCACTGAATTTAGCAAGACTTACTTCTGAATACATATGCCCAGGATTGCCTTGACAAGGTTCAGATACTGATGGCATGTTGAATCATTTTGATGGTGCATTAAACACACACACACACACACACACACACACTGTTCTCAATTCACAGAAGTTATTTTTGGAAATTTGTTTTGGCCAAGTGTTTGACTAGTTTATTGACATACAGGTCAGTTTCTTAAGATACTGCATTTGTAATATAGTTGACCTTACAGATAACTTATGGTTCAAAAATGATTATTTCATTTGGGGGCAGAGAAACTTAAACATTTTACCTTCTTGCGTATTCTTGCAGTACTTGGGAGACAGAGTGTCAGAAAAGGTCAAAACCAAAATAATTGAGCTGCTGTACAGCTGGACAGTTGCTTTGCCAGATGAATCCAAAATCAAAGATGCCTACTACATGTTGAAAAGACAAGGTAGATAATTGTTTCCTGCACCATTTTTTCCTCCTTTGTAACTTGATAGGATTTTGTCATATTGTAATAACAGAAGGAGGAACTTCAATATATTACACAGGAACTTAATTCATGTTATAAAATAGTATAGAAAAACCTTCCCTCCACAAAATCTTGTGGAATTTTCAGTGTTGTAATGATGCAGTTCTGGATACAGTTGATAGTCAGTCCATACACTGAATGCTGATTACATTCTTGCCATTTAGATGTAAAGCTTCTTTTGAGTTTTAGGGTTAACAGGGTCAAATGAAGCTTGCTAAATCTAATTCAGCCTTCCCCAAATTACTACTATTCAGATAGGTAGAATTACAGCTTTTATCATCCCCTAGTAATATTTTCTTGAGCATGGTGGGTGAGATGATGAAAGTTATAGTTCTACACAACTGGAGGCCATAAAGTTAGGGAAGGATGGCCTATATCAGCTTTGCCCAACCTGGGCATCTTCCAGTGTGTGGATTTCAACTCCCATAATTCCCTAGCCAGGCATGGCCACTGCTTAGCATCCTGAGGGTTGAAGTTCACACAGCTGGAGGGAAGCCAGGCTAGGGAAAACTGATCTGGATAAAGAGAAAAAGTGTGTTTTAAAACAGAAATGTTGCATGATGAGTTGTAAAGATTCAAGGGCATTTGCCTGTCTGAAGGTGATCTGGGTACTGTTATTCAAAAGCAGGAGGGTAGCAGTGGAAAGAGAGAAGCAAGTTCAAGCTCTTCAGATACTTTGATATGACTTTGCTGTGGTTTTCTTTTTGCTTTCAGGCATTGTTCTGTCTGATCCTGTTATTCCTGTGGAGAAAACTCTAATTCCCTCTCCACCACCTCGTCCCAAAAACCCTGTGTTTGATGATGAGGAGAAATCCAAGGTAAAGTAGAAGCCACAACTATAGTAATATGCAACAGGCAAGTTCTATTGTGCTGCTTTTCATGGGATAGAGAATATAAAACTGGGATCCAGTAACTCTCCTGCTCCCTCTCTATTTGTAGTCTTAAAAATGTTCAAGAATGAATGTTTCAAACAGTTCTTATTTCCCATGAATGTTGTAGCACAACAACTCTTATTTTGGAAGCAACTGCAAATACTTCTTGCCCTTGCTTGTTCTGAGGGTAGAAACACTTAGGTTACACTTTTTAAGTGTAAAAAAACACTCAGGTGAAGTGTTCACAAATTCCTACCTCTTACATGATATAAATATTACTTATAACAACCTTCTAAATGAGGTAATACTGTTTTCCCTATTTGTTGATAATTTCCCTATTTCTTCGTGTGTGAAGAAAATGTTTTGCTTTGGTCATCCTCTAAATTTAGGGCTAAACTGAACGGTTTAGGTTGTTTGGCATCATACTAATTCACATCTTATAGTTACGTGTTATGAATATGATTTGTTTTTCTTCTGAGGAAGGAAAATGTGGAAGTGGCTGAGATCAGTCATTAAAAGGCCATCTACTCATCTTACTCTAGTCTAGTCTATGTATGTATTTAATACATAAGCTTGCTTTTCATTAAAAATAATTCCAAAGTGGGGGACAATCAGACAGCCCAATAAAAACATGTAGAATTCAAAACACAGAACCACTGAAAATTACAACCATCTTTTTCTTGTAAGCAAAACTTTGCCTTCATTCAGTTGCTATAGTTCCAGGCTCCCAGACCTAACATTCTCCAGAAAACATGGCAATCCAGAAGTGGCTTTGCCAACTGCAGGGCTGGCTGTGAGGAAATTGGTGGTTCTCTTTGTTCACAAGCTTAGATACAATCCAACAAGATCAGTGGGTTTTGCTGTTGTGTGTATAGGCCACATTTCACCCCAAACAGTGTTCCAGAAGGTTGAGGTTAGAATGCCCAAAGTCAGAATTTGATGGTTCAAATATTCATCTGGAATAGGAGCAAATAAGATTAGGGTTAGGGTTCCTTCAGTGAAGTGTTTTTATTTACTTATTTTTCCTTTTTGCAGCTTTTAGCTAAACTGTTGAAAAGCAAAAATCCAGATGATTTACAAGAAGCAAACAAGCTTATTAAATCTATGGTGAAAGAGGTGAGACTGAAAACTTAATAATACTGTAGAAGTGATGATTGCTTGGAACTTGTTTTATAGCTTCAAGTATTTTAGAATCTTTTTAATCCAGGCCATTAGTTACCAGAAACTTAAATATTTTGATCCTCTAGTAATAAGATTTTGGTTTCCTTATGACCAAATTCAAGTTCTTATCTCTGTGTAAAATTATATCTGGAGGTTGTGTAAGAAATAAGACAAGCTTATCAATGATTTGTAGCACCACTCTACCTTCCAACTCTGGAATTAGAGAGTTATTCTTAATGGGTTCTATTATCTTCACCTTACTGGCTCATTGGTTTACTCATGTCTGTATCATATGACAAAGAGCCAGTTTGGTGTAGTGGTGAAGACGCCAAGCTAGAAGCCAGGAGACTGTGAGTTCTAGTTCTGCCTTAGACACAAGCCTAGTGGGGTGACCTTGGGCTGGTCACTTTCAGCCCTAGGAAGGAAACAAACTACTCCTGAAAATCTTGCCAAGGAAACTGTGATGTCTAATCCAGGTAGTCACCAGGAGTCAGCAGTGACCCAAAGACCCCCCCCCCAAATCATATGACAAGATAGCTGTGCTTCCATCAGTTGAATCAGTGCCATTGTTCCATAACTCAGTACCCTGCAGATGTGTTGGACTACAACACTCATTCGCACCCAGCATGGAATTTTCCTTGCCAAAATATCCTCCCTTCCTTTTTGCTATTTCACTCTCCTTATTAATTTCATATAGTTTCTTGGTTTTATTTTTAGTTTTTCTTCCCCTGCATATTTTGTGGTATAGTATTCATCCTTTCCTTCTCAAGTTCCTTAGCCTCTGTAATAAAATTCTTACTTTAAATAATTAAAAGTGATCTAGCAGATCAGTTAAAACTAGTCTTCTGCTCATTTATATAATGGTATGAAGTGATTCTTATTTTTTTGTGTTAAGATTGGTCTGTTTTGTATAAAGTATTCCTAAAAGCTTTTTTTAAGCATTTCAGATAGCAGGACTTTGTAGCCATAATTCTAGAAACACTGATGGGAAATATGTGGTCTCTTGAGCTCTTTAATCAACCTGTCCTGAATTATAAGGTGAAATAAAAAGAGTAAACTTATTTTAGCACTTTTGTTTTCAAAACGGAAGGATGAGGCTCGGATACAAAAAGTAACGAAGCGCATGCATACTTTGGAGGAGGTGAACAACAATGTGAAATTGTTGAATGAGATGTTGGTCCACTACAGCAAAGAAGACTCTTCCGAGGCTGATAAAGAGCTCATGAAGGTTGGCGTGAATCTTTTCCTTATATAATAGTTAGCTCTTGTCATCTGTTGTTACCCAAACCAAAAAGACAAAGAGCTGCCAGTATCAGTCAGGTGGCTACACTTTAATCACTCCATGGATAGACATGAATAAGGATTGTACATCTCTGTTTTGGCTTAATTACCTCTTTTCTCTTGTCCTTTCCTCACACAGGAACTCTATGACAGATGTGAAACCAAGAGGCGGACATTATTCAAGCTGGCCAGTGAAACAGAAGATAATGACAGCAGTTTGGGTAACTGGGACTGTTTCTTTGCAGGGAAAGAGGTGACTGGGTTTTTCCCCATTATTGACAATGCTCCACAGGCACTGGAAAACCCCTCCTTCATTGCAAGCATATATGGAGCTTAACAAGAGATTGAGATATTGGAAGGGATCTTACATTAAAAAGCAGAAAACCTGTAGCTGCACTCTCCCTTTACACTTTCACACTTCCTCTAGCCTAGTGAAATTGCAATGGGCAGAAGGAATAATCTTGAGGAACAGGAGGAAGAGCCACATCCAAGACAGTGGTCAGATAAAAGAAATCTGAGTCCAGGGCAGAAATGTAATTTGAGAAACCGTCTCAGACAGGACCCTCCCTAGTTCTCATGAAGACAAAGGGACAGAAGGGGGAGGTGCATTCAGACTTGCAAGATTCTGTTACTGTAACCTTATTAAAAAAGGAGTGTTAGCATTCATAATTTTGGTTTCCTAATCTGGTCTACCTTGAAGGGCTGACAGAAATATAGAATGAAATGCCATGAAACAGTGGATACCCTTCCGTTCATAATGGAACCTGTGTTATTAAATTACGCAGGTTCTTTTACAAAAACATTAGCCAGGATTATGGATTTAGTGAACAAAGCTTAGAATTGATAGGGAACATACCTTCACCGGTTATTAATTATTCACTGGGCTCATGCATTTTATGGTCCATTTTAGCCAATTTAAATTGGATTCTATCAACTTCAGTAACCTTATTTTCTACTTGGTGAGCTGGAAAGGAAAAGAGGGAGCAATATATGTTAGAAGCATTGAACCAAAAGATAGCATGCTAGGTGATTAGGATGAAAATAAATCCCTGATATAAATTTAATGTTGTGGATAGAAAAGTTGTTTCACCATCGGCTGACTGCATGTATAAAAAAAAGCAAATGATGGGTGTGTGTGTGTGTCTTCTTCCCCATTTTTTTAAAAAATGAAGCCATTTATTTTAAAGTTGCTTAAATATGGTTCTTAAATATGGCCTCGCATATTGTTTGATTAACATGGTAGGGGGTTTTTTTTCATACTTACACCGTAGACTGAATGTGTAGAACATGGAGCTAATGCTGCAGGCACTGACTAGATTCAGTCGTGCTTAGTTTCAGAAAGCTGCTGCTCTGGGTGCCTTTGGACAGTAAGAACTAAACAGAAAAAGTCTTTAAATGAAACTCAGTTGGCAGTGTTTTTAATAGACCAGTTCTTCATAACACTTTCCTGAATATTCGAAGCCTGAACTGTGAAGTTCGGCAGCAGGGCACACCATTAGGTGGGAACAGTATTCTTTGTCATGAGAAGAAATGAATCAGATAGGCTGAGTGGTTATTTATTTATGAATATATGAATCTCTTCAGGCCACCCTAACCCTAATCAGCATAGAAAAGCAACAGGCGTAGCAATAATACAATACAGTAACATACATACAATATTAAATTATGAGAAGAATTATGGCACCAGGAGCTCTATGACACTCATCCCAAAGGCAGGTTGATAATGTTTCTAGACAGAGGAAGCATTCTTGAAAACTTGGTGGGTTATATCTGTGGCATATACTTTTCTCTTGCAGGAGATATTCTTCAGGCTAGTGACAACTTATCACGAGTAATAAATTCCTATAAAAAAATTATTGAAGGGCAAGTCATCAATGGTGAAGTAGATCTTTCAGTGCTGCCTACCACAGAAGGTGAGTTGCATTTCTCAGGAGATACTTATTTTCCTCCATTAATGACTTTGCTTCTCCTTTTATGTAATTTTAAAATAGTATGTCATTTAGAAGGAGTTTTTAGTGTCCTTAGTATAAAACACACATCAGAAACAACCATACCCAAATACTAGCAAGAGAATATTTCAGTCTCCCAGAACATTCTTACTTCCTGTGTAATAGCCGTCCTTAAACCTGAGAACTTCAAAGGGAGATTCTAGCCTGAAAGCACTGAACTTCAACTCAGGAAGTAAGTTACTTCTCTCAGTAATGGCCTACATTACAGTAATGGATTTTTGCCCACAATAGGTTACTATTAACACTAATTAGTTTAAGTTAACCTTCAATGTTGTCAGTCTGCATTTCTCTATTTTTTTCCTGCTAATCTTACTGCTTACAGTTCACCCTTTCTACAACAAGGTACATATTCCTGCTGATTTAGAGTAACACTATATTGATAAAGTGAATTTTAGTTGAGAGATTGGCAGATTTCAAGCTGTGGAATTTCCTTTGTTTTACTGGAACCCAAAGATCCAGCAGCTAAAACCAGATGCAAAATAGTGATGGGCAAGGGAACTAGATGTAAAATTATCTAATTATCTATAAGCCCTGGATTGTGCTGTTATACATAAAAAATGTACATCAAAATTATTACCATTAGATTTTGATCTGTTTTCCACCTGCCTTTATTTTAATCTATGGGAGTTTCTACCATGATAATCTATTGGCCTTCAAGGTGCCCCAAGACTTTTTGTTATGTTTATTGTGTTTTCCAGATGCTCTGATTTTGAATATTTCAATCCATATTCATAATAAATAGGACACATTTCTCAGTGCTGCTGATTGACAAAGATTAGATGTGAAGTGCTCATTCCCAGATCAGAGCAAAACATGGTAGAAGATAATACAGCCTTTCTCTTGGGGAGAAAGTTTAAGAATTATATTTTGGAATTAGGAAACAAGGAAGCTCTTGTCTGTTGAAGAAATGGACAAGGCTGGAAATCTCCCATCTGCCTTGAGAGTTGACTCTTGATTTCTTTGACAGCATCCAGATATTAGAATAATCCTCGTTGCTTACAAGTCTCCTGATATAACTATCCCATTATGGTGATGTGTTCTTTTGCTGAAAACTCTTGTATCCCTTGTCATCTTTTCAATTCTCTCCTTTTCCCTGCAGGAAGCAATTCTGCCAATAACATTAATACCCTCATTGACCTGGGGGGATTGGAGGTTTCAAATGTGCCGTCACCACCCCCACCCCCACCCCCACCCCCATCCCTGCTTCCTTCAGCCTTGAACACAACACCAACACTAACGCCAGCAATGGCCTTATCCGAAATCCCCATCCTCCCACCCCCACCTCCGGCGACTGCTCACTCCCGGAGCCATTCAACCAGCCATGCTGAAACCGCTGCTACTCAGTCAACTAGCACAGCCAATTCCCTCTTTTTGCTTGATGAGGAACTCCTGTGTTTAGGTAAGTTGGGTGTAGTTTGGTGATATTTAATGTGGGAGAGAATGTCAGGGAGCTGCTGCTGTGGATACATTTTCCACAATCTGGAAAATGGAAGGTCTTCATTGCCAGTCCATTACTCTAAACAAGCCTATTTTCTGGAATGGATTAGCCCTGAAAGCTATGGAAGGTGGCTTAGGGAGCCTCACCTGTTTTGAATGCTGCCACCATAATGAGATAGAGGGAATGTGATAAGCTCAAGGCATATACAGTCAGGTCCAGAAATAGTGGGACATCGACACAATTCTAACATCTTTGGCTCTATACACCACCACAATGGATTTGGAATGAAACAAACACAATGTGCCTTAACTGCAGACTGTCAGCTTTAATTTGAGGGTATGTACATCCAACTCAGGTGAACTGTGTAGGAATTACAACAGTTTGCATATGTGCCTCCCACTTGTTAAGGGACCAAAAGTAATGGGACAATTGGCTTCTCAGCTGTTCCATGGCCAGGTGTGTGATATTCCCTCAGTACCCCAATTACAATGTGCAGATAAAAGGCCCAGAGTTCATTTCAAGTGTGCTATTTGCATTTGGAATCTGTTGCTGTCAACTCTCAAGATGAGATCCAAAGAGCTGTCACTATCAGTGAAGCAAGCCATCATTAGGCTGAAGAAACAAAACAAACCCATCAGAGAGATAGCAAGAACATTAGGTGTGGCCAAAACAACTGTTTGGAACATTCTCAAAAAGAAGGAACGCACCGGTGAGCTCAGCAACACCAAAAGACCCGGGAGACAACAGAAAACAACTGTGGTGGATGACCGAAGAATCCTTTCCCTGGTGAAGAAAACACCCTTCGCAACAGTTGGCCAGATCAAGAACACTCTCCAGGAGGTAGGTGTATGTGTGTCAAAGTCAACAATCAAAAGAAGACTGCACCAGAGTGAATACAGAGGGTTCACCACAAGATGTAAACCATTGGTGAGCCTCAAAAACAGGAAGGCCAGATTAGAGTTTGCCAAACGACATCTAAAAAAGCCTTCACAGTTCTGGAACAACATCCTATGGACAGATGAGACCAAGATCAACTTGTACCAGAGTGATGGGAAGAGAAGAGTATGGAGAAGGAAAGGAACTGCTCATGATCCTAAGCATACCACCTCATCAGTGAAGCATGGTGATGGTAGTGTCATGGTGTGGGCATGTATGGCTGCCAATGGAACTGGTTCTCTTGTATTTATTGATGATGTGACTGCTGACAAAAGCAGCAGGATGACTTCTGCAGTGTTTCGGGCAATATTATCTGCTCACATTCAGCCAAAAGCTGCAGAACTCATTGGACGGCGCTTCACAGTACAGATGGACAATGACCCAAAGCATACTGCAAAAGCAACCAAAGAGTTTTTGAAGGGACAGAAGTGGAATGTTATGCAATGGCCAAGTCAATCACCTGACCTGAAACCAAAGACCATGCATTTCACTTGCTGAAGACAAAACTGAAGGGAAAATGCCCCAAGAACAAGCAGGAACTGAACACAGTTGCAGTAGAGGCCTGGCAGAGCATCACCAGGGATGAAACCCAGCGTCTGGTGATGTCTATGCGTTCCAGGCTTCAGGCTGTGATTGACTGCAACGGATTTGCAACCAAGTATTAAAAAGGGAAAGTTTGATTTATGATTATTATTCTGTCCCATTACTTTTGGTCCCTTTACAAGTGGGAGGCACATATGCAAACTGTTGTAATTCCTACACCGTTCACCTGAGTTGGATGTACATACCCTCAAATTAAAGCTGACAGTCTGCAGTTAAAGCACATTGTGTTTGTTTCATTTCAAATCCATTGTGGTGGTGTATAGAGCCAAAGATGTTAGAATTGTGTCGATGTCCCAATATTTTTGGACCTGACTGTATTATGATTCCTCTTTTCCCCACTGTTCTATCTAATTGGCTAGTGACAATGGATAATGTATGCATGTATGTATGTAATAAATTTATAGGCCGCTCATCTCATATACAGGACTCTGGGCAGCTCGCAAGTAAACAGAATAAAATAAAAATAAAAACAACCAGAATTAAAAACAACAAAAATAACATTAAAATGGCAGTTGAGAACATTCATAAACATTCAAACTAGCTGTGAAACGGGCTCACCCATGCTGTCAGGGCCCTGGGCTCAATAGCAAAGCTAGGCTTTTAGGGCCTTGTGAAAGGTCAGCAAGGTTGGAGCCAGTCTAATTTCTGGGTGGATGATGTTCTAGAGAGCGGGCACCATGGCAGAAAAGTCTCTCTTCCTGGGTCCCTACAGATGACAGACACTCTCTCGCAGACAGGACCTGGAGTATGCCTCTCCTGCCAGATCTAACAAGATGGGTAGATCCCGCTGGGGTCTTTTGAGGAAGCGTGCGATAGTATTTATTTGCTTGAATGAGCTGAGAGTGATAAAGGTACTTGCACTCTCAGAAGAGCATCTGTAATATGCCCTGCTTGCTTCTGCTTCTGGTTGTTATGTACTGTAACAAATACAGTCTAAACAATAACAGCTTTCATGCAGTTAAAGATCAGTGAAAAAATTAAGAAATGGATGTGTGGGTTGGCCCAATGTCTATTTTTTAACAGGTTTCCAAAGAGTCGCTGAGCTGAATGTAAGAACAACATCTGTCAGGGAGAGGGTGATAAAGCAACTTGCTCCCCCCCACCCCCCAGTAGCCTGTCCTTCATCCTCATAACCCAGCACTCTTGGAAACAGGCTTAGAATGTGGGGTTTGTTCAAGGCCACACAGGATAAAATGTAGCTGAACCTGGATTTGTAGTTGGGTCTCCCCGGTCTTAATGCAAAATATTGCACGCTGCTTCTTGTGGGAATTTCATCAGCTTACTTACAAGTTTTTCCCTACTAAAATGTTACGTGCTTCTGTTGCTTCCAATTCCTAATACTATTTCTCCCACTCAGGCCTCAATGACCCTGCTCCAAGTGTAGTGACAGAATCAACTGAAAGCAATCAGTGGAACTTGTTCCAGGTATTTTGTTTTCTGTACTAGGTTTTAGGGCTGTGCAGCACTTCATATTTGGTTCTGAAGAGATGCATTCAAGTGGGCAGGAGGGTAAATATAACACCTATCTACAGTTCTTTAAAGCAACCACACCTTTTCCTGAGGTGGTGTGGCTTTAAAGAGTTACAGATAGGTGCCATGTTTGCTTGTCCTTGGGCTCAGAAGCACATTTTGGAATTAAATGTGAAATGGTGCATAACCTGCTCTGTTTGTACTTCAGAAAGTTTTTAGGAAGATATCTGAGACAAGGAAGAAATGAATTTGTCCTGGATTGAACTGTCCTTTATTTTTCTGGCTTATTCTATTATTGGGGATGCAGTAATAAAGAGCACCCTACTTTCTGTAGGGGGTACAGATCTGATCTATTTTCCATAATGATTTCTATAAGGAGGCAAATTTGAAATGGAGAAGTGCCTTTTTAAAACTTGTTGTACCTCTGGCCCCTTCATCTCATCCCTTTTAGAGGAATAGGTCATGCCTGATGAAGGCTATTCTAGAGTGTCATGACAGAAGAGACGTAAAAATATTGCAGTGGTACATCTCTTTCCTGTGTTGCAGAATGAGCCAGTAGAGCTGGACTTCTTGAATCCAAAGCCAGTTTCTGTTGCTTGCAACTCTGCAGTGAACCCACTTCTTTCAGCTGTGTCACAGCCTGGATGTGGAGCATCAGCACCTCTTGCTTCTACCTTCACAGCCCCACAGCCTGTTTCCAGTATCTCTGCTCCTACCTCAACCTCTTTCATCTTCTCTACTGGACCTCCGCTTGGCCCTTTAAGTACAATGCCTGTAGCTTCAGGCTACCTTGGCTCAGCAGTGGGAACAAATGGATTGCACAAGATGGATCCATTAAGTCGTCTTCTAGAGGAAAACAAAGGGTAAGGGACTTTTTTGCCTGTTCTCTCTGCTTGATTATGGCTCTTCTTTTCTTTTAAATTAAAAATGGGGAATGAGGGCATTTCCCTTAAATAATGGCATTTTCGGCCTTTGGGACTGTTTTACTAAATGGTTCCTTAAAATAAGCAAGTGCCTCTGGGCTTGGCATGTAATTACAGGTATCCCTTGCTTAACGTCCACTCGTTCAGTGATTGTTTGAAGTTACAACAGCATTGAATGAGGGGCACTCACAGTGGGTCCTCGTAGTTGTGGCCATTGCAATGTCCCCGTGGTCATGTGATTGTGATTCAGGTGCTTGGCAACCGGCTTGCAGTTATGACAGCCGCAGCATCCTGCAGTCACGTGATCACCATTTGCGACCTTCACTGTCAGCTTCAACAAGCGAAGTCAATGGAGAAGCCGGTAGGAGGTTGAAAATGGCAATCACATGACTGCAGATGCTGCGGCTGCATGGGATTTGCCCAACGAAAACAACTGGGACTGCCAGAACTGCTGTTGTAAATCAGTGCAGTCACATGACATCATTGCATTGCTTAGCGATGGAGTTCCTGGTCCCAATTACTGTTGGTGAGCAAGGACTACCTGTAATTATCAAACTTACAAACAAGTGTTTATCTACAGTGGATCTCTGGGTGGTTTATATACAACTCAAAAGAGACAAATACAATACAGTAGTGATTATACTGCAAAATTAGAGGTGTATTAACTATTCCCCTGGCAAACAAACAAATTAGAAAGTGCAGTGTGCACGCAACATGTCTAGACAAAATGAAACCTTCCTTTTGCTATTCTCAGCACGCACGTGGGTACATCTTGATTGTGTAAGTGGGATCCCACATAAGATGTAGTTGCCTTTATTCTAGTGCTGTGACTTTTTAAATTTCCTGTTGCTGTGGTTCAGCATCTGCACTTCTGGGAAGGTTACTGGAGACCAATTCTCTGTCCACCTTCCCCACCAGCTAAGGATACATTCATTGAGCACCATTGATAGACATACAACACAGCAGTCATGAGCAGCATTTTATCTTCAAAGGGCCATTTTCAGTTACAGGAATTGGTGGTAATCATAAGCATTTCCAGTGGTTTGTCCCACATTAAAAAAAAAAAAAAGGCATAGGGTGACAATAGGGATTCTGTCTGCATTTTAAATTTAGACTCACACTGTCTTGAGTCTCCAGGTTGGTGGCCTTACACATTAAATAAATTAGTGTTACTGTTAGCCTATGGGTTCATTTGGTTATCTGTACTCCTTCTGCACTCTGTTTCAGGCCTTCAGCTCAAGCAGCTGTAACAGCCTCTACAATCCCTGCTGCTACTTCTTCATCTCTAACATCAGCTACAGGATTGCCACTCACTGGTCCAGGAATCCCTGCGGTTCCATATCCAGGAAGCCCCATCTTCCAATCTGCCCTAGGCCAGCAACAAGGAAGTCCCTTGAAAGGATCTGAGATCTCTTTGGCCAATGTCCATGTTCCACTGGAGTCAATTAAGCCTAGTAGGGGTCATTGCTGACCAGTATCTGTTGAATGATGAAGTAAAGGATGCATAGCTTTTATTCTCAGCACAAACAGCATAGTCCTTCATGCCCCTCTTTGTCTGTGTAACTGTGGTGTCCATTGCTGCATGTACAGATAGTCCTCACTTAACGACCACAATAGGGACCAGAAAATTTATCGTTAAGAGGGGCAGTCATTAAGTGAAACATGTGGCGGCACCCAATTTTACAACATTTTTTGCGGTGATTGTTAAGCGAATCATCACAGTCATTAAGTGAATCACACGGTTCCCCATTGATTTTGCTTGCCGGAAGCCAGCTGGAAAGGTTGCCAATGGCAATCATGTGACCCCAGGACGCTGCAACTGTCGTAAGTGCAAGCTGATTGCCAAGTGCCTGAATTTTGATCATGTGACTGTGGGGGTGCTGCGACAGTCGTAAGGGTGAGGACTGGTCACAAGTTACTTTAGCGCTGTTGTAACTTTGAATGGTCAGTAAATGAATGGTCGTTAAGTGAGGACTACTTGTAATGAATGCGTGGATTATTTTTTTAACCTTATTTACCCCTTCAGTTTCCAAAAACATCAGCCTCTTATCATGGGAACAAATTCTGGAAATAATCCTGTGTGTACTCTCATGCTCTATATTGCAGTTCGGCACCAAATGTCTTTCTATTTCTGTGTTGTAGTTTTTTAAAATACTTTGCTGGAACAAATGGAAGCAAAAGAAATTTGTAGTAAAGTGGTGCTCTTTTTGAGGTAGTTCTTCTATCCATTTAGAGAAATATTTAGAGAAATTTAGAAAAATAGGTGTTGTCCAGCTAACTTTTTTGCAACTTCTATCCTTAAATTTGTAATCAGTGACAGCTGGCTGTTGTTTATTGAGGATGGTGGGGTGCAGACATGGGAAGAGTGGCTGGCCAATGATAGATTATCTGCTAAGTTTGATTTTGTTCCAGTCTCCTTTCTTCTGTAGTGACATTAAGGACTCTTTAGCATAACATTCTAAATCCTTGAATCTTAATACTTAACTGAAGAATTATCTCTTGCCTTTATGCAGTAGGCTTACTGCTTTCTCTGTTAGGAGGAATATGTTGCCTCTCCATCACTTGTTCCAACCTTCCCCATCCTGAGTAGACCGTATTTTCAGGGTTTAAAGACAGAGTGGCACTAGGGGCCCAGGTTCAAATCACCTACAGCTATGTGACATGCCCCCCCCCAAACACTGGACTGGATGCCTCTAGAATCATATTTTGGGCATGTTGATGCCTATTTTTTGTTTAGGCCCCTAGCATTCAGACTGATGGCTTCCCCTGTGTTGGGCAGATAAAAGGCTATATGAGATTAATATACTGCTGGGCCAATTGCATCTCATTTCTGCTTATTTGGGAATGGAGAATGACCCCCAAGCCATAGCAGTCTGGGGGGTTGCCTGGCCAAGGAGGGGGAATAGTATTGTAGAGGGCAGAGGGAATGGCTTTGAAGGACTGGAGAAAGAGCTGCTATCAAGGCAACAGTCAGATAAAAAGGGCCTGAACCCTGGCCAAAAAAGTAACTTGAGAAAATGTCTCACACTAGCCCCTCCCTAGTTCACATGAAGACAAAGGGGGGCAGGGGAAGCACAGTGAGATTTCCAAGATTCTGTTATTATAACTGTTGCAATAAAAGTAGTCCTGACCTACATGGCATTAGTTTCTTAGTCTAGTCTACCTTGTAGGCCTGACAGGCATGAGAGGAGAACATGAGCTGCTGTAATCCTGTTCTGCTGAGATGAAGACTTAGTGGAATGATATGGTGATTAGCATGGCTCCTCTTCAGGAGTGATACGCAACTGTATGGGTGTTCCTCAAGAACGAGTGACAGTGTTGACATCTAGTGGGGGGAGGGGGGAATCAGATCCGAAAGGAGGCCCTCACCCTAATTTTTTTTAATGACCATCTCATTAGAACTAGCTACAGGTGCAAGTTTGAAAAAGAAAGGCTGCAACTTCTGTTATGACACAGTCAGCATGTCAAAGCCAATACTGTTTATTCTGATGATGGTAAATTGTTCTTCCGTCATGTAAACACTGTCCTTCACTTTGCAGGCAGCGTTCTTCCTGTGACTGCTTATGACAAGAACGGGTTGCGCGTTCTGCTGCACTTTGCCAAGGAATGCCCTCCTGGGCGGCCTGGCGTGCTGGTGGTGGTGGTATCAATGTTGAATACAGCCCCTCTTCCTATCAAGAATATCGTGCTACAAGCTGCAGTGCCAAAGGTAGGGGAACAAAGATAACGGTGGCCAAGCCCCAGCTGGGCAGCCTCTAGAATTCTTCTATTGCTCCAGGCAGAAACCAGGGCTTGGCTTCTGCCAGGGAATCCCTCTGGCTCAGAGGGCTGAACTGAAATACAGCACTCCTGAAGAGAAGCAGGAGGTCTTTGTGTTACCATTTTGCAGGGTTCTTGTTCCCAATTACTGCCTTAGGACATCTTTGGATAATGTTGAATTCCAGTGAATCTCTGGGGATTTCCTCAACTGGAATGTTGATCCTAAATTAATTTCATGGCAGTAATTACACTAGACAGCTGTTTGAATGGTTTGGCCTCCTCTTAGAAAATACAGTGGTACCTCGGTTCACGAACTTAATTCGTTCCGTCACTCTGGTCGCGACCCGAATTGGTCGTGACCCGAATCAAATTTTCCTATAAGGTTCAGTGTAAATACGGTTAATCTGTTCTGACCCCTACAAATTTGGTCGCCAACCGATTTTGGTTGCCAACCGACTCAAATTTTCCCATAAGGTTCAACGTAAATACGGTTAATCCGTTCTGAACCATATGTATTTTTTTTTAAACCCCCAAAATATGAAACAAAGTGCAGTGCAGTACGAAGAGAGAGAACGCTAACCTTGCTTGAGGCGACTTCTGGCGTGGAGGACAGGAAGGCGGGTGGGGAGGCGGTTATTGTTTGGAGGGAGAGTCCGCTTCCCCTACAGGAAGCCACGACCACATGTCACAGCAGGGAAAATGGCCGCGGATCCTGTTTGTCACCCAATGCAGAGTTCGTGAACGGAAGCAAAATTTT
The DNA here is from genome assembly GCF_059951505.1 of Python bivittatus. Classification (NCBI taxonomy): domain Eukaryota; kingdom Metazoa; phylum Chordata; class Lepidosauria; order Squamata; family Pythonidae; genus Python; species Python bivittatus. The sequence goes on along the minus strand of NW_028277035.1, from coordinate 1,725,946 downwards.
GCAAACGGTGCTGTTCGTGAACCGAATTGTTCATGAACAGAAGCGTTCGTGAACCGAGGTACCACTGTACTCCCATTTTTCTAAATATGCTTACATTCAAATGCGATAGGTGTCTATTGTTATTTCTACAGAAGCAATCATTGTTTTTTTGTTTTTGATTCTTCCCGTGCAGTCCATGAAAGTAAAGTTGCAGCCGCCTTCAGGGACAGAGCTAGTCCCATTCAATCCCATCCAGCCACCAGCTGCTATTACCCAGGTCATGTTGCTTGCAAATCCTAGAAAGGTGAGAAGGCTCCTGTTCCAGATCCTCCTTCTCTTCTTAAAGATATAGTCATTTTCCTTAGACTGGGCCATTTGTTGTGTATCTCAACCCTGTTTCCTTGGGCTAAGGTGAAATGTGCAGCAAACAGACCTCTGGTACCTTTCAAGGCTGGGACAAAAATTGTTAAGAGAATGAAAAATATGGCATGAATTATTGCTAAATTCTGCTAGGGCTTTTTAAAATTCTTTCCCCCCTGCTTAAGATAACATTGGGTATCTTTGAGGGATTAGGGGCCACAACTCAACTTCCCAATCTTCGTAGCATCACTGGAACTGTTAGCATTGCAGTAATTATGTTAGGCTGAGGGGAGGTTTTTTTTGGCTTTTTCACTTTTTAGGGATGGGAATGCAAGCAGAAGGCCTCTGGAAGGTAACAGCCCTTTACATTTCCTCCAGAGAAGGAGGCCGAAATCACGCTACTGAATTTTGCTGCCCAAATGGTAGAATTCTCAGCAGCACAACTATGGGCCGTTTGGGGGGCAGATTTAAAGGTGGGGAAATTATCCCACCAAAAATCAGTCCTTTTGTCAGATTTCAGTGGTGTCATCTCAGGGTACTGGGGGGTTACCCAAAGCCTGCCCACCCCTGACTTAGAGGCTGATGTGACGTGCATCACCTGCCCTCATTTAAGTGCATCTGCTGTTCTACTCTGTATTCTGTGGCTGGTTCCTGCATTTGGTTTTCCTTCTTCCTTGCAGGAGAAAGTGAGGCTGAGGTATCGACTGACTTTCACATTGGGAGACAAGCCCAGCACTGAAGTGGGGGAAGTCGATCAGTTTCCTCCGGCTGATAACTGGGGAAAGCTATGACCCAGAGCTATTTCACAGGGACTGGAATGAATGCGACATGACAAAGGCACCTGTGGTATCAGTTAGTGATATTTAGCTTTGTTTACACGTCCTGTCCACTCCACTTGTAGCCGTAGTCCAGAATATTTCCTGCCCTCTGGGACAAAATAGTCTGGGGCATAAATGCCAAGCATAAACTTGTGTGAACAGCCAGGAACAGAGACCTGGCCGGTGTCTTTACCTTGACCAATCCAGTTCTATCTTCCACTTCATTAAAACTTGAAATATAATTGTCCTGGAGAGGTTGATGTGCAAAAACTGAATACACTGGAATGCTCTTTTAGTTAGGTCAGAGGTCTACCAAGGGCTATGATGCCTTTGTAAAATCTTTTGGGGCAGAGTCCTAGTGAACTTCCTGCACCCAATTCTTTTTACCTCATTGGGGTCAGAACTAGGATAACCTGTATGCTTGCTGAGCAATAAGACACAGTCCAAAAAATGGAAGTTTTTGCCATGATCAAGCACTCCATTTAGAAAACATCTATTCCAAGAGCCAGCATAGCCCATACAGGTATTTTACACTTACCACTTGAGAACATTAACACACAGCTCTCAAGTTACTGCCTTTTAATTTTATACTTCCAGCTGACTTGCATTGTGTGCTTTCCCAGTAGCTGCTGAGTTTTGTACGCACACAGGTCCATGTGAGTTTTTCCTCTGCATTCACAATTGTGTTTCATTTTTGTGAGCTGGCTACAATAAAGATCCACATATGGTTTATACGCTGCTCAAGTGGAGAGGATGGAGAGATGGAAATACAAATTAGTATTGAGGAGCATCCATTCAGGTGCAGTGGTTAATTGGGCTCAAAGGAAGAAGTGATGCAGCTAAGGCCCTGAGGCTTCTCCTGAAGGCGCTATCATTAGTTAAGAGTATAATATGTATATAAAGCTATAGGAATGTACCAGATCTGCAGACCAGGGGAAAGAGGAGCCATGGCCATGTGTGTGCAGGGTTGATATGCTTCAGTTTTATTCTTTCCTGATAATAGGTGGGTAAGTGCAATTGTCTACAGGAGGAGAGATCTTTTATGTTGAGACAGACAGGCTTTCTAAACATTAGTGATAGTCATGATATGATTCAAAAGCCAGAGAGGGAGGATTAGCGCTTCAAGTAAAGTAACTTTCCCCCTGGTAACAGAGTTTTGGTTTAAATATTATATACTCTTGTCTGGAATGAATTATTTTGTTTGCTAGTGAACAGAAGGCTCTGAAAACCTAAAGCAGGTTAACTGTGGCTAAAAGTGTAGTTTTCATTACTCCATGCTACACTGTATAACTGAAGACCATTTTTTTTGGTGGAAATTTAAAATTTTGCAACTTTCGGGTATAAAGAACATCATGGGATGGTCAGACATCTGTTATAATGGCGAAGACCTCTTTGTGTTAAGCTTCTATAGACAAGGTACAGTCAACTGTCACAAGAGAATAGGTTTTGAAGGGATTCAGTTTCAACTCTGTAACAAGTATGACCCTGAATAGCAAAAGTAGTGGTATCAGGGCTGCATTAATTATGTATAGCTGATGGGAACCCAGCAGTATTTTTTGCTCTTGATCTCGTCCTCTCTAGTATTACAGTCTCCCTATTATCGGGGTTTTGCTTAAGCTACTAAGTCTGCCCCAGTGCCATACTTATTTGTACCGAGCAGATTTCACTGTTAGAGCTGGTCTGCAAATCACTCTGACTGGACTGAGGAAACCACAAAAAAAAAAAAAAAAAGCACAAGGGCTTTCTGCCAAATTGCTTTCTCACTGTCAGCAGTGCCACTTTGTCCATACTGTATAATCCAACAGAAAGATCTCATAGTCTCACTGTGTGGAAATGTACTACTACAAGCTTTAGAAATTATTTATGAATGTTACCTGTTCACAGGCTGAAGTTGCAGCTTTCTATCAAACACTCAAGACTGTAAATATATCTCAGAAGCATTTGTTATTCTGCACGTTCAATAAAAATACTTTCTCTACTCTGCTTTAGCTACGTTGCAGACGCTTCATACTGAAATGTATTTTTCTCTGAAAATCATTAGAACTAAGAACTTGTCCTACATTTTTCTTTACAGTAGCTGTGATATCAACAGAAAACTCTATGGCTAAATACTCTGTATTTTGTTATGTCAACTACCGTATGTACCAAAACAAGTATCTTTTGGTTTCTTTTTAATCTTTGAATAAGAAAAAATCAAGATTTCTTGCAAGATCAGATTGCTCCCAGGTTTAAAACAAGCAAATGAAATGTTTTGTTTCAACTTGCATGAATAGAACAGTTTGGGGTCTATTTTAATGACGAGATGGATTTCCCATCTTATAAGGTTGTCAGAGTTTCAGTTTGCAAAAAAATGAGTTTCTTGAAATTTACCAGAAAAAGAATTATAAAAGAAATGCAAAATATGAAATTTATTCTTATCAAAATAATAACAATAAACCTGGTATGTACACTAAGTTAACAAAGTATAGTTTGAGAACTATTTTAATTTGCTGCTCTCATGATTCTTCCAGTGTGCCCTCTTTAATGATGGCTCTTGCTAAGTTTCGTGCCAGAGCAAGTCGTAGCATTTCCACCTTCATTATCTCTGCATCATCATCCTAGAAACAAGCAAAAAAGGCAGGAATTATATAACATAACCTGAAATCAATTGTAGAGAAATAAGAATATTTTATGAGTCAAATTTATATATGCCTAGCTAGTAATGGTCACATTACCTCTCACATTTAGTCTGTAACTCAGTGGAGTCCCTAAAAGGATATCCTAAGACTATTGAATTTGAAGAGTTCTTCCTCCAAGATTGGGGAAACAACTCCATCCTAACTATTAATTTATCATTTATAATTCCATACTAAATATTAATTTAGGATGGAATAATAAGTATTTAGGATGGAATTAATAAGTATTAATTTAGGATGAAACTGTTTCCGCAGTCTTAGAGGAAGAACCCGAAATTTATTCATTCAGACCATATCTAGAATACCACAAACCACTTCTGGAAACGCATGAACCTCATCTTGATTGGTCCATGTCAGATTACTCAACTGTGGAATATTTTGCACATTTCTAGTAGACTTCAGTAATTGTCTGCCATTCCCAGAGCGCATTTGCAGCTATTTTTATTGCTCGGTCAATGAAAAACATCCCTCCCAAGCATCCTGAGATGGGGGCAAGCAGTGCTGGGAGGGGCTATGCATTTCTTGGTAACATTTTCATACCATAAGAAACAGTATTTTATCTTAAGCTCCTTTCCACAGGTTTCAGGGAATTGGTTGATGAAAAACATCATATCCATAGAGGGAAGGAAAAACAGGGATTAGAAGCAGTAAAACTCTGAAATGGGTAGGATTGTTCCATTGATTCAAAGAACAAATTCTCTGTCAGATATGCCAAAGCATATTCATTCTTAGGGATAATCTTTTTTAAACACAGGACACACACCTTTTCCCAGTTTCAGCTTTCACTAAAATGCATATTTCTAAATTTTTAACCAAGTAGTTTAGTGAATTATGCTAAAGGATCTATTTAGGTTTTTAAAAAGTTTTAGCTGTGGTTTTTGTAGCAGGATATATGACTGAACTGATTTCCACATTTAAGAAGGATTAGAAATTATTAAAAAAAAACAAGTTGTTGAGATGGACCCTGGTACCATTCCCATAATTCCCTTAACATAATGTGGGAAGAATGCCGTGGGAAGTTAATGGAGTTGCTAGACTAAGCTGCCTGGTGTTGCAGAATAATGCTATTATCCTTGTTTGCAATCAGATTAGCCTACTGACAAGGGTATCCATCCATCCACCCACCCACCCACCCACCCACCCATCCATCCATCCATCCATCCATCCATCCATCCATCCATCCACATAGCCACCCATCTCACTTTTATAAGTGACTCTTGGTGGCTTACAACAAAGTTAAAACAGCAATAACTACCTAAACTCTGCTCTAATTATTAACAATTAAAACATCAAAAACTAAAAACTGAGCTAAAACAAGAGTAGACAAAGGGATGTTAATAATAACGGAGCCATCTCACTAGCTCCCCCATCCTCTGGGGTCCCCAGGCCTGCTGATATAACCAAGTCTTGAGGGACTTTCAGAAGTGACGAGGCCAACCTCACCTTAGGGGGAAGAAGATTCCACAGTGCAGGTGCCACCGCAGAAAGGGCCCACTGCCTAGGGGCTGCTAAATGTAGCTCCCTAGACGATGGATCCTGTAACATGCCCTCTCTGCTGGATCAGACCCCAAAATCATTGTACTTAGAAAAAGTTACCTGGAGCTTCTCTTTTTTTGGCTCTGCTGCCATCACATCTTCTAAGCATTTCATCAATTCATATGTCTGATCAGCAGAAAATATCACCTGCAGAAAATTGATAGTAAATTTCATACAATGGCAATTTCTTCTCCCATTTATTTTTGGAAGTGGAATTTTAAAATTCCATGTTGTGGCAGGTCAGAGCCCTAAGTATGAATGGTTATCCCATTGATAGCCAGAGAAAATCCTGAAACCAAGCAATCTTTACATCTTTTTTGGCCTATTTTTAGTTTTAAGAAAAATCCAATGTAGTATGTATGAAATCAAAGACTGTTTACTTTCATGGCAGCTGTATACTCTAAGACAGGATCCGATAAAGACCACTACTTACATTATTCATCTGGTCTTGAAAAGATTCTGTTAACCAATGTTGCTGGAAAACATCCCACTGAGAAACTAAACTTGAATAAAATCATGAACTTCAGTTTAGAGCAGGCATCAAACTTAACAGACCCTATTTGCAGCAAGGCTGAGCTCTTATACTAACAAGCCCTTCCTTTGAAGGAACAGATAATCAAAATGCAATATACCCTACCCATCTTCCTTCAGACCAAAGTTCTAGTGATTACTGAGAAGTGGACTTGACTGTTCATCTACCATCATTACCTGAAGTCTGGTAACAATACAGCACTGAACCTCTTAGTATCACACAATTTCTGGCTCAATATTATCTTTCTTACCTTAGATTAACACCACTGCCTGGCTGGAATCAATCAATCCAATCAATGTTGTATACTGTGGTATTTCAAAAACAACAGCTGGTGGTTAACAAAAATATATAATATAATCCACAGAAATACCACACTTGCCTCTTTGTGTTCCAGGAGAGGAAGTGCATCAGTCAGCAAAGTCATCCAGAAGGAACAAGGAGCAATACGAGCTGTCATCAACATTAACAGCAGCTTGGCTGCTGCAAAAAACTTCTTCTCACCATACATGCGATGAAATTCCCGGTACTTCCCTATAGAGATGTTAAGTCAGCCCTGTCATATTTAGAACACCAACCAATTCTCAGTCTTTGATCCTACACAACTGCAATAAACTTGTCCCTTATTTTTATTATATGAGTAGTTTATTGGGACAATCTAGTGAAGCTCTATTCATTAAAATATTTTAAGATTTAATATCTGATATACAAGTGTAATAATATAGTAAGCAACAAATATTTACTTATTCATGTAGCAATTTTATGCTACAAAACTGCTCTGAGTGGCAACAAAAGGCAGAAAAGACATTTGCAACTAAGATCTGATTAAATCAATGGCTCAAATCCCATTCATATCAAAGGAACAAACCATGATAAATCATTACTGGGTTGTGTCTAATTTTGCAAAGTACCTGCAATGGTTTGTGCAAACTGAGACAGCTTTGAAATCTAAAAATCTCAGCTTTTATTTGGAAAATAAAATATATCTTAGCACTGTAGCTGTTGAAAAGGCAAGAAAAAGACACTGACATGAGCAAAGTCAGATTTTTAGATCAAAGACTGTTTCTCAATTATTTGTTGTTGTTTAGTCGTTAAGTCGTGTCCGACTCTTCGTGACCCCATGAACCATATTGCGCCAGGCCTTCCTGTCCTTCACTGCCTCCCTGAGTTTGCTCAGTTTCATGCTCATTGCTTCAGTGATGCTATCTAACCATCTCATCCTCTGCCGTCCTCTTCTCCTTTTGCCTTCAATCTTTCCCAGCATCAGGGTATTCTCCAAAGAGATCTCTCTTCGCATTAGGTGACCAAAATATCTGAGCTTGAGCTTCATTATCGATCCTTCCAATGAGCAATCAGGGTTGATTTCCTTTAAGATTGACTGGTTTGACCTCCTAGCAGTCCAGGGGACTCTCAAGAGTCTTCTCCAGCACCACAGTTCAAAGGCATCAATTCTTCGGTGCTCGGCCTTTTTTATGGTCCAGCTCTCACAGCCATACATTACTACTGGAAAAACCATAGCTTTGACTATGCGGATCTTTGTCGGCAAGGTGACGTCTCTGCTTTTTAATATGCTATCTAGGCTTGTCATAGCTTTCCTCCCAAGAAGCAAGCGTCTTTTAATTTCATGGCTGCAGTCTCCGTCTGCGGTGATCTTGGAGCCCAAATAAATGAAGTCTGTTACTGCTTCCATTTCTACCCCTTCTATTTGCCAGGAATTGATGGGTCCAGATGCCGTGATCTTAGTTTTTTTAATGTTGAGTTTCAAGCCAGCTTTTGCACTCTCCTCTTTCACCCTCATCAAGAGGCTCTTTAGTTCTTCTTCACTTTCTGCCATTAGGGTGGTATCGTCCGCATATCTGAGGTTGTTGATGATTCTCCCTGCAATCTTGATTCCGGCTTGTGATTCTTCCAGCCTGGCATTTCCCCACAGCAATTTCAACATTAACTGCTGGTATCCGATCCACATTTCCAACTTAATTTATCTTGATTCTCTTCAACGTGGCTTCACACTGAAGAAAAGGTTTTGACTATGCCATATTCCAATAGCAACAATAGTTATACAATTCCAACACTGCTTCTTTCTAGCTTGGAATTTCCACCAAATGTTATCATTAGATGAGATTTCAAATTAAACCGATGCATGAAAAGACAGTGACGTATAGGTCCCTGCATTTGTTTCCTGTGCTGGTACTTTTACAGATGCAAGATGTGCTGCAGCTAGATTTCCACAAGCAATGGAAGGCCTTACGCCATTTGCTCAGAACAGGTGGGATATTTTTGGGTGTGATTCCTCCCCCCCCCCCGTGTTTTGGAAGTTTTAAGGGTGAATTGGGAGCCTTCAACCCAAAGTTTGACCAAATGCTTCAAAACTAAACGATTTAAAAATTCCAGTTCCACCCACTCTAGTGACCTCACAACATCGCTCACCATAAAACCTGCAGCTTCCAGTCAGGGTGCAAAGAGAAAGTGTGGCTCCTAGGCCAACAGAATTGGACCTACTGTCAGAGACAGAAGCACTCACCAAGAAATGTCAATCGATCACTAAGCAGCATGGATGGACCCAAGTTGTCAATCAGATCCAAGTCTGAGAAAGTACCTCTTTCACAATACTCTCTCAAAAATCTAGGTAACAATATGGGTAAGAAGCCAGATTAGCACATATAGCTCACATACATTACAAACAAGGATTATAGGATTCAGACGTTGGTGTTGTAAAGCATTTCCCAACTTCTAATCAAGTAGTAAGTCTATCTGCATGAAATTACAACAATCTTTTTTTTCCCAAATTTTATGTAACTATGGTCAAAGATGAGCAAGAAATTTGAAAAAAAAAAGAAAAGAAAGAAAGAAAGAATGTACAGCTCAAGTTCCTAACCATATTTTTAGAGTGTGGAAATATCCAAAATAGCTACAACTCAGCAGAGTCCAAGTTAGTGTTTGGTATAGGTCACTGTTTAAATCTTTTAAATTCTTGTGACTTGGGTAAGCAATCTATTGAGGAAAGCATAATTAGTGCTCTTTAAATGTATGATTTATTAGAATATCTCTTACTGTTCACAGTTCAAAAACATCTGGAGTACCACAGGTTTATTTTTCTACTTGATCAGTCCTTTGATTTTTTTCCTCAGTGACAGCTTTGAAATTTGCTAGGGAAGTGACAGCTTTGAAATTTGCTAGGTAAATTGAATTTGCTAGGGAAGGCAGCTTGATAGTATAGAGATTAGTCACTTTTAATAGTTTCAGAAGATTTATTGCCATAAACTAGTTCCCATAGTTCCCATTTTTAAAAGTGGAATCTTAGAACAAGAGAATCCACTTCCTATTTTTATATTCAAACACTAACTGCTGCTTGGTAGTAATATCAGCATATTTTTCAGAAGTCAAAGAAGATATTTCTCGATGTACCCCCCGTTTTTAATCTGATGCGCCACAGACCTAATCTCTTATCACAGTTACACAACAGTATGGTAAAATCTGACTACTGGGAGGCAGAATACAGTTTTATCAGCTGGCACAACAGCTTAATTCTGTTAACAGAACTATTAACTCCTGTTGTTTCTGCCTGCCTGGTACATTCTGACAGATTGGGTACGCTCAAGGCAGGGTGCCTTCTTTGGCCTGGCCCCTGTTCTCTAGAACAGCATTCTCCCCCCACCCCCGGCCAAGATATGGACAGTGCCCCTTCTCCTGGAGTTCCAAAAAAGCCCTTAAGACCTGGTGCTGTTCCCAGGCATGAGGTTAATGTGTTTGTGGGGTCCCTGGTTTGGTTTGTTACTGCTATGACTGTTTTAGTACAGGCTGCCTATGGTGTTGAATGTTTTTAAATGTTTTGTTTTTCTATTTGAAAGCTGCTCAGAGTCTACTGGAGTGGGTGGCTATACAGGTAGTTCTCGCTTACCAACTGCCTTGTTCAATGACTGTTCAAAGTTAAAATGGTGCTGAAAAATTAACTTTATGACCAATGCCTGTGTCATAAAATTAACTTTATGACCTTCACAGCATCTCTCAGTCGTGTGATTGCCATTACAGTCAGTACGCATTGTCCTGTGCCCAACCTGTTGCGTTGTCCTGTGCCCAACCTGTTGTTTTTTTTTCTTTTCCCCCTTGCAAGATGGAGAGATTGGAGAGGAAGGGATTACAAGAGAGTAAACAGGCACATAATGGGCAACACACATTGAAAGCAATGCAGTGACACTGGCAAACAGCCTGGTGTATTCCTGTAATCCCCTCCTCTCCCACTCTGCTCTGCAAGGGTGGGGAGAGAAAAAAACCACACATGATTCCTGTAGGCAATCTCTCCTGTGCCTGACCCATTTCCCTCCCCATTCACAGAGCAGTGAGATTGGAGAGGAGCCAGCAGTGAGCATTCCAAAGGGTGGGGGAGTGGGGAAAAAGAAAGCACAGTCCCAATAACGTGATTTCCCACTTAGCAACCACTTTGCTTAGTGACAGAGTTGCCAGTTCCAATTGTGGTCACTAAACAAGGACTATCTGTAATAAATTTTAATAACAATAACACTAATAATAACTGCAGCAGCAACTTCTTGAAATGCAAGATGAGGGTTCACTTTCTGCCTCTCCAGCTGCCCTGTATATTACATATTACAGGTCGCTGATGGAAATGGTCATATTAATACAAACTGGTATCAATAACTTTTTATACATTCTCTGTTTCATCATTCTAGTGTTTAGGAAGTACTTATGAGGACAAACAATCCAACACTAAGAATCAAGATGTCATCATTTACTACAAGTGCCAAATTCTGAAGGAAGCATTGTCTCTAGCAGTCAGATTATCCTAACCCTTTAGCTCTCTCTAGTCATTTGCTGTTTCTGCAGCTCAGTAAGAAATCTGCTTCCCCAAATCCTACCTGTCTGATATGAGGGTAGCAAAAGCAGCATCTTTTGCTCGGATGCTCCAGGACAGTGCTGAGCCGAGGCGATTGTTCCGGACAGCCTTCATGGACATGATTTTACAGATGCTACGAACTGGGATGGGAGGTAATGGAAGCACACTCAGTAATTCATACTTTAGCAATAACTGTATTTTTTAAAAAAATAAGTTTTAGGGAGAGTCACCTTGTTCAGTCATCATTCTCTGCTCACAAATCCTCAGTACTTTAAGGGCCTTATGCTCTGTATCCAAGGAGATCCGTTCAATATGATGCTCCAAGTACGCTCTACCATATTCTGGACAATAGTCAAAATAGTCAACTGCAAGTTGCCATAAGCTGCAAAGGAGGAACCATAAATATTGAATTGCCTCTTCTGCAAGCATAGAATTTACTGCTGCAACCACTAACCTATACAACAAACACTAAAACAATAAATCTCCTACTAGTTTTGTGCATTCACTTTAGAGCTCCCTTTACCTAACTGCTTTCAGGGAATCCCAAGATCAGTAAGAAATTTGTTGGAAAGTTTTTTTAAAATTGAGAAATTGTCAATATAATGCATGAACATTTTGTTTAAAAAATCTTTATTTTTTTCATTTTAATTCAACAGATTAAATAAAACAGTTAGAGTCTGAGAATAACATCCAAAGTATTTGAGGAAAAAGGGGCATATGTGTATGCATATACTACTTGATCATGGTCACTGACCATATGATAAATTTTTGGCCTAGGGGCTTTTGATAATAATCACTGAATGTTAATATTGGTTAAAGAAATGATGAACTTCATAACATTGATTTCCCTAAAATACTCAGAGAAGTCAAAAATTAGTATGGAATTGCTATAGACATCCAGCAGCTTACCAGGCTCCTACCAAGAGGACAGAAGTAAAAAAACAACTGGCATTCCTTGCGTTTTTCACCATTTTGTCCAATGTTGGTATACACTTCTATTTTATTCATTCTGGGAACATGGTTAAGGGTTGGAACATGATTTACCCATTTTACACTGCCACTTTACCTCCTTTTCACCTCTCCTGGTCAGAGCCCTAATATTAGAGAAGTGGTGGCCACTGAACTTTCTACAGTGGGCTGGAAGTGGGAGAGTGTTCAAGATTTCAAATCTATCCTATGATGCTTCAGGATATTTTCCTGGGGACCACTAGTTTTATTGCCTCAGCTAAATAAAATTATGTCTCATTGAACAAATGAGACTAGAGTTAACTTAATGAATCAGAACCATTATGTTTACTTATACCAGATACTTAATGAAATTGATTGTTTTATCATTCCAGCTCATTGAGAACAAGAACTAGATTCCCATATGTTTCTATGTTCTTGAGTAACAGGCAATTCTAATTAGTACTAAGATAACAAACCATTTTGTTCTTCTGGATGGCTATGAGGATGATATCAACTAGCTCTTATGCTCAAAACATCAGGAATTCTCAAAAGCTGAAAACCTTCAATCCGGAGAAACAATGGCAAGTAAAAAAAGATTTGCACATAAAACATTTTGATGTTTAAGTGATATGAAAATGTTAATATATTACTTCAATTTCATTCAGCAGGGAACCCTTAGTAAGGTTAGACTAGGGATTAAACTGTCCTTTATTCTTATCTTGAAACAATTTGGGAAAACTATCCAAATACTGCCTAGCCTTCCTTACATATTTACAATATGCGTAATTTAAAACAAGCAGTCTGTCCTTGTAGACTAGATTGTTCTTCATTGCTCTCTTCCATTCCAAACCCAGCACAGCTATTTTACTTTCCTCACTGAGCTCTCAATTTTAGAACTTCTGACAAACTCAAAGCCATGCCAAGCTACTGCTATGAGGGTGGAAATAAAGGAGGAGTGTAGTTTGCAACTCTCTCTGATCATAACTTCTACCAATTTTTAAACAGATTTTCCTACCTTTGAAACCAGTGGGAGAGGATTTATCTCTGCCTGATCCAAGGCCGACAGAGATTCCACACCAGTTTGGGAAGTGCAGTGGGGCCAGTAGACCTAGGAGATCCACAGTCCCTCTTTGTGGCACCTTTTCAGGGAGGAGGTGCATTTTCCAGGGTCAGGTTTAAGTATCAGCTTTCTTCTTTCAAAGTCAGAGCCCCTCTCCAACCTCAGAAAAGGAAATCTGACATATCAAAAGATGCTTGTGATACTTTCCCAAGGACTATAGAATTGCAGGGCACCTACTCTTATCATGACCAATGACTCTGTGAATCATATTGTTTTTCCCTTGCCTTTTCATTACTGATTACACAATAGTATTTAACTGCCTGGCTATTTTATTTATTTATTTACACACACACACACACACACACACACACACACAACAAAACAAAACCTCTTACCTGTGATGGGCAAAGAGTCCAGAAGCATATTCTAGCAGGAGGTATTCACGCATATTGGAACCAAAGCTAAACAATAACACAGTGTATCAATTTTCTGACTAACATGTAATATTTTTCTGCAGAATTTCTTTCAATACCCAATATTTCAAGCCCCACTAAAAGATTTAATTAGAACAGAAGCTAGTAGAGTATAATGATCAAAAATATGAATGAGAATTCTTTTCAGTTCTGTCACAAATGCAATTGATGAGGCTCCTGTAAAATGGCAATAATAATACTGTCCTCCCTTTCGGGAGCTACCCCAACAATGTACATGGAACACTGTGGACAGTTTGAAGGGTTACATAAATGATTCCAAAAAAGGGGGATTTGAAACTAAGGTGTAGTTTTAAAACTGCACCTGATGATCAGAAGAAAGGAGGGGCAACTCACTAAAGATTGTGGGACTGGAGAAGATTGCAGTGGTCCAAGAGGTCTGTCAGATGAGCTACAAACCACCAGTTGCTCAAGGCAATGCTGCAAGTACAGAAAGTAGAAGGAGTCGAGGATTACAGGACAACACATTCCATAAAACGTACTTACATTCTCAGAAAAATGACAATCCATGTTTTATTACACCTGCAGAATCAAACTTTTCATTGCATACTTTTGCCCCCTTTTTTTATTTTTATAAAGCTTTCCTTGTTTTTGGCTTGTGTACTACTTTGTTTTCAAACCACAGAGCCAATTATATACAAATCAAGAATTCAAAACACAACGATGACAAAATCACCTGCATTCTTTAATCACTTGATGGATATCAAATTCAAAAGCTGCCAGTAAGATGCTGTCTAATGGCTCAGGGCTGCTTTCTCCTCCCAAAAACATGTCCAGGCTGGACTGTAGAATACACAGAGACATAAAACACTGAGGTTGTGTCTAGTTGCACTAAATACGTTCTTTAAATAAACACAGGAAAGAGGGTGCATGTGCAAGGTAAACAAATCACTGACTGGAACACGTTACGACAGGACTCACCTCCTGACAATCTCTCAGTAAAGAACCGCCAAGATTTCTCATAAATAACAAACAGGTTATTTAAAATGCACACTCATCTGCTTTTAATTTGAGTTGGCTATTTTCAATCAGTGGGAAAGTCAAAACAGTATTGGCACTTCCCAAATCAAGGCTAGCGCATTGATGCCATGATCTGATAGCCCTGTTCTGATAAGACTGAATTTAGTCCAATACAATGAGTGTCCCATTCTGAAAGTTTTCCAGGATTTGCTACTTTGTAAACCTCATGCAAAACCACTGATGCTCTCTTTACCAAGTAAAAGACACCACTCAGACATGCCAGGAAAGGCGGCATCATCTTTCCCTTGTACAAGGCATAATCACTTGCCTTTCCTGCTTGGATGGCAAAAGGACAGGGGCCAACCCTGCTCTAAAGGCAGAATGTATCACCTGTGCATAAAGATGGAGTTCCACGTGCTTCACAGTAGGGTGACAATATAATAGCCGGGTCACAAGAAAATGGTACCAGGTTGTCATGAGCTCTTTCTTTTCCAAAATAGTGTTCTCATCTCCAAGTAGAATCTAAAAAAAAATGAGTAAGAGTCCTTAAGAATTCACTTTTGATCTAAAAAACTCCATTGGCTCAGGGTTTTTAATATATTTTCCCAGAATCGGCTGTTATCCCTTGAAATGGATGGCAGGTAGCCTTGCTCCTGCAAGAGAAAAGGAGTAACTATCATGTCCACGCAACATTAATTCAAAAATTGTTTCAAAACTGTTCCATACATCACCTAATAAAACCATGGGTGCACACACAAATAGCAGCTTTATAAGCAGACTGTGAGGATATCTCACAAAATTTAGTACAATGATGCACTGACCTCCTTTAGTATGGAGTCCTTGGGGTTCTCTGAGCTTGGTTGTTTTCTTGCAGACATCCAACTAGATAACATATTCCGTGCTAGAAGGGAGTGGGGTTTGCTTTCTGTTTATACACCATAGCTTGCCCTGTCATTGTTGGTGGAGGTGTTTTTTTTCCCTTGCTAGTTCCTAGATTAGGCTGTCGTTTACTGCTTCATGTTTGAGTTGGTAGTTCCTTGAGTAGGGTATTATTTACTGCTTGTGTGTCTGGTGTTAATCCTGATGTTAATCCCTGCTTATCTGTGTGTTGATTGTTGGCGAGGAGGTGGTGTTCTGGTCTTTCTGTTTCCTTTGTAGCTTTTTATTGTCTCTTTTGAATGGTGTGTAAATGTTATCTCTATGTGCCTGTTAATGGCTGACTTTTCTGAATATCAAGCTTCCAGGAATTCCCTTGCATTTTTAGATTTAGCTTGGTCTAAGATGCTGATAAGTTCCCAGTTGAAACTATGGTTAAGTGGACTTCTGGGGGTGTAATGGAGGATTGAAGATGGCTCCATTTTTGCAAAGTGGAGGACCGTGGCAGATAAGAGGAGCCAGAGAAAGGTCTGGCTCTTTGGAATGATCCCCGGACAAAGGAGATGACTAGATCACCCACAAATACTCCTAACAGAGGCTCCCTGTGAAGAGACTGCAATGGGTTAAGAGCTCTGCGAGTCATGGGAAACATGGGAAACACCGAGCCCAAGCCCAAGTTCGGAGCCTCCAAAAAGATACTAGATTTGCTTTCACTTCCTCTTTTAATTAACTTTGAAAATTACTTATTAACAATCTACTTGGAAATTAAAAACCTTCTGTAAGGTAAGTTGCTGTACACCAGAACTTCTGCTGCCCTCCACCACTGCTGCCACCTCCAGCTGACCTTTGCTGTCTTCTTCCTCCTGCTGCTGGCCTGGGATTCAGCCGCTGGGCAAGGGAGCGGCCCTGGGATGCGCACAGCAAACAGGGCAGGACGGTGGAGCCTCATCTGCCGAAGGGAGCTCAGCTGGGACCCAGGTAGGGAGAGGCACCGGGATGGAACTGGCGGAGGAAGTAGGACGGCAGTACAAGCAGAGGAGCCCCATCTTCCGCCACTGGTGCGAGGAGCGATAGAGGCACAGCACAGGGTGGAGGCAAGCCCAACACCAACAGAGCCTACCTGCTGAGCTTCTGGGAAGCCCGTCCCTCCATTTCCACCGCCATCCTGAACAGCACCTCCTGCACAGCTGACACCTTCACCCAGGGAGCTGCTGGCACCTCTCCTGCCTTGCCTAGCAACAGAGCACCCACATCTTGCCATCCCACTGTGCTCTCCACAGCCTGCAGGCTATTGCTTCTTGCACTGGAAGACAAGTCTCCTCCGCCTGCACCACCACCCTGCCTCCTCCGTGGCTGGGCCTAGCAAGCTCCCTTCGGCAGACAAGGCTTTGCTGCATGCATCCCAGGGCTGTGCCCTCGCCCAGTGCCTGAATTGCCAGCAGCGGGAAGTCAGCTAGGGGCAATGGGGGGGGGGGAGGCAGCAGGGATAGGCAGTGGTGTGTAGGGCAGCCAAAAGGGCAAAACTGGGGGGAAACAGGCGGTTGGGGGGAGTTGAAGCAGAGGCAGTTTGCGCAGGGCAGAAGTGTGAGGTTCTTACCTAACAATTGCATGGTCCTCACCTAATGACCGCAACTTGGACTGCCGGAACTGCCGTCACTAAGTGGTGCAGTCACATGATGTTTTGCTTAGTGATGGAAATTCTAGACCTAATTAGGGTTGTTAAGCAAGGACTACCTTTAAGTCCTGTTATACTACTGCTATAGGATTTGCAACAGTTGCCAGTATGTTTCCAAGTGCAATTCAAAGCCCTGGTACTTACCTTTGAAGCTCTACATGGCTTGGGGCCTAGGATTCCTCTTATCTAGTGAGGCAGCATAAGGGAGCATGACATCGGGTGTACTCTGTGGAAGCGCCTTCCTATGGAACAGCTTGGCCTCTGAAGCAAGGATGGCTCCCAATTTCATGGCCTTCTGGAAGCTTATAAAAACTTGGCTGTTCCAGAAAGCCATCAGTAATTCATTAATGTGGAGCCATTAGTGCTAACTTTTATCTTGAATTCTGTATTATTACTGCTATTATTATTTGTTTTTACTTTTAGTATTTCTACACCACCTAGAGTCCACTTGGATTGAAGAGGTAGCAGCTAAATTGCATGCATAAATAATTATATCCCAAATCCCATCATTGGCTCACCAGGCAATCTCATTCTTAGACTCTATACACACCTTACAGAGGACTTCCATGTGAGGATTAGAAGCAAATGTTCCATCTTTCAAAAACCTCTGACATTCCTCATGCCAGTGCTGCCATTTCAATTCCATCTCTGTCAAAGTCTGGTTATTGCCAGGCTGCAAAGGGATACATATTGAAAAGGTTTCTGAAATCCTTATTGCAGTGTTTTTTTTACTAACTTTCCATAAAAACAAAAACAGCTTCCGTGCTTGATTTACTCAATGAAAGGCAGAAAATCAAAGATTCAAGAGATTTGTGGTTGAGAGCAGCAGAATAAAAATTAGATAAATAAAGTTTATCCAAGGAAAGGGATATTTAAATTGGAACTTGAAAGAATGCATGCTGTGTCAGATATTTCTATAGCAGGATAACATGCTGGTGACAAGTATCTCTTTTTAACTTACAGGAAATTAATTGTCACTACTTAAATGGAAATTCATTCCAAATATATTGATTCAGGACTACAGCTGAAGTATAGAAATAGCATTCTTCTTAATGCACTATCAATTATTTTATAACCATATTTTGCTGATACAAAAGACACTTAACTTCATGGTAGTATGAAAAAATTGACTAATCCACATAGGAAGATCTCTCCTGGAGACCTTCTGCCAGGCAAAACAGAGTACAGTGATACCTCGGGATACGAACGCCTCTGCTTGCGAATTTTTCGGGTTACGACCAGCTCTGGCCCCAAAATTTTACCTCGGTTTGTGAACTCCACCTCGGGGTACGAGCCATTTTCCGCCCGTGCCACGTGGTCCGCGGCCATTTTCCGCCCGTGCCACGTGGTCCGCGGCTGTTTTTCCGGCCCTGCCGCGTGGTCCGCGGCCGTTTTCGCGCCGCGCCGGGCCGTTTTCGCGCCGGGCCGTTTTCGCGCCGCGCCGGGCCGTTTTCACGCCGCGCCGCGCTGCACCCGGCCATTTTCGCGCCGCACCACGCCGCGCCCGGCCGCTTTCCGTGTGGTCCGTGGATGCCAGAACGGATTAACGGTAATTACATTGAACCTTATGGGAAATTGCCTCGGGTTGCGACCAAATTCGGGCGGAGGGCGGAACGGATTAACCGGATTTACATTGAACCCTATGGGGAAATTTGCCTCGGGGTGCGACCAAATTCAGAGGGCGGAACGGATTAACCGGATTTACATTGAACCCTATGGGGAAATTTCCTTCGGGTTACGACCAACTCTGGATACGCCCAGAGTCACGGAACGGATTAAGTTCGTATCCCGAGGTACCACTGTACTGAAAACTGAGTAATACAAACCAATGATCAGACTCAAAGCAAGCTTCATATGTTTTTAAAAATATTTCTTTTACTACATCAGATCATCCAGGTAGCATTACAGGAGAAAACTGCAGACAACGTACACTGAGAACAGGCATCTTCTTCATCAGCTCATCTAAAACTTTGCACATGTGCAATGAAGTGGGATTGGCACTAGCTTCCTTAGAAAGTAATTGCCGAGCCTCATCCATCCTACCCTGAAGCACAAAAATAGTTACCTGAAAAATATAAGAAGGATTTTACATATTAATACTAACATCCAAACCATACATGTGTGGTTACAGTGACACATACCATGGCATAAAAGAGATATAAAGCTGCAATTTAAGTAAGACAACAGCATTAATCATAAAAGTGTTCTGATGGAAGTAAATGTGATGGCTGAAAGGCCATTCTTCCTGTTCCCCACAAAATTGCACATTGTTACTACACAGAGCTAAGCACTAATACACCAAGCTCCACTAGGTCTGCATAAATTGTAAATGCAAAGTTACATGCTGCAGCCTTACAGTCAGTCTTTTATCCTTCTTTGATAGCAGAGTTTCTTGCACAACTACTTCACGTTTATAGATGGCTCAAACCAATAAGGCTTTCTGTCATCCTTGATTCAGTGTAATAAATTGAAAAAAATCTCACACTTTAAATTGGATTCAATTAAACAGCTTTCCAAGCAAAAATGAAGCACAGCAACCAGACACTAATGCTTCCTGGATAAGAACATTCCTTACCACATTCCAGAAATTTTCATGTTTTGCTGGACTCTCATTCCTCAGAACTTCGCAAACCATATTGTCTACTTCACACACATGAAGACGGACCCAATCAAGCAGGTGACATAACAGCAGACCCGCTGAAAAAAATAAAGATATATGCCTATGAACTAACAGAACTGTCTGAGCTACTATTCTTAGAAGATGTAATCCCGTTTCCATATGCTTCACGCTGGTTCACTGCAGGCAACATCACAAATGTTATTTCCTACAGAGAGGATATCATATCATATCATATCATATCATATCAAGAAGATGTAAATATGATCGTATGGTATTTATTTATTAATTAATTAAATCAATTTATATAGCCGCCCATCTCACCACAGGCGACTCTGGGCAGCGTACAACAAAGCTAAAAACAGTAGAATACATTAAAATATATTAAACAAAAAACAGAGAATAAAAGGAAGTTAAAAATAAGGGAGCCACCTCACTAACTCCCCCATCCCCTGGGGTCCCCAGGCCTGCTGGCATAACCAAGTCTTAAGGGACCTCCGGAAGCTCAACAATGAGGAGGCCAACCTCACCTCAGGGGGGAGGTTGATTCCACCGTGCAGGCGCCACAGCAGAAAAGGCCCACCACCTGGGGCCTGCCAAATGTAGCTCCCTAGGCGACGGAACCCACATCATACCGTCTCTGTTGGATCTGGTAGGACAGGCATATGGTGATACTGTACCGACTTATCTGACAGCCACAATCTAGGGTATCTAAGAACTAGCTGCCGAATCAGAAAGTGACAGGAACTGGTTCAAGATGAAAGCCCCCTGGGACTAGTGTTCCCAGAAAACAATATGCAGTACTGCCCCCCCATCCTTTCTCTCTTGCATGGCGGTGGGTCCAACTCCTCAGTTTTCAGTGGCAAGGACCAGACCCAGAAAGGCAGGCCTGTGAGCTTCAGCAACCTGGACTCAGCCAACCAACAGTCCACTCCATCCTGCCTCCTCTTTGCGGCACACTGCAAACTTCCAGTTCTCACAGCACAAACCAGACGATTTTGTTGCGCTAGGCCACCAGCCAGAGTGAAGAGCAAGCACCAGAGATTAATCATGCCCACACCCCAGCAACAGTGTGCTCCGTCAGCAGCAACAGCCCTGTCTTCATAACTGTTGCCAACAGTTTGATCCTTGAGCAATACAGGAAAAAAATTGCCTTCAGTATGAGAAATGAGAAGTCAGGAAAAACACAGAGGGTATTTCTTCCTCAGTTCAGAAAGAAACTATAAAGATACCCAATTAGGAAGGCAGCATATGTATTTCTGAGAGAACATGCGAATAACACAAAAGTAACTTTGATTTCACTATAATTCAGCATTCACCTGGAGCAGCTTCAATAAACATGATTTCACACAGGTTCCAGATCAACTCCATTGCAGACAAAACGGAGACCTAAGAAAGATAAACATCAATTTACTAGAGATATCCATTATAATGCTTTAACCTTGAACCCTTCCTAGCATGAATTACAACAATCAAGAAGATGAACACTACTTAAACTGAATTTGCTGTGGATAAACAGGATTTTTTTAAAATAAGTCTTTTGGATTCTATTATTTACTAGCTGGAGAGCCAATTTGGTGTAATGGTTAAGGCACTGGGCTAGAAACCAGAAGACTGTACGTTTTAGCCCACCTTAGGCTCAAAGCCAGCTGGGCGACCTTGGGCCAGTCATTCTCACTCAGTCCTAGGAAGGAGGCAATGGCAAACCACTTCCAAAATATGGCCAAGGAAACTGCAGGGACTAGTCCAGGCAGTCACCAGGAGTCAATAATGTCGCCAGGAGTCCCCCCACCCCACCCCACCCCACCCCACCCCAAAAATACTAGCTGGACTCAACATTCAACTCAATGTTCAATCTCCTCATTCTGATGAGTATTTCTATAACTTGGAGCAGAAAATTATCTTCTTTGGAAATGGTTTTGAAACTCAGCATTATGTTAAGCAAAATCCCCATCCCTCTCAAGTGAGAAATGGAATCAGCTGAGAGCATTCAAATCTATGAATCTTTGAAAATGGCACATACCATACCATAACGGTAGTACCAAAATAATAGAAAATAATATTATTTCTTTCCCTAATATATTCTCTGTTTCCAAAATCAAAATCTTTTAAGATCACAAAATGTTTTAAATAAATAGAATTCAGATGACTTCTGGGTAAAACATGCTTGAATCTGCCTCACAGAATATATCATAATTCTTACCTCACAATTTAGGGTCATATTTATGACTAGCCAAAAGCAACTGTTTTTTCTGCTAGCAATAAGAACAGTATCTGTCTTTCCTACAAAATTTCCTTGAGTCCAGTTACTTCAGAGTTGAAATCAATGGCAGAAACACATCTATAAGGCAAATAGCTGCTTTTCCTAGTGAAATTAACGTCAGGAATAAGAGTTGGACTTCATTGTCACTGCTCCAAAATCACCCACAAGAAATATAGTCACTCCCACAGGACAGCAGAAGCATTTTGAAAAGAGTGAATACAGACTAGCATATACATGTATGCACAAACCCACAAGTAGGCAAATAACTTGGAGACAGAATTCAGAGAAATAATAATTTGGGAAATAATTAAGCCATTACAGTACCATGTTCTACTATTTCTCCATTATCTTTGGAATATAAACACTACTGACTTGTTATCCAAAGTTATGTTAGCATTTATAGCTAGACCCCAGACATTCAATTTTCAAAATTGTTTCATGATATTATAAAAGACACATCAGTGGAATCTACAAGCACCCAGAAGTATTTTTGGACTGTTACAAAGATCCTGGATTAAATATTGTTGGACAATATAACAGAGCTGATATAAATTTAGAAGTGCAATTAAGGAGTAATGAAGTAGACAAATCCTTGAACTAGCACTATTTAATTCTTTCTAAGTAGATTGCTGGGTTATGGCTGCTATAGTAGGTGCAACCATTTCAGACAAATATTCTTACAGAGCCCAAAAAACAAATTCATTGGGCTGCACCAATACTAAAATAATGGAAGATGCCAGTAGTAAGTTATTCTCTAATATCAAAAATATATAGGTTACCTGAGTACTGTAGTGCATGTGCATTACAGGATCCCGTGCAGAAACTAATGAAAGAAAAATACAGAAATCAGTATTTCTACATCATCATCATCATCATCATCATCATCATCCAACTTTGCCAAGCCAAAACTGTTGTTCATTCCAGATCTGTGCACTGGAGAAAGATCTGTACATTGTTCATTTACTATTTTTATTAGCTACATTCAAAACACTATAATTTTTCATCTTATGTCTAAGCAATCATCACTGTAATTACATAAATCTCAGTGGGTGGATTGGCTGACCGTTCTTGGAACCAAATCTACAAACAGCCAACTTTCATACAGCAGTTTTGCAGATAACAGTTCAACCTAAGAGCCATTCAGGTTTGTTTTAAAACAGTCTGTTGTAGACTGAGTTTCAGAGGCTTCCATTTATAAAGTAGAACAACTTACTCGCCATCTGATGTGAATCTTCCATGCATGCTCTTATAACCGATCGATAGTTTTTGCTTACTCTAACCAATCTAGCCAAAAAAGAATAGTCTGATTAGTTTTGTTTTAAGCATCATGCCAACTCCTTGACAAATATCAGATTCTTCAGTACAAGTAAGTGATTTTAATATCAGTTGCTACAATTGTACAGATAGTCCTCAACTTACAACCATTCATTCAGCAACTGTTTGAAGTTACAATGGTGCTGAATGAATGGTGGTTACAACCGATCCTCAGAGTTCCAGCCATCTCAGCACCCCTCCGGTCATATGATTGTGATCTGGGCACTTTGCAACCTGTGTGCACTTAGGACTGGTTGCAGCACCCCACAATCACAAGATCGCCATTTGTGACCTTCCCTGCTGGCTTCCCCAGAAAGTCAATGGGGAAGCCAGCAGGGAAGGTCACAAGTCACTGGGGTAAGTCTCCCCCACCTGCACACCCTCCCCAAGCCTCACCTCCTTTGCACCCTCTGGTGCACCTTCCCCAATGCTCACACACACCTGTGCACCCTCCCTAACACTTGCTGTGCCTCCCTGAGCTTGGCCTCCCTTGCATCCTTGTGCACCCTGCACACCCTTCCCAAGCTTGGCCTCCCTCACACCCTCACACACCCCTATGCACACCCTCCCCAACCCTTGCTGTATCTCCCTCACACCTTCATGCAGCCCTGTGCACCCTCCCTGACCTTCGCCATGCCTCCCTTGCACCTTCCCCCACCTGGCAGCAGCCTCTTAAATGCCTGCCAGCCTGCTTGCAAGCTGCCTAGGACTTGCAACTTCCTGCCGGCTTCCCCACTGACTTGGTTGTGGGAAGCTGGCAGGAGGTTAACAACAACTGGGACTGCAGGGACTGACATCACTAAGTGATGCAGTCATGCTTTATGACATCACTTAGCAGTGGAGATTCCAGTCCCAATTGCTGTTGTAAGTTGAGCACTACCTGTATTCTGAAACACTATATGAGCACTTCACGTGTTTTATGCCAGCAAATAATTACATACAGTGGGGCTTAAAACCCTTTTGAAATTTCAATATTTCTATATAAATGTGACATAAAACTTGATCTGGGTTAAAATTCTTCCAAGCCAATATGCAGAACTGATCTACAGTTATTGGAAATATTTAGTTGGAGTTATTGCTGCCCAAAGGCATACCAGTTACAGAAAGCAAAGATTCACATATTTTTGCCACACACAAATGTGTAGTTTTGGATAAATTTCCTCAATAAATAAATGAACAAGTATAATGTTTTTGACTCATACGTTTAATTGGGTTTGCTTTAACTAGTTTTAGGACCTGTGTGGAGAACAGATCACGTTTTAGGTCACATTGATGCAAAAATACTGAAAATTCAAAAGTATTCGCAAACTTTTAAGCACCACTGTATGCACCAAAAAACAAAAAGCACTACAGAAGATTTTTTAAAAAGCAACAAAAACTTTAAATCAATTACTGTGCAGTTCTTGACTTCCCAGCCTTTTCTTTCTCATCCTTCTGGAGTCCAACAAAGATCCCATGTGATTCATTGAAAAGCTTCCGCAAAGTCTGAGAATAGACATCTTGATCTTTGCGTACCACATAGACAAAGGGACAGCCTGGACTCTTCTCTTCAGCCTCTGAAACAAATGACATAGAAGTTTCTATTTTAAACATGCACTAAGCATTATTATTTAAAATTGGAATTCTAAATATGTTGCAAACAGATGATTTTATATGTCAAAGCAAAAATGAGAAAAAATACTATATCGAAGTATAGAGATTAGGTTGGTACCCTCATTGCTGGCTTGTCTCTGTTAGAGGGAGATGTTCTGTAGGGCCTTTAAGGAATAAATGGTCATCATTACATTTACAGCTTCATAGCTATGTTCTTACTGATGTTTACATTTTTTTACTGTTTTTATAATATTGTAAGCCATCGAAATCATTTTTGTCAAATTTGGTGGCATATATTCATAATATATAAATAACCAAATAAAATAAACTTGCAGCATTGTTATTAAATATATTATTCTAGAAAACTCATATTACAACAAATATACAACATATTCCACATATAAATAAAACAGAAACAAAAATTCAAAAGATTTAGAGCCCTGATATTAAACCATGCAGGCCTTTGAGATAAAATCTGAGTACTGCATAAAGAGACCTAAGTACAGTGGTACCTCGGGTTACGAACGCCTCTGTTAACGAACTTTTCGGGTTACGACCAGCTCCGGCCGCAAAAATTTACCTCGGTTTGCGAACTCCGCCTCGGGGTACGAACAGGATACGCGGCCATTTGCCCTCCCGTGACACGGTCCGTGGCCATTTTCCCGCCCCTGACACATGGTCCGTGGCCATTTTCCACCCCGACACGTGGTCCGCAGCCATTTTTCCGCCCCGACACGTGGTCCGCAGCCATTTTCTCGCCCCGACACGTGGTCCGTGGCCATTTTCCGCCCCAACACGTGGTCATAGGGAGGGGGAGTCTCCCTCCAAGCAATAGCCGCCTCCCTGTCCTCCACGCCAGAATGGATTAACGGTAATTACATTGAACCTTATGGGGAAATTTCCTTCGGGTTGCGACCAATTCGGGGTGCGACCAGAGTCATGGAACGAATTAAGTTCGTAAACCGAGGTTCCACTGTATTATGACGTTAGGGGCTGCATTTTGGTACCAATACCAATACCAATACTTTAATGGCCAAGTATAAAACATACACAAGGAATTTATCTTCGGTGATAACAGCAAAATCAACGGTGCGTTTGGATAAGAGCAAAAAAAAGATCACATGGTATTCAGCAAAGCAATGGCACGAGGGAAAAAACTATTCTGATGTCTGGATGTTTTAACATAAGGAGCTCTATGGCGCCGTCCTGAAGGAAGAAGTTGGAACAGATTGTACCCAGGATGAGAAGAGTCTGCAGATATCCTCTCTGCCCTCCTTTTGACCCTCACAGTATATAGTTCTTCTACAGAAGGCAGATGGATTGCAAGGATCCTTTCTGCAGACTTAACTATTCGTTGGAGTCTGAGTCTGTCCTGTTTGGTTGCAGAACCAAACCAGACAGTTATAGAGGAGCAGATAACAGACTCAATGATTCCCCTATAAAACTGCACCAAGAGCTCCTGGGATAATTTAAACTTCCTAAGTTGCCGCAGGAAAAACATCCTTTGCTGTGCCTTTTTAATAATGGCTGTAATGTTATACGTCCATTTCAGGTCCTGGGAAAGTATAGAGCCCAGGAACCTGAAGGACTCTACCACTGATACTAGACTATTAAGTATAGTAAGGGGAGGAATAGGAGAAGGATTCTTCCTAAAGTCCACAATCATCTCCACGGTCTTAAGTGTATTCAGATTTAGGTTATTACTACCACACCACAAGACCAGCTGTTGAACCTCCCGTCTATACGCTGACTCATTTCCATTTTGAATTAAACCAATGACAGTTGTATCATCTGCATATTTCAAAATTTTAACAGAAGAGTCCTTTGAAATGCAGTCATTGGTATAAAGGGAAAAAAGCAGTGGAGAAAGCACACATCCCTGAGGGGCACCAGTACTGATTAACCGAGTACTGGAAATAATTTTGCCTAACCTCACATGTTGTTTTCTGCCTGTTAGAAAACTAATAATCCACCTACAAGTATGCACAGGCACAGTAAGCTGGATCAGTTTGTTGTACAGAATTTCTGGTACAATAGTGTTAAATGCTGAACTGAAGTCCACAAAAAGAACTCGTGCATAAGACCCCGAAAGTTCAAGATGTTGCAGAATATAGTGAAGGGCCATATTAACAGCATCATCCACTGACCTGTTCCCCCGATAGGCAAACTGCAGTGGATCTAACAGGGGATCTGTGATGGCTTTCAAGTGAGCCAACATGAGCCAAAGGTCTTCATGACCACAGATGTCAATGCAACCGGTCTGTAGTCATTCAACTCACTAATGGGGGATTTCTTAGGAACTGGGATGATTGTAGAACTCTTAAAACAAGAAGGAACATAGCCCGTCTTCAGTGATTTGTTAAAAATATGCGTGAAAACGGGGGCCAGTTGTTCTGCACAGACTTTCAGACACGAGGTAGTCACACCGTCTGGACCTGGAGCTTTTCCAATCTTTTGCTTTTGAACTCAATTGCACAAAAATGAATATACATTAATGTGCCACCTATCAAGACCTCAAGAAGTCCAGTTAGCAACTTCTTCTGAGGCAACAGATGAATGCAAACTCCATTTACATAACTATACAAAAATGAATACAATCTAAACAAACATAAACAATAATTATTGCAATCACTTAATGACAATTTCACAATTCTTTCTTAGCCACATATTCCTAGGGCTGTGCAAAACTTTTGAAAGTGGGGCTTTGCAAGGCACCTTAAAACCTCTCTTGTGTGTAAAGCAGTAATGTCCTTTGCAAAGTTCATTTGACTCCTTCAAAAGCTATCCATGGTTACATGCACAGACAAGAGTTCTCTTGGACTCTCTCCTCTCCAGAAAATTGATGCCCCCATAGAATTTGGGATGGGCCATGGCTTCTTAGCACCCACAGTTGACAAGATACAAAAAGCTGTAGCAGTTCCATATGAGCCTCACAATCTGATGGAAGTGGGGGGTTGCTTCCTCACCAAGCAAGCCTCCACACCACCACAGACAGTTAAGTGTCAGAGTTGAACTATTCTGAGGCATAAACTACCATTTGCTGCCAGTAATACTGTCTCTATTTTAGACTGTTTCTGATTCAGTGGTATAAGAGTATTCAGAGGCAGTTATGGAAGAGAAGTTGTTTAAAGTAAAATCAGAGAGAAAAGGAAGACCTAGAAATAGATGGTCTTCCATTGTCAGTAATCTCAGGATTTACTATTATGATGGGTTTTTTAATTTTTCCCCCCCTTTTATTATTTTTTATAAATAACTCAAGGCGGCGAACATACCTAATACTCCTTCCTCCTCCTATTTTCCCACAACAACAACCCTGTGAGATGAGTTGGGCTGAGAGAGAGTGTGACTGGCCCAAAGTCACCCAGCTGGCTTTCAGGCCTAAGGTGGGACCAGAACTTACAGTCTCCTGGTTTTTAGCCTGGTGCCTTAGCCACTAGACCAAACTGGCTCTCAATAAGGACCAAAAACATATGAATTAATATTATTGATATTAATTAACAATAGTAAATAATTAATATTGTTATTTATTACTGATATTAATTAGTATACCATCTGGCTCCCAGCAACTCTGAGCATTTTACAAACTGTAAAAACATTTAAAATTAAGTAACAATGCAAGAAACAGAAAACAGAAAGAAATATGGCAGAGAAAACAGACCTGGATGGAAATAAGGAAAAGAGAAGGGGCGTCCTTAGTACAAATATCATATAATCACTAGAATACTTTGGTTATATGATTTATCAATAATTTGATAACTTTTGGCAATCTTTTTGGTTCCTATGCTTTAGCAATCACTTTTGTAATAAGGTGCCCATTTTATTTTTCTAATATTTATTTCCTTTCAAAGACAAAAGAGCTAGGGTTAGGGAAAAGATTGAAGAAAGGAATGTAGTTAGCAGAAGAAAGGTTATCAAAAAGAGGCCACTGATATCAGTTTGCTCAAAGCTGAGAAAAGGGGAGCTGAACCAGTTTCAACAGCTAACCTATTACAATAACTTGCTTTGGTTTATTCATTATGAGCATATTAAACAAACGAGCAAAACAACTCTCACTACATTTAATAAAAGACATTGCCAACCTGTCGGCCTAAACAATGTTTCACACACCAACATCTCTGTGGGTCCCCATGTAAAGCATAACTGTTTCTGGTCAGAGTTCACTCCTGGAATCAGCTGTTTAATTTGAAAAAAGCAGAAAGAATTGGACAATCATGTTAATATTGCTGAAATCAAAAGCGTTTTAAGTCATCAACAAACATAAAAGCAATAAGTACAACTGAAATTATATATAGTGCTGTGACAGAAAGGAACAGGTAAACATGGTCTGCCATCCACATGATCTCCCAGAAAGACAAGCTATGCCTGCCTATATGTGGTAAGCACCACAAATGACAAATCGGGGAAAATAGGGAATGAAACAGGTCAGTGTTTCTCTCTCACACACAGAGTTTGTCATGGAAAGCAGGGGCAGAAAGTAGAAACAGGCTAATGAGTTGGCAGGAAAGCAACGGTTGTCATTAGAGTTTTAGAGAAATGAAGAAGATTATGTCTGAAAAGCTAAATTTGTTTCAGGCAGCTTTGGCTGCTAAAGATCTGCAGATTCTGGATTAGACCAAAAACCACCAAAGAATTTCTGGAAGAAGGGAATTCTCCACCAAAGATGGAGGAATATCAGACTTTGAGTGATCATGTTTACACAGAATTCCAAGGGAGAAGAGGATGTGGAGAACAATATTCTGCCTAAGCATAATAAAGGCTCTTGCTTAACTCTAAGGGGGTGAATTTAATTACAGTTACATAAACCAAGTACGTTATTAGCCTTGCATAACTGGAAGCAAAACTAAGACTTTTTAGAATTTGACATCTCAAAAATAAAGAAAAAACTGGTACACAAAAAGGTTCTTCCATGCTGGAGTTTGTTTGGATCCTGAAAATCCCACCCTCCATCAACATTTGCCATTCAAAATCTGGAAAAGAATAACCTTCTTCAGAGGAACATCCCACAACTTGAGTAGAGCTGTGTCAAGAAATTTCATCCAGATATTTGGCCTGCTAAATTATTCTGACACTTGCACATACACTGCAAACTGCAGGTTTGTACCTATACCTAAGAAATTTGATAACGATACCATACACATAAACAGTTTTTATCAATTCCACAGAGCATGAGCCACATTTACATTTATCCATAGCTTAAAGGTTGCTACTTAGCTATCAGTGAGCTTTCTGTGTAAAACTAAAACCTTGTTTAGGCACAGTCTGTCACTCAAAGGTTAATACCATCTCATTTTTATTCTACCCCACCTTTATCCTCTTGAAGCTAGGTTTTTATGTAACACTGATGCCATCACATATGGGCTACAACAGAATAATCTCTACCATACATAAACATCCATACATGGTATCACTGAAATAATTCATATACTTAAAAACTGCTTGCACTTAATATCCCATGTATTAAAAACTTAACAACCTTTACATGTCTTCACAGCTTACAATGTAGACAACCACAACCCCCTTTAAAGAAAAAAAATGGAAGAATAGCAGTTCAGACTTCTTCCTTCTGGCCCTTCAAGGTTCCCTATGCTTATCAGCTCCGCTTTTCCAAAAGGTGATCTTTAACCATGCGGTTCTGCCTGACATTACATATCTACAGCACCTCCTAGGATTATCCACCCGCCACTGTGCCAAAAACAACAGTGCTAAGAACAGGCCTTATATCCCTTCACGGGGGAGGCCATGCAGTGGCTTTCAGTCCCTAATGGGGAAACGGCCCCAAGGGAAGCCTTCCCTTCCGACGGTTGAGGGCGCTTTCCTGCCGCCTGCAATTCTCCCCCGGCCCTCCTCTACGACGATTCCCTCGGCGCTGTGCGCCAGCCCCGACACGGAAGGGCCCGGGAACGCACCGTGACCGACGGCTCGACATCCAACTCCTCCATGTCGTCCGGCTAGAAGAGCCCGCGTTCCGGCCGCCCGCAGTTTCTTCTTCTCCTCTGACGCGCTGCGGCGGCGGCTGCCCAGCCAATCGCCAGGCTTTGCAGGTCCCGCGAGCGCCCGAGCAGAAGGACCCCATTTCCCCTTCTCGGACGCTAGAGATAGGAAATGTAGAATCGCCCGCCCGCCTGTTGAAGTTCGAGCGTCGGTCTGCTCATCTTTCCCATACACCGATCGCGGGCAATTGAGCTCCAGAGGTCCATCTCTCAATGATTTATTCTACGACCTGGGCCAAGGTTTCTTGCTGCCAAAGTCTTTACAACAATCCCGGCAAGAAAATCAAGCAACAAGCTGCGGAATGAAAAAAACGACTTTATGTGAAAACGATGGATTTAATGCAGAAAGCAAGGTTCTGGTGGATGTCTTAAGAGGCATTCTGTCTTTAATTTTAGTGGATGTCCTTTTTCCAAACGTTCATGGCTCGGATAAATAAGGAAATAAATAAATAATAGGGACCCGAGAAGCCTTAAGTCTACTATATACCCTTCTGAACTCCTCTCTCTGCCCTCCACCAGGCAATTAATGTAAATATATTTTGGAAAACAATGACGCGACATTAGATTGTGTCGTTGCGTGACTCCCAACTCCAGCAAAAATAGCAAGAAATGGGAACTATTGCTACTCCTATCTTTCAGTCTCAGGTCAGTGTATGGTTGTGGAAATTGGAGCTGAGAGAGTTAAACGGCAGTACTACCCCGAACCCCATTTTTAATGCAGAGGATCCTTTTCCATTCCATCCAGTTTACAAACCCTCCTTCAGGCTGCAGCAAAGAACAGGTTATCCAAATGGTCTTCTCACAAGCCAAAAACAGTACCTGCTTGCAAGAAGACATTCGAGCGCCGTCCAATGGATGCAAACATGTCTTTCAAAAAAAAAAACACCCGCATTTTTCACACGGTAGAAGTTTTGAGCAGGAACCTCTTTGCTTTCAAGCTGGTTAGTCGAGGGGACAGCACTCTGCCCTAACCCAGCAATGCTAAAATCCCGGATTCTGACATTGTTTTCTACACGGCTGACACTTCCACCTGTGGCCATGGGGGAGGAGGATCCGAGCTTCAATTGAAACGCATCGTTTTGTACATGTGACTCCATAAATCAAGTTTCTTTCCCCGCCTTTGTGGTTCTCTACCAGACTGCCTGACGGGTTACGAAGTTACTTCAACGCTCAACATCTATTTCTTGCGGTGTGAGTTTTCTCAACGACTTGCCTATGAGTTGAAAAGAGACCTTTTCCATCACGATGGATGATAATTTTTCCTATATCAAGAACATTAAGAGCGTCGCTACCAAGGGGGGGGGGGGGGAACATATGGAAAGAATTACTGACCGCAAAGCCTGCAACCTTCCTGATTTTTTTGATTTTAGACCAGTTGCCTGTAAAGCTTATTAGAAATTAATTGTTACACTTTATTCCTGCCACTCTTCCAAGGTATTCTGAATTTCAGTTGCATACAGAGAGCTCTTGCCCTGCACTGATTCCATCTTCAGGAGAAACTATCCTGCTTTTTAACTATATATGCTAAAAATTGCCATTATTTCCTGTTCAGTTTTGGGGGAACCACTTTGAATTGTGTTCCCTTCTGCTGTTTGAAGAGTTGGGAACAATCTCAGCTGGCCCACGAAGGAGGATGTTAAATACATATCAAATACAGAATTATGTTAATGGTGTCTGTATGGTAGATCTGTAAGTGTGCTGCTGTGCAAAAGTGATGCTTGTATTTTAATCACTTCAGCTCTTGTTTGGATAGTGATTCTGTGTGAAAAGTACATGATTTGGAGAGCTCAGGCAAATTGAAATAGATACATCGGAAAAATGAGACAGTATATAAATCTGGTTTTTGGTAAAGGTTGCACTGCATACCCTGGTATGAACAACTTGGTTCTTAATAGGATTCATTTCTGAGCAAACCTGGAATTACACTAATGTATCATTTTCTTAAAAAAAAAATTAGAGTATGTTTCATTACAGTCTTAATTAGTAGCAAACTTCATTATATTAGGTAAGACCTCATGCATGGTTTCACTCTGGGAAGGCAGCATATTGCTCATTTTTGTAAGGTGGATCATTTTATTCCAGAGAGAAATTTCCCTACACAGTATCATCAACACATGTCTAAATGTTAGCTCTGCTGAATGCAGTGATACTCAGGTATACATGAATAGAAGTTTAGCTGTACTAGCAGTTATGAATTTCACCTACTGTACACAATATTTTTTCAAATTAATGATGGTTTTTATTCTCATGTCATCTGACTGTGAAAGCAATCCGATGTGGATGTAACGCTAAAAATATTTTGTAATAATTTGAATCAATCTATACATGTTTTATAAAGAGTGTCTAATATCATCCAAGACTTTGTCATTCATATTTGATAACTTTAATCCAAAGGAAGTTGATGTTCCAAATATGAACAGAAGCCTTGCCATAGGAAAGCCAGCAATTTTATAGAGTTATTAGAGTAGAGAGTTTGGAGGCTTTCCTCATGCAGCTGAGTATCGTAAAGAGTCACTTTTATGTGAGATGGGCAGCTATATGAATATGATTGATTGATTAATAAATAAATAAATAAATAAAAATACAATATAAGAAGGGCTCTTCCTCATGCAGCTGAGTACCGTAAAGAGTCACTTTTATGTGAGATGGGCAGCTATATGAATATGATTGATAAATAAAAAAATATAAGAAGGGCCCTTATTCTCTGTCACAATGGTCTGATGCATACAAAAAGCTCACAAACAAGGACTTTCATCCACAATTGCTTTCTAGCAGCTGGTATTTAAGGTAAACCTAGCAATCAAGGATGTAGTAAATAACCATAATGATTAGTAAGAATTAATAGTCTACAACTTCCATGACTTTATCCAGTCTCCTTTAAAACTAATCTGGGACTCATCAAATCTTATGACATTAGTTATGTCCTGAATAAAAAAAAATCCTGAATCTCCCCCGCTTGTTTTTAATGGAGGACCTAACATTGTGAGAAAGTAATTAATGAAAGGAGCTAAGAGTGCATTACTATGAAATTGATTAAAAGCCCACTTCTAGAATGCTTGGATAGAACAGATAAAGCAGATTCATTTATGTGCAGTAAAATGGTTTGACAGTAGACCAAGAAATGGGAGGCTGGTAGCAGTGATGACAACAGGAAGAAAGAGAAGCCCAAGAATTGGAAAATGATGGGAAAAGAATGGGAAAAAGTTGTCAATATAGAAAATTGTGACGTTTAGTCAAAATATATATGTCTGACAATGAAAAATTTAGGATACATTTCTTTACCTCATTTGCAATAAGGAAGAAAAGCAGTAAGTATGCATATCAGAAGAAGTCAACATTTGAAAAGTGGGGGAATAATCTTTTGTAAATGTCATTGCTTCATGAAGGTCTTGGTGTGAGTGGTAGGAATCTTTTAATGTACAGATAACTTTTTCCTTTGCAGCAGCTGGGGAAAACATGAAATAATGATATAATTATGCCACTCAAGTGAGTGGGCTACCATTTCCTTTCAGGAGGAATTAGGGATTGTGGGGACATTTTAGGGGCCCTATAATCCTGTCTGAAGGCATGGCACGTCTTATTTCTTCTGAAAACAGGACATGTAACCACAAAACACATTTGGAGGGGGTACACTGCCTCATTGGATGGGTCAGCCCACAACACTTGTTACTGCAGAGGCCAGACCCAGGATAAACCACAAGTCTCCATTATGTGATTTAAATAACTTTAGAAGTGTTCTAGTTTGAATCTTTATTTTATACAAGTGACTGGAAAAATGGGAAGAGAATGCTTGTAACCCTCCTGAGCAGATTTATCCAGCTAGTTCTTCAAAAGTTCTTTATATCCCTAAACACATGAGTGGGCTTATGGAAGGAAAGTGTCAGAGTGCTTTGAAGATGTCTCCAATTTGCTATTGGAGATATCCTTAGAATCTTGTCTGTGGCTCCGAAAGTTTATGCAGATTTAGAAGTTTCAAATAGTTCCGAAAGTATGCAGAAAACGAGCCACTTTGGTCTAGTGGTTAAGGCATCAGGCTGGAAACCAAGAGACCATGAGTTCTAGTCCCACCTTAGGCACAAAGCCAGCTGGGTGACCTTGGGCCAGTCCCTCTCTCTTCGCCCTAGGAAGGAGGTAATGGCAAACCACTGCTGAAATCTTGCCAAGTAAACTCTGGAGACTTGTCCAGGCAGTCGCCAGGAATCAACACTGACTTGAAGGCACCCTCCCAAATGTAGAAAAATACAAAATTTGGCTATATGCTTGAGGGTTGCTTAGTGGTTTGTAGGAGGTGGTCATTAGGATATTTGAGAATTGCTTTGATAGGGTTTTTGTGGGTAGTTTTCATTCTGCACTTCGTATGCTACATTTGTCTCTGATCCTTTACTATTGCCCTCAATATCTGTAATTGATAGATGCGTGTATAATGCTTTTTCAGGGCAATACACTGTGTGGCTGATCAAATCAGTCATAGTCCATGAAATATTTTTGCTTATATGTTAATCTTAAAAGCTCTGTTCTTGCTGTAACAGACTATCAGCTATTCCTATTTAAACTGAGTATTCAGGATTAACTAGAAGTTGTGAAGAATTGCGGATGTAATATGGAAGGGCAAGGAAAGATGACAAATACTGTTGCATAACAATGCCTATTGGAAAAAGCATCCTATGTATGTAGTATTTGTATAATTTAAGGTGTTTTCCATTGCCCTATTGATACCTTTATTCATTATGGTATTGGCCCCATTCTTCTACGATGGAAAAGTGAGATAAAAACTGAGTTTTTAACAATTTTTTGTATAATCAGTGTGAAGATTTATGTAACAGTCTTATTTCATTTTTGACAGGAATATCTTGGGGAAATAACTTCTGACTGTTGAAGGAAATTGGTTAAATAGATGTCTGCTTTGATTTCACCATGGATGCGTTTTATGCCTTTATTGATCACCTGAGCATTTTTGAAGGGAAAGCTATTCTTAGTCTATCACGACTGGCATCACAGAACAATGGAGTCCTTGGTGTTCTCTGACGTGTTTGCTTGTAGACGTTTCATTCCCTGACTAGGTAACACCTTCAGTACTGAGCACTGAAGATGTTACCTAATCGGGTAACGAAACATCTGCAAACAAACAAACAACCTCAGAGAACACCAAGGACTCCACAGTTCAACTCTGAGCTACAGATATTCTCTTCTATTGGTATCACAGAACAAACCATTTCCTAAAACAGAATACTGACTGCAAACAGAGACTTGGACTAGATACACTCTAAGGCAGTGTTTCTCAACCTTGGCAACTTTAAGATGTGTGGACTTCAACTCCCAGAATTCCCCAGCCAGCTTGAGAAACACTGCTGTAAGTTCTCCTCCAACTTTGCAACTGTAAGAAAGGGTCTGTCAAGTGGTCAGTTGACCAGCTGCAGCTTACACATTCGTTAGGCAAATTGAAGGTTATAAAGTTGCCATGGGAACTAATTTTGCTGATTGCATTCAACTTGACTTCCCAATGGCCACCAAATATCTGAAAGAGTGGGATGCCTCCCTTATTTTCCCAGGTGGGGATAATGTAATTAAGGTGTTTGCCTCTGGAAAAAAAAAAACTCAGTTTGGAATTGTACAGAGTTCTCACTCAGTGAGTTCAAGCATCATGCTAAGACATGGTTTCCTGAACTTGCCTTGGTTGGCTGGGTTTGCACATTGTGTTAATTCAGAGCCAGCAAACCACATTGTACTGTTTAGTGAAAAGTATGAACTAGTCCTACACCCTGGAGATACAGCCTAGGAGCAGTTAGAGAGCACACCTTGTCTATGCTCAGAAGAAGGGGTGGCCTGCTTAGTATATGCATGGGAAACCGCTAATACTCAAGATAGTAGACTAAATTGGAAAGTTTAAAAAAAAATCTGAGAAGACCACTTCTGTATTGCTGCCAAGAATGCATGAAAGCATATAATCCATATAATCACCACGAATTGGGCTCCATTAAAAAAAGAGGCTTGAACTTGTCCTGGAAAGTTTAAGCTGTGCATTTACTTATATACTGCCTGTATTTTTGTACATAAACTAAGTATTATAAAATTCCTGGAAACTTCTCAGGCCTTCCAAAAGTGGTTGAACTACATGAAAATGGATGAAATTGGAATGATGCACATAAAATGCTATTCACTATACACACGAAATTAGTTCATATATCACATAACCTATGACTTGCTTGTCCATTGTTAAGTAAGTAATCTTAATTAGTTAGGTTCATGTGACGACACACAAAACACAAAGCATGTTTTACAACCCAGAATGGCTGGGTTCATACAATATGTTAAGTCAAAACCAAACTAACAAGTTACTTCAACAGTACAGCAG
This sequence comes from Python bivittatus, assembly GCF_059951505.1. Lineage (NCBI taxonomy): Eukaryota > Metazoa > Chordata > Lepidosauria > Squamata > Pythonidae > Python > Python bivittatus. The sequence goes on along the minus strand of NW_028277035.1, from coordinate 1,689,061 downwards.
CAGGACTGGCTTTTTTGCTATACAGATTCAATCCCCAAAATACAAAAGATGCTCAGCGGCTTGTATGTTTTTATTCTTCTCTTTTGCCATTTTTATTTTGGTTGACATGTTTCCCTGATCTTCAGAAGTGCAGTGAAAATGGACATGGAAGACTAAAATAGAAGCTGTTGGCTGACAGCACAGTCTGCATTGTTAAGATTTGTGACATTAAAGTGCAATGAGTCAAAAGACAACACATTTCTGGAAGCAGTAGTACATTCAGTACTGTACTATCCAGGATGTTCAAGAATGAAGTATTCAAGTATAGAATCTTAAATTATAATTTTTCCATTGTGTATAATTTGTTTCTTTTCCATATTTTGTGTTGTTTTGCACTGAAATATATAAATGTATATTTATACCCAATATTTATGTATTTGTAAACATCACAATATTCCCAGTAACACATACACATGGCATTATTTTCTAATTTTTATTAATGACGTTCCAGTAACATTCCTTATAAAACAATAACTAAACAGATTGTTATTGACATCAATAATTCATAATTAAGATAATGACTGCACAACTGTGGGCTGTAAAGTAACTCATGCTAATTTTTTTGCTTTAGGTGTAGCTTATTATATGAATCCTTATTAACTTGGATTCACAGTGGTTTGACTGGTTCTGCAGACAGGAAATGAAATAAACCATAGTTAAGTTAATCATAGGTAAGTATGCAAACAAAACCAATAATTATCAAGGAAATTTTTAAAAAAAACTAATGCTGGATTTCTCCAGAATACTATGCCAAGAGCTGTAAAAAATGGACCACCAGCATCCTTCATCCATCACAGAGGATAGGGTAAAAAATCTGGGAATTTTTTTGCTTGTTGGGGATTTGGGGTACTGGTTTTAAGTGGTAAAATGGGTGCTGTAAGTTTTGTATATTCTTAAGATACCTAATTCACTTTTTAAAACTGAAACCAAGATATAAAATGGTTCTTCCCCACTCACTTTTAGACTGCAACCTTTCACGTGCCACACAAACCCTGGTGTGGCCTTCTAGCTGACACATTATGCATAGTTATAAGCTGTATATACATTTGAAGTGTTAACTGGAAATTACTTGTGGCACATTGAAGCAGTTGCAAAGCAACTGAAGAGGCCTTCATCCTACAGTGGATTGATTTGGGCTGCTGCTGATATATGTACTGTATAGCTAAGTCATTAACATGAAAATGCAAATAGGTACTAAAATAATTTAATAATTAAATGTCTGATGAATGTGATTATCCCTTCTTGATGATTTTAAGTGTTTGTGGAGTTCTATTAACTCTGGAACTAAAAAAGGAAACTAAACCAAATATCTGTAAGGTTATTTTCATCTTTGTCTTTATTACTTTTATTTACTTGGTTAACTTTTTAGCAAGTGCAATTGTTACCATATAAAACATCTGTGCTAAACCACAAACTAGCAAATCACAAGTTTGTAAATCAATCAGATGATGCAGTTCAAGGTTCAGAGTGGTTAATCTTAGAAAATTGGGCTAAGACTGGTGAAATTAACCATGGTTAAACCCTGCTTAAGTACAAGAAGCTGATGATCACAGGCAATTAGACTTCCAAGGCTTTGCTAGAATTTACTATGCAGCTGCATTAAGAATTTGGTAATCTAACCTCCTTACCATGACCATTAAAACTGGACAAAGTGCAGGTTCTGGTTTATGCTATACATGGTAATTATCCAAGCTCATCAAAACTTCTCATATTCCCTCCAAGATAATACTGATGTATTACCCACACCTTTGACTAGTATTACAGTAGTGAAAAATTACAATTGCGTATAACTAGGGTTAGGGTTATAGATTTAAAAAACCCTTCTTTTTGCTGACAAGTTTAAATAATTTCCTACTCAGCGTGTTTTCCCATTGTTTTACATATAACTCTCTCAGATCAAAGGGTATTATGTTCGTGAACCCTCATTTAACAAATGCTAGCAAAATTTAGTTAAGTTTTTACACGATTGTGAAGCAATGGGATGCTACCTTTGTTTAACATACCTATGGTAAGCTTACTGTGGTTCATATGATTTAATTTTCTGGGTTTGCATGACATCCTGCATCTTTTCCATATATGCTGAGATTGTGCAGCAATCTAAGTTTAAAGATGATGGCTAATTTGTGGTTCAGCATGCTGGGGAAACATAACCACACTGTGTATTTTAGTAGCATTACACATTAAATAGTATGATGACCCGACAATTGAATGTAAGCATGGTTTACTATTTATGTAGTGTGTTATAATGGGACATACTTAAGTTAGTGTAACATCTGAGCTACATGAGCCAGTAACCATATCTAGTGTTACTTCGAAGAGTCAGTAGTTAACTTTTGTGGTATCAGATGGGGGACATAAGTGATGGAATACAGTGAGAATAAATGAAGTTTATTATTATTATTATTATTAGAAGGCAAGCACATTATGTGTAATTTACATAGTAACACAAAGTTACTTAGAAGACCATAAAGAGTGAGTTCTCCAACCACACAGGCCCGGCGGCCATTTTGAAAAGACAATGCCCTCTTCACGAACAAGAGTAAAGCTCACTGCGCCCAGCGGGGTGCGCGCACGTCAAACAGGGGCGCGGACGATGCCCCTGGGTGCGCGCACGCACTCATGCTTTATCCTCGCTCTGCCATTCTCTTCTGAGTTATGTAACGGCGCTGCGCGCTCTCGTAAGTCGAGGCCCAATGGGGAAGCAGCTTAAGGGGGAGGAGAAAGCACTGCGTGCGCGCTCTCGCAAGCCAAGGCGCGGCCCCGCGGCATTACGTGCGCGTTCATTCGCCCCCTCCCCCAGTCTTTCTGTCTCGGCCGTCGCGGTCGCTTTTTCATCTTTCCGTCCCCCCACTTGCTCTGAGGTGCTTGGAGCGGAGCAGACCCCGCCGACTCGCTATGGCTGACGAGAAGCCCAAGGTGAACGAGCGAGGGAGAGAAGGGCTGCGGGCCGGCACGGGGGAGGGGGAGGAGAGCGCAGCGCAGGCTCTGCCGCGCCGGGTCTTGCGCGCCATTTTCCTCCCCTCCCCCCGGTCTCGGTCTGGGCTCTTTCCGGAGGGCGGGGGAAGGAATGGGGGTGCTCTTTCGAGAAAAAAGGGGTTCGCCTTCTCCCTTCTAGGAATAGGGAGCATTCTTGGCTTTGTAAAGCAGTGGGGCTGCTTCGCCTTTCCTGGAATATGCTCTCTCCCCTCCCCCGCCCTCCTTCAGAAAAAAATAGGCGCTAGTCCCTCTTGTGCCGGGTGCCGTCCAGCGGCTTACTGACTGGGGATGTTAGGCCTCTTTGTGTTGTTGCTTCTTTCCCAGCCGCTCTACGCACCGGTGCTTCGTGAGTCGTCCAGTAGCAGGTAATCCCTCCCCCCTCCTTTTATTTCAGCGGGGTAATAGACAACCGATGATCGGGCTTCTCCTCCTCCTCGTTTTAAATACGACTTTGGAGGCGCCAAAATCTTGATGGTTTCAGAGATCTCTCTGGGACTCGCAGAATGTCTCGGAGAAAGGGCTTTGTCGCTGAAGGCGGTGGAATAAAGAAGTCTTTTCAAAAGGAAACAGGATTTATGAGGTTTGCTTTGTGCATCGCAGTGTGTGGTACGTAGGGAGAGATCGGTGCGGCACAGCCGTGCGTGTTTTCCAGGAGATGTGGAAGTGCTGCGCCCTGGGAGCGAGTGTGTTCCGAACAGATGTAGTGGCATGAACGTCTGTGGGGGAAATTTTAGGTCCGTTGCAGGAAAGCAGTCATGCCGATGTAGAGTTCTGCATGCTGTGGATAGTCATAAAGAGGGTCATAGCTATTAATCTGCAGAGGTACAGGATGGTTCTTGAAAATCTCTGCTTGTTCTTGTCTTAAAGAAGAGTTATGTTAAGCGGTACCCTTTAAACTGAAATGACAGAGTACTTTCCCCTCTCCTGTGGGATAGCACTGCAGTTTATTAGAAAAGATTTCTTCAGAGTGTAAATAATACATATTTTTATAAAGATTACTTGCAAATTTCTTTACGCTAGTCCATTTGTTTGGTTTCATTTTCCTGTTTATGACACATTGTCTAATGAAGCTTCAGAGTTGAAGAACTATGTATAGGGTGTTCATGCTTCATTAGAATATTATTAGAATATTAGGCACATTTTAAGAAGTAATGTGAAGGAGTTATTTTAAAAACAAAGACTGAGCTAGTTTTATGTTAAAGAGCTTGTTAAAGAGCATAAAATTTGTGGGCTAGTTGTGGTTGAGAATTGCATACATTAAATATATTAGAACAATAACTTAATACTTGGCTTAGTCAAAGTAAAATTGGTATTGGCAAGCAGTGTGCTAAAGTTAAAATTCAATGAATAGTTACAGCTTTCTAAGAAAGACAACATTGATCATTGAATTCTTTAAAGCTCAGTGTTGCTACCTTTAAAAATTCCCCCTTATTTTAAAAGTAAAAATAACTCATCATTGTACTATATGAGGAATTTCTTTCTGTGATTTACATTACAGCCCTATGTATGTCTAGTTAGTGGTATGTTTTATGAGTTCAGTGGGGCTTATTCCCATACAGTATAAGTGTGTACAACTGTAATGAGTCTTGTTAATTTGGCACTGCTGTGTATCTACAATATAATCAAGTTAACTCATATTGTTTAGAACATAAAGCATGGGATTTATTATCTGATACCATAAACCTTCATTTTGATAATACTTTACTGAATTTTGTTTACAAGATAATGAATAGTTAATTATATTGCTGAAGTTGAGAATTATAATGGTTAGTCCTTTAGCAATCCTACAACTACAAGATGTAATGTGAATGTTGAACTTGATGACATTTTACTAAGTGGAGTAACTTACTTTTAACATTCTGTCTCCCCCCTCTCTTACAGGAAGGAGTGAAGACTGAAAATAACGATCATATTAATCTGAAGGTTGCAGGGCAAGATGGATCTGTGGTGCAATTTAAGATTAAAAGGCATACACCACTTAGTAAACTAATGAAAGCTTATTGTGAACGACAGGTGAGAAGCCATATGAAATGTATTTTGAACCATCTTTAAACTTGTAGAGTATTAAAGCTTTGTAATTGTGATAAATGTAGAGTTTAATGTTAAAATGCATCTGGGTATAGATTTTACTGTTCAAGATAAACTGGCAAAACAAGGTCTTGTTATCTTGATTCAGCCTACTACAAACTCCATGAAGAGGCATTATTTTTGATGATTTAATAAAGGTACCTTATATGAGCTGCATGCCTCTGGATGACCGCTAGATGGTAACAGAATTTATTCTTAAGTCTTTTGCTTTCCCATATACAGTAGGTAACTGGAACCAAAAGTGGAAAAGAAGTCACCTCTTTTCTTAGTGCTGGTTTCCTCAGTGGTGTATATCCTGCTTTTATAATTATGGATAAAAGAAATAGTGATTATGGAACTACTGTAATTGGTACCTTAAACATAATCTGGAAAAATACAGTGGCACTTCCATGTTGTTTCCAGGAGTCACCAGGAGTTGAACTTCACTTGAGAGAAACTACTTTTTTAATCACAGTATACAGAAATTTCATAGAATTATGGGGTATAAAGGAACGTGGGAGTCATCTACCATAACAGTTGTGAAGACTTTCTGTATTTGAACATTCCCAAGCATTAAACTTATATTCAATGGGATTCACATACAGTTTTCTGCTAGGGAAGGACTTGGGAATCCTTGATGTTGCTGAACTGCAGTTCCAACATATTTACTTTGATGGATGGGATTGCTTATTATTTATCAGCAGATCTCTAGCCCCTGTATTAGAGAAAGACATTGGGACCAAATATTCGCATAATGCAGGTTGGTGTAAAAGAACGGCTCTACTGAGCCATATTGTCCATTAGCATGGTAATTGGTAAAAGATTCCCCCCCCTTCCAAGATGACACAAATCTGTATTTTGCTAGGCTTTGTGCAGTAAGAATTTCATATCAGAGGATAGTTCTTGTCTGATAATGTGCAACAAAATTAGGTGTGATGGCAGAAATAGTCAAACCTGTATCTTGTTGGTTCTGGTCCTATTGTGTGTAAATTCTGACTGCACAGTACAGTGCGTTCCAGGAAGGATTTGTAACTATCTTTTAGTGCAGATATTTTAAACTCTACATTTATTTCAAGTCTTAAGTTGATTTAACTAGGAATCTGGTAAAACCTTTTCCAACTAACGTTATTAAAAGGCATAAACCTTTGTGAGCTACAGCTCACTTCATCAGATGCATAGAGTAACTAGACTGATGCAGGATGGAGACTGATGTAATCTAGCTACTCTGTACATGAAATGAGCTGCAGCTCAAAAGCTCATGCCTTTTAATAACATTTATTAGTTGGAAAAGGTGCTGCCAGATTCCTGATTTTTTTTGTCACTGTAGACTAACATGGCTCTCCTACAAGATAATTTAACTAGTCACTGAATATGTGCGCAGTTTGGCTGAGCTGCTATGCGATGCTTGCACCAAGTTTACCTTTGTATTTTTCAGTTACCAGAATGCATTTATAAATGAGATAATCCAGAGATTATGGAATACTAAACAATACAGTAAAAACTCTAGTTAATGGATCTCAGTTTAGTAGAGTTGGGATTTAATGGACAAAAATCTGCTGAAAGGGATTTACTGTGCTAGGACATTGGTAGCAACTCTGGGGGAGGCTGGGAAGATGGGAGGGCGGGCAATAGGATATGTTACAGTGGGAGCTGCCGTAGGACACACATCAGCCTTGCTTTACTTACCAGTTGTGCCTTACTCATTGTTAGGGTTAGGGCAAACTCACAATGGGCATTCAGCTTTATTGGTCATCCCTCCTTCCCGTTTATACATTAAATGTGGGATTTACTGTAACTGGATTTACATATTCCACTAAGCCTTGGTTTCTTTCATGGGTTATTAGGAATGTTACAGTAGTTACTCATAACATTATAGTTTGCTATGATGTGTGAACTATGTATATATTCAATATTTATAGTACAAATTGGAAAAAAGAAAGGTCACCTGTATTTAATAAATATGAACTTATTATACAGAAACCTCTCCAAATGTGTTTGTTTTTTTGAGAGGAAGGTCATTTTGAACCTATAAATGGATACAGTACTACATAAATAACAGTGTATGTCTATCAAAACTAAAATGTGCTGTATCTGTACAGCATTTTTTTAGTTTAGGAAAGTTTGTTTTATGATTATGAACTCTAATCGCTTGGTTTCTATCATTTCTGAAAGTTGGTCCTGAACTACTTTAATCTTTGGGTCTTAAATAATTGATTCTGGATTAAAAGATTTAGCTAAAGTTAAGTTCTACTGGTAGGGTCACTGATGAACACTAATGCTGAATAAACAACATCTAATCCATTTTTAATATGAATTTGGATAGAGAAGCAGTGTACAGTTTTAGGTAAATTGTGGTTGTTTTTGGTTGCTATTTCTCTCAACTGCCTATTTTGATTATTTTTGTATTATGTAGGGTTTGTCAATGAGGCAAATCAGATTCCGGTTTGATGGGCAGCCAATCAATGAAACAGATACACCTGCACAGGTAAAAAGAAAAGGTTATTAAAGTTCTTGCTGGTGTGAAAAAGTAAAAATTGTTTAGAAGTATAAACCCCAAGGAATGTTTTAAAAAGAATCCTTACATATTTCTTTGTAGCTAAACTTTGCTTATTTCTGAAAGTTATTGAAGTAAAAATGTGTGTAGAATATTTGTTCCACTAATGGCTTGATGCAGCAGTTAAAAAACAATATTGCAATGTCTTTAAAAACAGTTTGAACATCCAGGTTTCCTCTTGCAACATGGCCTTCAGGTTGGGAATGGAGTATTATTTCTTCCTGTTAACAATTGAAGATCCCAATTAGTTTAGGCCTAAAAAATGATAGTTAGTTTTTGTAATAATCCACCAAGTGAAGTACTAAAATTGACTCTGAATAATCAAAACCTATTGGCTGGTATCTAAAGACGCTTCTGTTCAAAGAAAGAAGCTTGCTCTGAATTCTGTCAGTTCCCTTACCCTGCTTATAGCAGAGGTATTCATTTTTGTCTATTCCAAAGAGCCCTTTGACTGAAAGGAGCAGCTTTGGGGGCTTACAAGGGCTTTGATTAGAGTAAGATTCAAGAAAGCCCCATTGGCTGAGATCTTCCACTTACGCTTCTCTGAATCCAGCCTACCAAGAGACAAGTTGAACAAAATCATTTTGTGTAATAAAATGTCTATTTCCTAATAGAGTTGAATGGGGGCGGCGGAGGCGGTGTAAGTGAACAGAAGAAAATGAAGTATTAGATTTGCATTACTTAACAATCCAACCACAAGGTGATCTCTAGTTATCCTTTTCTTGTCTCTGTGCTCTTGGGAGTGTAATGAGAAATCCAAAGAAAACTTGGATTATATTACTTGTCATACTTTGAACTGACTTGTAATTTTTTTCAATACAGTTGGAAATGGAGGATGAAGATACAATTGATGTGTTCCAGCAGCAGACAGGAGGCATGTACTAAAAGAGAGAACCAAACTTTCTTTCCCACAGACAACATATTCACAGTTAGAAAAAAAAGACCTGATTCAGCCACATCTTGACTACTACAGTATAGCTTTCTCTCTTCTCTGATTTCTTTTCTTATTCCTTCTATTGTACATAAAGTAACTGGTGTATGTGCACAGACATGCATATTTTTTTTAACTAAATAGCCAGTTGTATGTTTTGATCAACATCATATGGAGAAAGGGTGGTAAAAACAAACTGGTCTGTGAAAATATCCCATTTCTCCACTAGTGGCATGCTCCTCTAACTTTTATCTTTATATTCCAGTAAGTTATTTTTGCTCTCATTGTTGGAAAAAACAAAAACCTTACATACTTTGTTTGATTGGACAATTTCATTGTTTTTCTTTTATCGTTGTACAACCGAGGACAATTTTATAACTTTTTTGTACGTAGCTGTTACATGTAGAGCAATCTGTCTTTAAGTAGGGGTAAATTACTCTAAAACAAAATTTGATCTTGGATAGTTTTCCCTTCCGTCTTGTTGTTTAAATAAACTTCTTGTTTAAAATAAACAGCTTATTTTTCTGTGCTGTAATCATGCTTAGCTTAGAACCAATCACCTGATAAAAAGATAGAAACAACTAATTTTTTGCTATTTCATCAGATTTTAACCTTAGTTCTTATATTTCTGTCTACTGTCTAGACAAGTTTAAATTACCAGTAGCAGGGAGGCTGACTGGATGTGGAGGGTGCATTAAATATCACTTCTTGCAATGAAAATCTTGGCAAGAAATGAGGCTTCTAAATTGCTAGATTGATATGCTATGTTTCTCTTTTTGTGCAAACGTTTGGGATTAAAAGCAACATGTTCTTGTGCCTTTGTAAATGTAAAATTGGGCAGTTACTTGGAAAGACAAGAAGAAACTAGGCAGATGCAGCTGATCTGCAGTCAGGTACTCCTGTTCATGGATAGATAGTTGTTTGATTAGCTGATCCATATGACTGTTTTGAAGACCGAAAAAGGGGAAGGGAAATGGAAACCCTATTCCTGCCTGCTTTATTATTTGGGAATGAGAGCGGCAGAAGGTACTAAGGTTCTACATGGAGCTAATAGTTTAAGAGACTAATTCAGATTAGGGAAATAGCATGAGAGAAATATTTGAGGTAACTCTTCTACAATCTTCAAAGCAGCAACACAGGACTGCAAAATGAATACAGAAATAAAGTCTTAAGAAATCTGATTCTGGGATCTCTGTATCTTAATCTAGTTTGGCCCATCAAATATCTCTTGAGATACCATAATAGAAAGTAATGTGGAAACATGAATACTATTTGTTTTAGTGGAGAAACTGTGAACTACCAGTAAAATAAAATTGCTGTATTAATAACAGGATAAAAGGATACATTTGAGAATTCTCAGTTCTTGGCTATCTTATGCATTATGTTTCTCATTAAGTGTATAGCATCAGTTGACATGTATTGGGATATGGGTTTTTTAAATAAATAATTGGGGTATTGTTGGTTTTTGTCAACCTTACAATTAATTATGTAAGTCTAGTAGTGGTCTGGAAGTCCAGTGGTAATGTGAAAGACCCATTCATTTTATATTTATACTTGAAAGTTTGGACAGAAATAACATTGGCAGACGTCCCTTACTCATGGTGCAACTCTGCTGCGCTTGATGGTTAAATTACTGTGTTCCTTTTGGTTTGGAGGGGCGTCCATAGGTACATTGCCAGGGTCGCAGAGATGAGACATGCCATCTAGCCAGTAGTACAGAGCAATCTTCTGTAATACGTTGATTGTTAGACATCAGGTGATCTATGTCCTGCTTCTCTTATACTCTTAAAGCAGGAGAGACTGTCAGGGCTAGGTAAGTAATGCCATGATTGTATTTGGAACATAAGAACTGCAAAGGATTTTTTTTTTATAACCATTCCCCATGATATATGGTAATACCCTCTAATCTGCATCAGTTGTCAACTTCTGTAAAACAATTTCAGAATTTATGGGGATAGTTTAATCTTACCAAATTTCTAGATTTTCCAGGTGACACCTAGGAATTCATTCAGTACGTTTTAAAAATACCTCAGTCCTAAGGAGTTTACTGGACTGCTTCAAATAAGAGGTGATGGGTACATTATGAAATTGTGTACTTCCCTTGTGATAAAATAACAATATTTGTGTTCCAGAAATGGTGCTGCATATCCTACTCTGCATGTGTGCAGCCCAGATTTTCAGAACTTGGAAGCAAATACATACTGCTTAAAAACTTAAGTATCTGTTCAGAGAAAGATTTTAATTTCAGAAATATATTAGTTTGTGCCATCATAACTTCAAAGTAAAGTACATGGTCGATAATGGATTAACTGACTTTCATTATGCCTATAATTTACAACCAAGCACCTGCACTGCTGAGTTTTCAGATTTTTTCTCTTGAGCACAGAAGGAAAAGTATGAATTATGATGGGATTGTATGAGTTACTCTTTACAATCTGTTTCAAAATACAAGGTTATAATCATGTTTCAAGGCACAGGAGTAAAAAATGCCAAAGGGTAATTACCTCAAGATATGGTACATGAAAAAAAATGAGCTTTCAAGGAATGTAGAATGTAATAAGCAATTTTGGTTGTTTCTCTTTTTTGGAAACAGCCATGATTCGAGATGACTGTATCACTGAATTCAACTTTGCCATAGTGTAATTTGATTTTGGCTTTCTGTGGATTTGGCTATTGTAATTTTTAAAGATTATGGTTTAATGTGCAAACCTTGATTTAGCATAATATGTGAATCCATCTTTTCTCATCTACCAACAGTTTTTTCCCTATAACATTCCTACAAGTAGAAATGTACACAAAAGAACAACACACAAACTTTGGTAAGGATAGTCCATGGATGTGGAGATTTTTGTCCTACCTAATATCTCTCCCTGTCTTTGCAGTCAGTTTCACTAATCGCTTTTCCCCCTTATTACAGAAATACTAAGCTTGAGACCAGCATCTTGTAATAACTTATTAATGAGCTTCACTGAGTATCATGTTAGATCACGGAATAACAGGAAGTAGCATAGAAATGCACTTGTTTTCAGTTTTTGTTGATATATCGCTTTATTATGCATACACACACCGTCTCAAGTATATAGAATAAAGTTTGTATGAAGGTGTCGATGAGACTGCTCTTCTGTTTTTAGCACCCATCAGTTCTCGGGGGTATAGTGCATAACATGTTTTATGTGTAAATTCTCAAGTAAAAGATGTAGAAAAATTAAAGAATCTCTCCTTCAGCAAAATATAAACATTTGGATAATCTTGCCCCTGCACAATAATTTTGCAGTTATATATGTTTCTATTCAGAAGTAATCCTTGCTGAATTCATTGAGAGTTACTCCCTGGTAAATATGTTTGGATTACTGTGCAAGTAGTAGAATACATATTTTAAACATTTAAACTTTTTTTTAAAAAAACAGCTGGATATTTTAAAAATGTAAGGACTTTTGTAAACAACCTCATGTATGGAATGAGAGTCATTTTCTCTGATAGAAAAATGCCATTTCTAGCCGTATTGGAAAAATTGCCTTTGTTTCATAGGTCTCCTGCCAGCTAGCTTAAATGGTAGCTACTTAGGTCTTTTTTTCTCCATAACGCAGCAAGGTTGATCTGCACATCAGAAGTCATTGGGGGTATATTATTCCCGTTCATAGTGTATAAATACCAAAATTAATTGGGGGTTAAGGGCATCAATCTGTAGAAGATAATGATTTGAGGCGCCGTGGTAAAGCAGCGATTTGGTGGTATGTTACATGGTATATTTTTAAATACATCTGTGGTACATTTCGTATTTTATTGGCGTTAAGTTTCGTTTGATTCCATACGGTTCCTAGGAGGGACTGGAGATCACTCCCAGATGAGACTTGCTAAGCTATGCCACTCCCTTTGACCGGATCTCCTCAAATTGCTACTCCATAAAGAAAGACTGAGGAAGTTGTTGCTGCCTCATGTGTAGTCCAGCCAATGCTAACCCACTTTATTTGAATGACAGCTTCGTTGTTAAATCATATACCAAGAGGCGGGACAGATAATAGCGACCAATACACGCGAAGTAACAGTAGCTCTCGACGAATCCACTTTAAACGGCTGTAGCGAGTAAATGTCGCTGGGCTTGGAGGAGGGGCAATGTCTGGAGTGGCACGAGGCTCACTAATCACGTTGGGACAGGGCGTTTGAACTATCCAATGAGGTGATCGAAGGAACGAACCCTATAAAAGAAGCTGCCAGTGCCGGGTGGCTACTGCAGTTGTAGCCGGCAGGAGCTGAGGGAGGAGGTGCGGATATATCATCTTCCGCTGGCCTCGTCCCCGGGCGGTTTCCTCCAAGTTCTTCCACACCATGACTACCACTACTACTTACACGGGGATGGACCCCAGTGGCCGAAGTAGCTCCAGGTTCGTGGGTGGGAAAGCGCCTGTCCGCAAGAAGTTGCTGTTTGTTCCCGTCCTTCCTTCCCTGACACGGGGTTGTCTTCGCCGATTGCTCCCGTTTCTACGGCGTGGCATCTCCGGGAAGGGGCTGTGTAGCAAAATGCCCTGGATTTGGGAGAGGCGCGGTGCTGGGCTGGCGCTCGCACAGATTTCCTCGATTCCCGGTTTGGCGCCGGGGGAGACGTAAATAAATCCCCTCGCAAACCCTGGGTGTGATTTCTTCTCCTGCAGGGAGGGCTCCCTTTCTTGGGATTGTGGCCTGTAGAAGCAGTTCCCGCTGGCGGCTCTGTCTCCCCACCGCTGCGAGCTTAAGGGGCGAGGAGGGGAGCGCGAAGGGAGGCAGAGGCCGGGGCTATTGTCACACTGGCGCTCCTGCCTGCCGGCACACGCCCGGCGCCTCCATCTGTTGAGTTGGTGAGGTGAGAGCCGTCGCCTTCCCGCTACCCGTCAGGAAGCCTCGGAGGCAGGCGAGGTGTCAGCTGCACCCCGCTTCCGCTTAGGCCTTGGAGTCCTCTGAACCTGTGGTTTTTCGTGCGCCCCCTTTTTTCGCCCCTTTGTAGATTTCGGTAGTTAGGAGCAAGCCGCGCTCCGTTGCCGGCCCTTGCGTTGCTGGGGGGAACGGAGCCTGGAGCCGACAAACGGGCGACTTCGCCTTTTTCGACATCTGTTCTGGGGCTTGGGAGGGTTGTGCCTGCCGTCGTCTTTCTGGCTTCCTCCTGCTTAGAGACACAGCTGCGGGATGCTGGGGGCGTGCTACAAGTCTAGGCAGTGTTCCTTAGCATAGAGCGCCTTCGCCTCTCATCGGAACAAAGGAGAATCTACTCCTTGTAGTTGAATCAGGGGCTTTCAGCTCTTCTCTCTCAGCCCGGCACAGTTACAGGCTTCCCTTTTTGTCTTGGTGTTAATGCCTTAGTCTGGCTACGATTCCTGTAAGTGGTTCTTCTCACTGGGTGGGGCTAGCCACACTTCTTTTGTCTTGCATCTGTCGCTGCCTCTACCTGTTAACACAACCCTTTGGGGCTGTGGTTAGGTCAGCAACTTCAGGCATCCTTTGAAAAGCTATTTTCTCCTTGGCTGAACTTCTGCCAGGCAGTGAGTGGAACTTCAAGCAAGACTTGTTAGAAGTGAAGGTGTACTAAGCTTATTGTGTATTGTTACTTTAAAGGGATTAGAGTTTAAATACAATCTGGCTCTGGTGTTTGTTTGTAGTCTCTGATACAGAATAAACTACATTGTGGATGTTGCAGTGGCTGTCCTTGGGATTGTGGTTGAACTATTTTTAGTCATTGTATTGTAGAAGTGTGTAACAAAGAATCATGGATGCAAGAGTAGTAACCATAATTATGCCAAGTGGCCTTAGTCTGAAAGGATGTCACATCAAATTTTCATAAGGAATTGCACTGAAATTGGCATCTTTGGTTATAATGCTGTCCAAAAGGCCATAATTTAGTGCAGAGGTGGGGACCTGTGTCTGTCCAGATGATATTGTGCAAGAGTAACAAGTCTAATTAGCATGGAAGGTAGTCAGGAATGGTAAGAGTTGAAGCCTAGAATAATCTGGATAACAGATGTTTCCCATTCTGATTTCTGAGCAGAGAGGAATGTCTGTTCTTGCAAATTTCCATATGTATTGGCAGGAATGTCCACCTTGCATATCTCCAGGTGCAATGGCAAGAACCTTGGGGGCTGCCACAAATCTGAAGCATCTGTTTACAGGTCTTTCGGGTGGTGAATCAGACTATTATATGGTGTCAAACATACCCAGATATGGTTGGTACTGATTAATTGAGGTTACATTGAAATGAATCTAGAAAATTGTAAGTGTTTTCATAAATGGAGGCTTATGAATTAAGAGCAAGTGTTCAAATTTTTGTGGTCCTATTTGGTTTTTGAAGAATGATAGGCCTCATATCAATACTAGCACTATCATATTGGAGCTAACTGAAGCAATAATTGGTTTAAAGGCAACTATGACAAATAGGATGAAAACAGCTCTAGGCAACAAAGCCAGAAAATACTGTTTTTGTCTCTACAATTTTTGTCATATTTCATCATATGAAATAAGTGAGCAATTGGGTACATCAGTTATAGATATATGGTAAAATCCAGTTTTGTGTATGCAGATTTTATCTTTTCTTCTGCCACCTCCCTGCCTTTTTTTTTTTCTCCTGAGGTTTCTCCAAGCCCTCTACATTTAGAAAGGCTGGATAGGATGAGAATTGTCCACTCTTTGTTCTTTGATTAAGATTTCTTTCTGCTGATAGAACCATCACTGGATTCCACTCATATAATTAATCCCATGAAATAGAAAGTTCTGTGGAAACATTTGCAAGAGGAATTGTTATTTAGTAAACTTCAGTCTATAAATGCTTTTTTCCCCCTGAGTCTGGTGATCATTATTAAGCTAATTAAATCTACTAAAATGTATACTTAGGATTTTTTTAGATCTTGCAGTTGATTATAGAGCAAGTCTGTTTTTTTTCTCCAGAGGAATCTAGCATACAGAATAGCCTTTTTGTTCCATATACCTCCTCAGACTGTATTCAGCCACTTCTACTTTAGTATGAAAAGTTTTAGCATAAAAAAGGGATGAATGTTGGAATTTCTACATCTTATTTGTGGGTCTCAATGTGCCCACAATTTTTGTTAATGTCCACTTATGTTAACTGCATGTATATGAAGTTTTTTCAGTGTATTGCTACAAAGTGGTGATGGAAACCTAGATTCATATATAGAACTTTCTGCTTTTGGGTTTGCTCACTGTAGAGTTCTACCACTTGTGCACATTCTACCTGTCAGCTAAGATGGCCCTGAATTTTAATATTCAGCTCATATCTTACTTTAAATGTAAGAGTAAGCAGTGTGTGAGAAATGTGGGTGATTTCCAGATTTCCAGACATAGTTTATAATACGACCAATCCAAAAGTTTTATGGTTGCTACCATGCTTTTTATTACTTAGCTTAAATATTTCCATAATGAAATCGACTATTACAGCTTTCCTGTATTTCCTTTGTGCTCAAAGAAATATTAAATGATTTTTTTAAAAAAGTTTTTTATGATTAAGATTTGTTGCACTTTTACAAAAATGCCATGGTGATATTGAGTCTAAATTAAAAGCAGCTGTTTGCAACATGTACACCTGGTAGAGCATTACTAAAGACCACAACCTGTGTAGTGAAAAAATATATTGGAGCATCATATCTATCACTGTAGTGATGCAGTGTGATTGCAGTGCGATTGTGTGATCCCAGAGGGAGTGTTCTAGGGGCCCTAGGAGTTAGAGCAGTGCTTCCCAAACCTGGGTAAATTACCCCAAATTGGGTAAAAGTGGTTTTTCTTTGGGTAATGGGTTTGTGTGTCGTTACCCAATCACAACAGGGACATTTAAATTGACTTAAAGATTGGCACGTGTACTAAAATATATTGAAAAATCTTCCAGAGTATTCCTGTTAAGACTAAAATGATGAAATTACCAATGGTAATTTGTTGAAATGCCATAAAGATCATTCAATGATACTGTTTATAATACAGGTAGTCCTTGAGTTATGACCATTCGTTAAGTGACTGTTCGAAGTTAGGGTTTTGGGTAATGAAGGAAAAAGTTTGGGAAGCACTGAATTAGAAGATCTTTTTTTCCATTTGTGGAGAAGGAAGTCTTGCAGGCCTTCCCTCAAGGATAAAAAAAAACCCTATTTAGGCATTCCGCTTATTCTTCTTGTGGATCCCCTGCCATAGTCTTAAAGTTAGGTAACAAAACTTTGTGATTATATAAACACCCTTATCTGCAAGAAGGAAATGAACATTGATGTCATCTGAATGGCTGGAGATTGCTGCTAAAAAAGGGAATATAAGAGTCTGTATAAGTGTTGAAAGCATGCGGGGGTGCATTCACGAAATGGCTACTATCAGACTTGGCTGTTCATAAAATGGCTGACATAATAGGCACGTCCAGTCAGAAACATCCACATATCAGAGGCTGAAATAGCCCTATCTTCCAGGATGCTCTCCATCATCCCACTAAGGCCATTGTGGGGCCCGAAGGCACTCCTGGAAATAAATTTGGTACTAGAGGCTGGAGCTTTCTTTACATCACACTAGCTTCCTTTTTTAAATAAATATTTAAGGTGTCAGATTGAAAGTCTGGTAAGCACCAAGGGAGATGTCTGGGGTTCACTTTGCCTGTCTTTGTAATAGGTCATGTGGTAACAAACCTGTACAATAGAAATCTGAAACCTGTTTTTGTTTTTAACCAAGCCTTATAAATGGGATATTGGCATATCATATAACCTGAAAATAATTATCAATGTAGGTGATTTCTGCTTAGCTTTGTATTTGTTGGAATTACCTGTTATGTGCACATGTAGCTCAATGCTTCAGAAAGGACATAGGAAGCTGCCCTCTATACTTAGGCCATTTATCCATCTAGTTCAGCCCTGCTGGGAATAAGATCTGGGACTTGTAGCAGCCCCTGTAAAAGTTTCCCCTGTTTCATCTGATCTTTCTCCTTTCCTTTCTTAACCATAAATAGTAATGATAATTCATGTTGGGAATTCTATTAACTAATTTTTGTTTTTCAGTTTTCTCTGAAAATAAATTAGTGTAATGGGCCCTTATCTCTTCCTTCACATATGATTGTAAATCAGTATTTCAGTCATTGGTTGGAGCAAAAAGGAATTTCTGGTTCCTGGCCATATCTTTCTAATAAACCAAGAAACTAGTTTAAAATGAGTAGTAATGAAATATACCATATTCTATAAGTTATATATAGGTTCTCCCCCATAACCTTAATAAAATTCTTCATTCTTTTTCCAGGGTTCTTCGCCCTCCAGGTGGTGGTTCCAATTTCAGCTTAGGATTTGATTTGCCAAAAGACCAACAAGGAGGAAAAAGGAACAAGATGGCATCTACCATCTTTGGGACTCCAGAAGAAAATCCACCATCTTGGGCAACAGGTAAAGCAATTGTGGATACTTAAATATCTAAATTTGGATTTAGCTCTTCTATGAAAAGTAGACATGGTATTCCAAATGAAATAGGCTAAAATATCTTGAACTGGTTCAGAGGATTTAAGTAATACGTAATAAATGGAAAGAAGAAAACTTGCAACCATTCTGATAAAAGAAAGCTTTAAACTGCAACTGGATAAAGTAGGAGCTATGCTTCTTTCTGTTGTAGGACAACCTAAATTATCAGCTATTGCTCCAACCTTAGCAAATAATAAGCAATTGGCTGCTCCAGCTTGCCTCATTCTTAATTATGTTATGCAATGACAAGTTCTAACCTGAATATATACTAACCACTGATAGCCCA
Source organism: Python bivittatus (assembly GCF_059951505.1). Taxonomy (NCBI): domain Eukaryota; kingdom Metazoa; phylum Chordata; class Lepidosauria; order Squamata; family Pythonidae; genus Python; species Python bivittatus. The sequence continues at coordinate 1,670,765 of NW_028277035.1, read as the reverse complement.
GTCCTAAGCCTTTATGTAGTTTCACATTGTGGGTATCCTAACTGAAGAACTAGTTGTACATATTCTGCATAAAATGGAGAAAGGTTATGATAAACATTTATTCCTTGGGAAATGCTCTTTCTAGGGTACCTTATTGGTCACTTGATCTTCATGTGGCTTTTTTCATGTTAATGAAGAAGACTGATGTTTTGAGACAGAGTAACTTGCTGAAACTAACGGAAAATTGCACACTTTAAAAAAAATGTATTGAAAATTTTGATTACAATAGTAAAAACAAATACAAACTAAACTCCAAGAGAGATAGAAAGAATAAAAAGCGCAAGGGAAGAAAAAGGGAAAAAAAAGAAAAAGGAGAAAGTAAGATAAAGAATATATATATAAAGAAGTGACTTCTGATCTTCATCACAAGTATAGACAAACTTAATAACTCTTCACCCTCTCTAAGGTTACAAACAAGTATCTCTTCTTCCCAGAACCCATCCCTTATGTGTATGCAAATCCATAAACCAGCAACATTTCAGTTCTGGTTTCAGCAAAAAGTCTGTAAAGGGTTGCCAAAACTTTATAGAAATATGTCTTATTTAATCTTGGTCAAACAAACCAATGTCATATTCCTTTCTTTTCCTTCTAACAATCTTGATCTTTAATTCATTCCGATGTTGTCGTAGGATTTGGTCTCTCTTCAACTTTTCTTTTTCCCCTTCCAAAGGCTTCTTTGAGGCTTTAGTAAGCCTCTTTTGTAAATCCAATAAAAAGTCATTATCCAATTTGCTCTCTTGGTTTATCATTTGTATTTCCACTTTAATTTTTAAAGCTTTAGCCAACTACTTTTCTATATCCAATAGAAAGTCCTTATCTGGGTCATTCTTTATAAACGACAAGCCAAGAGAGTGTGGATTATAAGTGTGGACAAGCCAAGAGAGTGTGGACAAGCCAAAAAAGTGTGGATTATAAGAGAAAGCAGCTAAAGTGGAAACATAAATGTTTCCACTTTAGCTGCTTTCTCTTATAATCCACACTTTTTTTTAATTATCCTGTATTTCTGGCTCTAATATTTCCACATCAGGCAAAATTTGTTTCACATCTGTCATTCCTTTGTTGACTTCTTTTGGACATAGTCTATCCATAGACGCAGACATAATTGCTGACATTGTAGCTGCTAATTTCTGACTTCATTCTTCAAAAATCTTCTGGAGTATTTCAAATGTTATAAAGTTTTGTGTCATTTTGTAAATCCCTGTACTAACCAAAACCCAAAGGCAAATTTTCACTTTTTTTTCTTTTTTTGCCTGGATTCTTTAGTCCCCTCTAGTGTCCAATTTCTGAAATCATGAAGTCTCAAATCTTTATTATGACTTAAGATAGACAAAACAATTTGGTACCAGTGAAAAGCTGTTATATAAATAATTATATAAATTATTTCCAAAATGTTGTAGTAAAAGTCTCAATATTCCAAATTTGCCTGGACCCTCAATTAGTTTATAATTTTCTTGGATCAAAGTCTTATTTAGGTTTTTGCTGTTTATTTCCAGTTCATTAGATTCTTAAACTTATGGTTAATTTTTCTTTTGTACAAGAATGAAGGTAAACTCACCAGATGGCTTTTCAAACTTGTCATTCCAAAGACCTCTAATAATCTTAAGATAGTTAAATAGGCAATTTCCAAAAGTGATTAGAAAGTGAGGTTAATGAACCTTATTCTTTAAAAGTCTGTGCTGCAGTTATGAGCATGATGGCTGATCTCTCTGTCTCCTGGCACTCAAACCTGTGTGAGACCACTGTCCTGTGGTCTCCTCACGAGGAGCAGCCATCCAGAGTACATGTGGGTAATCTGTCCTCTTCTTATCTGGAGAAGTTCTGTAGAACCAGTCTACTGGCCGGTTCTTCAGTCTTTGCCATGGTCATCATCTCCACTCTTTTGGAGATGTGGTAGTTTGCCATATCTCCCCCAGAAGTCAACAATTGCACACTTATACTAAGCTGCAATCCTAATAAAACTTTGGCCAGGTTAAATGCCACTGCTTGGAAATATACTAGATCTATAAAGCCTCTTGCTTCTGCACTTTCAAAGATATACAGTAACTGCCTTAGAAGCAATTCGGTATACATTTTTGAGTGCTAAGTTCTGTGTTCCCTCTTCAGGTGCAAATGCATTTTGTCAGCTAGAGTTTGGCTGTACCTCATTAGAGGCCCATATAAGACTCTGCTGTTTGAAACAAATATTTGGAGGCAAGTCTTTGGCTAACTTATTCTAGTAGATAAGTGTGCTTTGTCTGGAAGGAATGTGTAGCCTCTGATTTGGCCTATAGTGGGCTCTGAGCCCATTATCCATCTTGAGTCCAGAAAAACTGGACTGATTGAAGTTAAGCAGAGTGTGCTTCATTTAGATTTTTAAAACAAATCTAAAACTTTATATCACTGCTGTAGGGACCTTGGTGGCATTCTTTACACCATCCCTAAATATTTTTATATTCTCTTTGCTCCTCCTAGAATGGCATTCATATTGCCAAGTTTTGATGCTCTACTCTTGAACATCATGGAAGGAAGGTTTAATAATGCCCTTTACCAGAAATGCCTATGTGTGTGCATGAAGGTAAAGGTTAAGACAGCTGTACATGTTGTACTAGATATCCTTTATATCTTAGCCATCACGTAGAGCTAATTTCTCCCTTTATTAGAATGCTTGCCCTTGTAAACTATGTTTTTTATGTAAACGTTTGGTCTATGGCCATACAGCAAATAAATCATAAGTAGCTGAATGCTTTTTATGATACTTTACTATACTTGATATATCTCATCCAATGATAAATCTACTTGTGGCAGCCAAATCCACCGAAGTCAGGGATAATTCTGAAGTAGCTGGATCCGAAAGGAGAGATTCTTCTGATGCAAGCTCTGGTGACTATATAACTCCAAAGGTATGGGTTGCTTTCCTTTTAATTATGAATAATACTGGGGTATACTGCAATTTATGTGCCTGTTAGCACATCCCTTGTTCTGACTTGAATTATTGTATGTTTTTACTATGACTGAGCGTTAACACTTTTGTCAAAAAAGATTAGGAATGGAGAATTTCTGGTTTACCAAGTGTTGCTGAACTACAGTTGTGAGCATGCTGGCTTTGCTGCTGGGAATTGTCATTCAGTAAAATCTGGAGGCCACAAATTGTCAACCCGTTTTGTATCTTTTTAGGTGGAGGAATAAAACAAATATTCTGTAAGTACAATACAGCATAACTAAACTGATACATACTTTTCAGTTTGTGAGGATAGTAATGGCTTTAATCTAGAGCTCACTCTACTATTAATAGGGGTGACCATGTATACAATAATATCCCCAGCATCTATGAAGTTATTCATCACTCCTTGTACTTTTTTAATGCTTGCTATATTTTACTTTAAATGGCTCACATTAACATTAGTAAGAAGAAAAAATATTGGTTGTGTTTTGGGACTTATTAAGACCTGGCTTTGGGGAACAAAAATAGAAGTGGCACATTGGTCAGTTAAACATGTTGCTTTGCATCCTTCTAAGACCACTAATTTTGACAAAGCCCTTGTACATCATGCCTCTGTAGTATACATTTAGCAACCTGAACTGATAAAATCAGAACAGTTGGCAACACCTGTTTGATATTCCTCAAACTAGAGTAAGCAATTAAGAATTTGAGTTATCATGGTTGCTACCTGGATGTCAGTCTGATATCCAATGGTACTATATTTTTTCTGAAACTAGTGTTCCTTCAGTTATCACAACTTCCAGTTACCATAATTTATATATTTTGAGTATCTGTGTAGGCTCTTCAAGTCTAACATTTAAAAAAAAAAAAACTGCCATCACTCTATTGCTCCCATCCACTCATCCAGAAACCTTGAAGGGTGGTTGCTGGTGAGAATTTGAATATTATCGAAACTGAATCTGTATATAGTATATTCTCATTATATCTTCAGACTATATCCCCTCTCGTGTTCAGTTTTAAAATGTTGATTAAATCAAGTTTGTGTATGTTTTATTTAAAGCTAGATTGCTTACTTTGATTATGTAATCCTTTTTTGTAATTCCTATTAAATTTGTTTTATATTCTAATTCAAACTGTTTGAGCAGCATATTATAAAAATGATATATACAGATGATTGATTTCTCTCTGTTCTTAAGTTATAAATATTAAATCATTGCCATTAAATGAGGCATCTGCTGTTCCAGATTTAGGGCAATACACTAGGATTGCTTGAATATACTTACCTATATGGCCTTGGCCTAGAATTTTGCTATATAGTTGAATCCTATAAGCAGCAAAAGTCTAGTACTGTGTCTTCTGTAGTCTCTAGACAATACACTTGAAAATATTTGAGTGCAGAGGAATTCCCTTCAGGAAATCACTTCATGCTAGTTGTGATGGTAGTTGCATAGCTCTGAGGGGCATATGTTTGAAAATAGTAATACACTTAGGGAATGACTGAATGATCCATTGATTCCTGATGGCCTCTGTTGCTCTCAAAGAATTGACTGTAAGAAGGCAAGACCAAAGCAATAAATTGTACAGAGGCCCAATGGGCAACAAGTTCTATAAGCCTCAGTATTAAAAAATACTATTGATTTGGTGAATACAGAATAGTTTTCTTATCTGCCTCAACACACAGTTTTAGAGTTAGTGGGCTAAGAAATTGTTTAAAAAAATGTCAATTTTTATGTTTTCACAAAACCTCTAATTGCACCTTTGGTGCTGTGTGAGAATTTCAGGCATTCAGCTGTAAACAGTCTCTTTGGCTTTGCAACAGAATTAATAGTCGGTCTTACAAAACTTAATAAACAATTTCTGTTTTGTTTGCAGGGTATGGAAAGCGAAGCTCCTGGTAAGTACCTTTTTCTCTCCTTGCTTCTAAGCTTTTTAAAAGTTATTTTCAACTTGAAGGATGCACTGACTGAGAGCAAGAACTGTATTTGAGGCTTAAAGAATAACATGTGGTATTCAGAGAGGCTGGATAGGATTCTAAAGATTGGTGTTGCCATATTGCAGTGCTGTCTGTCAGCTCTGTGGCCTGTTGGTCTTTTATTATGTAACATTTTATTACAGGTTTCAGGGCAGTTTTGCCATCACAGATAATATGTAAATAAGTGATATGTCAAATTCCTATTCTTTTGCTTAAAGGATAAGGGGAATGGGAAGAAATAAAAGATTTGGAGAAATGCAAGAGGTTATTTGCACATTTTAAAATATAGCAAATATTGGAATCCTTCTTAGAAGAAGGAGCTATTAGGATGCTTAATAAGCTATGTTTAAATTAATCCTGCAATGCTTTCAGTGGTAGAATAGCAGAATATATAGTTATATCACAGTGGAAAAAAATTGTGGACTATACTAAATCCAAATCAGTACACCCATTTTTATGACAGATAGAGTGGATAGAACTGAATTAGCTGAGTTTTCTATCAAGCAGAACATCTATTTATGAAGTGTAATGACTTATGCACTTGGGAGCTTTGTCAGATGTGAAATCACACTTTTCTTTTGGCAGGCAGTTACCATTATTCACTAAGTCCCCCTACAGGTCTACTCTAAGTTGGTTTTTATATGTATGACTGATCTTCAAAATTCCAGCAGATAGATTTGGCCAGTTTCTTTGTCTCATTCAAACCAAACACAGTTGACTTCGTTTTCTCTGTATTCAGTCAAAGTATTTCTTACAAAGCTCTATATAACCTTCTGACTTACCAGCCAGAAATTTACAACTGAAGGTAGTTTTTTAAATCAAGGTCAGAAAGGCAACCTGACTTGGTGATAAATTTGTAGGATCAAATTCATTGTATGTATGAAATACCTCATCTCAGCATTCTGATATAAATTTCACAGACATAGTTAAAATTTAAGAATGGGATTTTAAATGCTACAGGAAGGGCAGGTCTTCATCATTGACCATTAGTATTAGATTAAGGTCTGATGGCAGAATGGAGGACAGTTTATATTCAGGCAATATATGGTCAGGGAAGAGCTAGGAAGATGGATTGCCAACCTGCCCAACCTGAAAGGAATAGTATTGTACTATGTGCTAGGTTCCAGAACAGATTACTGCTTGTATGATCTTTCTTCTTTAGACTAAAGATGACATTAGTATTTTCAGACATTATTCTGCCCTCCTAGCTTAGGAGTTTCAAACACTTACCATGTTTTGGGAAGGTTCTTCCAAATGAAATTTACTAAAGATCCTAACTTTTGACAACATTTTTGACTATGAAGAATTATACAGACTGTTTATTTTATTCTATTGTGGAAAGATAAAATCATTTTTAAATTGTTGTAAGGAAAGGCAAAACATGACAATGATGATGCAAACAACTATTTGTTTTATGAGTGAATAATTTTTAATGGTAAGTGTAGCTCAAAAATAATACATTCCCAGCATCTGAAACCTGCAATTCATTTCACCTCCATCCTAAACAGAAGGCTGTTTGTTAATATTCACCCACTTACTGTGTTGGTTTCTGTTCTACTGATTTAAGTGTCCATAAATATAGAAGTTTACTAGTAATGTCTTCTAGTCTCTGTGATTTCCTTGAGCCACCTAGCAAACTCGGGGTGGAAAAGGCATATTTTTTCTTTACATATTCATGAAGCTTCTTTAGACAGGAAAAAACCCTGCTGCTTCTTGAAATTATAATATAGTAAGTTGGTCACTGGAACTAAATATCTGATTTGGTGCCTGATCAGGCTGCTTAACAATAAAAAGTGTTATCAGCTTAACTCATTACCTACAGAATTCTTTAATGCAGAGTATTAATGCTTCATTTGGTTGTCTGCTTGGATTCCTTGAATAGGGTGATTATGTGCCATCAAGTTGATGTCGATTCTTAGTGACCATATAGACAGATTTCTCTGATAATTTGTCTCTAACCTGGTTCTTCAGGTCTTCCAACAGTGCACTCATCACCACTGTAACTGAGTTCATCCAGCTTGCTGCTGATCGTCAGCTGCTTCTCCTTTCTTCCACTTTTCCCAACATCAGAACTCTCCAGAGAGCTAGGTCTTCACATGTTTTGTCCAAAATAGGATAATTTATGCCTCAAGTGAGATCTCTGGATTGATTTGTTCAATGATCCATTTGTTTGTTTTTTTGGCTGTTCACAGTATTCACAGGAGTCTTCTCCAACACCAAAGTTCAAAAGTGTCAATACTGTTTCTATCCTGCTTCTTCAAAGTCTAACTTTAGCTTCCATAGAGTGTTACAGGGAATACCATTGCATGCACTATTCTGATCTTTGTAGATATAGAACATATCATGGCATCTGAATATCTTTTCCATAATTTTTAAAATGTTTTATTGCAGAGTTTAACAATAGTAAAAGATAATACAAACTGAAATCAGAAAGAAAAAAGAAAATAGAAAAGAAATACAAAGTTCAAAAAGGAAAGAAAAAAGGAAAATAAATAGGAAAAAATATTTAAAGAAGTGACTCCCGATCTTCCTTGCAACAAGTACAGGCAAATTTAATATTTCCCCACCCCGTTTAAGATTACATACATAATTCACTTCTTCCCATAATCCCCCCTTATCTATTCACAAATTGAAAATCGTTTCTGTTCAAGTATTGGGAAAAAATCCATAAAGGGTTTTCAGAATTTTATAGAAATATTTTTTATTTTAACCCTGATCAAACAAGTCAACTTTATATTCCTTTCTTTTGCTTCTAACAATCTTGATCTTAAAATAATCAAGTTGCTGTCATAGGATTGAATCTCCTTTCTTTCTCCCATCTCAGATTTCTTCAAGGCTTTAGAAACCCCCTTTTATAAATCCAATAATAAATCCTTGCCCAGGTCATTTTTCATCTCTTGGCTTATCACTTGCATTTCCACTCTGGTTGTCATCTGTTTTATAACCTACAATTTATTTTCCAATATTTTTACAACAGCTGGAATTTGTTTCACTTCTTCATCCTGTCAGTCTATAATTTCTTTCACGTTCTCTTTCCCATCTTTCATTTCTTAGAGTCTTCTTTACAAAATCTGCACATTAGCAGGTGCAGAAATTATAGGTGTCAATTTAACTATATGTTTCTCTCCCAATTCTTCAAAAATTCTTTGAAATGTCTCAAGTTTTATCTGTCATTTTATAAATTTCACTGCTCCTCTTTTGGTTCAAGAATAAAAGACAGGTTTTCCTTTTTTTTTTTTTCCCCTCCGTTTTCCTGCCTGGAACTTTAGTCCCCCTAGTGTCCCATTTCTATAATCACAGTCTCAGTTTTGTTTTTATTTTCAAATTTCAACCAATCATCTCTTTCCTAATAGACTAAACAATTCATATTCCCACAATGATAATGGTTTGATTATTTAGTTATTTCCAAAGTCTTAGCAAAAGTCCTAATATTCCAAAATCGTCTGGTCCCTTAATTCATTTAAAACTATCTTGAATTAAATTCTTATTTAGCTTTTTGCCATTTATTTTATATTCTTTAAATTCTTTAAGCAGTTAGTTTTTCCTCTATTTTGGGATGAAATTTTACTCACCAGGTAGTTTTTCAAACTTGTTGCTTGGGAGACCTCTTTCAACTTTAAAATAATTAGCCAAAAGTGTTTAGAAAGTGAGGTTAGACAAACCCAGTGTCCATGAAGACTACACCATGGTTGAGACCTTGATGGTTTCCCTCATCTCCTGGCACTCAGACCTGCAGGTTGACCACTGTCCTGCAGTCTCCTTGTGAGGAGCAGCCATCTGGAGCACAAATGGGCAATCTCTTATCCTCTCCTTGTCCCGAGAGGTTCTGTTGGACCAAATGTATTGGCAGTCCATTCCTCTTGGCTGCATTGTTGTCTCCACTCCTCCAGAGATGTCTCACCTTGCCATTGCCTCACCCAGAAGTCCCTCATCTGAATATTTTTTCCAAGGCCTTCATGGCTGCTCTACCAAGTGCTAGTCTGCAGTTTATTTCTTTACTGCTTGTTCCTTTATAGTTGATGTTTGATCCCAAAAGCTATCCACCACTTCAGTATGTTCATTCTCAGTTGTAAGGCTGGTTGTTCTATTTGTGGTCATTAGCTTGGTATTCTTTATATTTAATTTTAGTCCTATTTTTTCCACTGTGCTCCTTGACATTAGCAGAATGAAAAACCTCTGCAACAAGCTAACCACATTGTTCCATTTTACTAGTAGTGGAGCAAAGCAACATCTATCCATACTCAGCTTATCTGAAGAGAAATAAGACATGAGTTAGGCCTTCCCGTGACTTAAAATTGTTTTAAGAATTGTTAATAATTAATCTAGTATTCCCCTCTATATCCCCCAAGCTATTTTGTACAAACAAGCAAAAAACACTTTAGATTTCTCTTTGCTTTTGAGCAACTGCATCTGGAATTGCATTGGTGCCACAACTTAGTACAGATGTTTGAAGTGGCGAAAGGCAAGTTAGAGCCATTCACTCCACCTTAATGAGTAAAAATCTGTCCAAAATGGCCTGAATTCAGGTACAGCTTCAAAAGTTTTTTACAACAAAAAACAAACTAGAAAAATGTACAGCTGTATTTTTTAGCATCAGCTTGAAAGGCTCTAGATTGTTGTCACAGTTTTCTCCTTCTTTAACTCCTTAGGGTATTTTTGCCATAGTGTTAGATCTGCTGCTTGCATTTAGTTTCATAACACAGTATGAATATCTGCTACATAAAATATTCTGTTCAGTGGGTGTATTTTCAACAAACAACTCATTGAAATGCTGGAAATAAGGCTTCTTGTATTGTTACCACACACACATGCGCTTGCTTGGTCAATATTAGGTATCTGTACATTTTTTTAAAAAAATCTGCCTTGAAGTGGCTCTTTAACAAAAATTGCCATGAGAAGGTGGACCTACTCACAAATGGAGGATCACAAGAAGCCAAAAGTTCAGAATAGCTTTCTTTCAGACAGTGTTCTGCACAAATGTTTGCAGGAGATTGCAATTAAGTTAGTATTTCTGCGGGATAGAGATTTCAGTTAGGGTTCCTGTTCCAATAAGAATTATTATTTCACGGGAATAGCTCTGATACCTTGCGTTCTGGAAGAGGGAAGAAACATGCATACAGCATACAGTGCATTCGGAAAGTATTCAGACCCCCTTCACTTCTTTCAATTTTGTTATGTTGCAGCCTGATACTACAATCGTTCAAATTCATTTTTTTCTCATTAATTTACACTCAGTACCCCATAATGACAAAGTGAAGACAGAATTTTAGAAATGTCTGTAAATTTATTAAAAAGGAAAAACTGAAATATCACATTGGCATAAGTATTCAGACCCTTTGCAACAACACTTGAAATTTAGCTCAGGTGCCTCCCATTTCTCTTGATTGTTGCTGAGCTGTTTCTACACCTTGATTGGAGTCCACCTGTGGTAAATTAAATTGATTGGACATGATTTGGAAAGGCTCACACCTCTCTATAGAAGGCCTCACAGCTGACAATGCATGCTGTATCAGAGCAAAAGCCATGAGGTCAAAGGAACTGCCTGCAGAGCTCAGAGACAGGATTATTGCAAGGCACAGATCTGGGGAAGGCTACAAACATTTTTTTGCTGCATTCAAGGCTCCCAAGAGCACAGTGGCCTCCATAATTCTCAAATGGAAGAAGTTTGGCACAATCAGGACTCTTCCAAGAGCTGGTCGCCCGGCCAAACTGAGCAATCAGGGGAGAAGAGCCTCAGTAAGAGAGGTGACCAAGAACCTGATGGCCACTCTGACTGAGCTCCAGAGATCCTGTGTGGAGATGGGACAAAGTTCCAGAAGGACAACCATCACTGCAGCCCTCCACCGATCTGGGCTTTCTGGCAGAGTGGCTAGACAGAAGCCTCTCAGTGCAAAACACACGAAAGCCCGCTTGGAGTTTGCAAAAAAGCACCAGAAGGACTCTCAGACTGTGAGGAACAAGATTCTCTGGTCTGATGAAACCAAGATTGAACTGTTTGGCCTCAATTCTAAAGGTTATGTCTGGAGGAAACCAGGCACCATTCATCACCTGCCCAATACCATCCCAAGAGTGAAGCATGGTGGTGGCGGCATCATGCTGGTGGGGGGGGGTGTTTTTGAGCAGCAGGGACTAGGAGACTGGTCAGGGTTGAGGGAAAGCTGAATGGAGCAAAGGACAGAGATCTCCTCAATGAAAACCTGTTCCACAGTGCTTAGGACCTCAGACTGGGCCGAAGGTTCACCTTCCAACATGACAACAATCCTAAGCACACAGCCAAGACAACACAGCAATGGCTTAGGGACAACTCTGTGAATGTCCTAGAGTGGCCCAGACAGAGCCCTGACTTGAACCCTATTGAACATCTCTGGAGAGACCTGAAAATGGCTGTCCACCGACGGTCCCCATCCAACCTGATTGAGCTTGAGAGGATTTGCAAAGAAGAATGGCAGAAAATCCCCCAGTCCAGGTGTGCAAAGCTTGTCGCATCATACCAAAAAAGACTCGAGGCTGTAACTGCTGCCAAAGGTACTTCAACAAAGTACTGAGTATCAGGCTGCAACATAACAAAATTGAAAAAAGTGAAGGGGGTCTGAATACTTTCTGAATGCACTGTATGTAGGATTCAGAATAGGAGACCTAATATGATTCTTACTTCCTTATTTCCTGCCAAAAGTGAAAGTTGCTCAGATAAGAGGGGGAATGTTTCTGTTTCTATATAGTCATTATCTTGTTTTTTTTCTCAGAAAACACAGAAGTTGAAATAGAAACTGCTTCAGGCCCAAGTGAAGAAAAGCCCCTGCCAGCTGCACCTGTTCCTAGTCCAGTAGCTCCAGCACCTGCACCATCTAGGAGAAATCCACCGGGTGGGAAGTCTAGTCTAGTGCTTGGTTAAGCTTGATTTTCCTTCACTCCTAACTACTTGGAACTCATATCTGTCATCTTTGTTTTTCTTCCATGCTTGTGAACTGCACAACCTGAGCTTGACTGTACTTCTGAAACTTATAATTAAAGGAGCACTTTATGTACTTCATATTTTTGTTTTGTTTTTCAGGAAGTCTTTCCTCAAACTTCTTGTCTTGTCTCTTTTGAGTCTAACGGAAGTGACTTGTGTAATTTTTTTCGTAATGGTAGCGGTGGTATTTGCTATACAGCCCATGGCTGACAAAAGATTTGAGGTGTATAGTAGTATCTAAAACTAAACTGGATTGATTCTGAGTGTGCTAAGTGGCATTTTTGTCTTAAAACTTGTAGAACAGTCTTAGTTGACTTAGAAGGGTTGGAAACTGGGGTTGTACGGGCAGAGGATGAGTGACAAATGTACTCTTTCTGCACCCATCTCTGCAACACATACTGGTTTTCCAAGGTACCATTCAATAATTGGCAAATGTTTGAAGCCCTGTTGTGCATTGCAGAACTGTCAAGTTGTGATGCTAGTAATTACCCATGCTGCCTTCAACAAGTGGTTCAGCCATGACAGGATGAGGCCAGTGCTGAAGATAAAGCTAAAGATGTAAGATTATGACTGTTCTCTGAATATCAGGCCCCATTGTGATGATGGAATGCATCTTACAAAAGTATTGGGTGGATAAAACTTTTGGGATACATTCCCAGTCCAAATGACTCCAATACTTTGCATGATCATGCTGGTGCTTAAATAGGAGGTAGAAAATCTCATCCTTCTAAATGTGTGTTGTATCTTGAAAGCTGGATTGTTGCTTAAAAATAAAGGATATAGAAATTTTGAAGCAGTGTCAGAGCTTTATTTTCAAATTTACTTGGTCTGCTGCTTGAATAATTTCTGAAATGAGAAACCACAAACACAAAGAAAATATGTGGGCTTTTAAATTGTTTTAAAATACAATCAGACACTGCTGTATCAATGGAAGTAATACTGGTGTGCAGCTAGAGCCTTTCCCACTATTGGCATAGTCAAAGTAATGTTGTGTCTCTATATTTCTTACTAAAAATATATCTGCATACAGTGTGGAGAAAGCAATTTTTTAAAAATAGAGGGATTTTATGGTGATTTTTCTCAAATATATCAAAACATTAAATGAACCTAACCTACATATTCTACTTTTACCATATGAAAAACCCAGGGTTTGTAAGGGTACCAAAAAAGAGAAACTCGGAAAAAGGGAGAAAGTTCCACGATCTAGAAAGATCATTTCCTGTAACCCAGCTACACAATTCAAGTCTTGATGGGATGTAGAAAATCTTATGGAATGACCATATATGGGAGAAAGGTATTGTGTAAGTATCCCAGTGCCAAGCTGTTTTGAAGTAGAAAAATATCACCGTTTCTGGATACTTTGTGTTTGACTGAATTGGCTTGCTTTGGGCCCATCAATCATCTAGTGAGACCCAGAAAGGAGGCCTTCCGGTCACAGCATGTACCCCCTGGAATAGCTTTCCTCCAGAGATTTGTACAGCTCCATCTTGCCTACCTTTAAAAAAAATATTTTTCCTTCCCCAAGCCATGGGGTAGGGGTTGATGTGGTTGAGGATTATGCTGTCCCTTGCATGCTTGGTGTTTAACAGAATGTTTCTTTTAACTTGTGAAGGCACCCAGAGTCTTTTTGGAGCCAGATGGCAATATTCAATAAATTCAGTGAACAACAGTCTGGTAATCCAGGCTTGGATACATCTGCCTTTTCACTGCAATATCTTTATTTTGGTCTTTGATCAGCATAACATAAAAACAGCTATGAAATTAACAATTATAACATAAAAAACAATCTTTGTCTAAAATGTGTAAGGACAGTGACTATAGATTTACAAGATTAGTGATTCAGATTTTATGGTCTTTTATCTCAAAGTGCTACAGGGTTAACTAAAATTAAACCTGTAATTAAGGTTCAGTGTTGAATAAAATATCGTGAGGTAATGTACTGTGTTATCTGAAAAGGCTTAAAAGAATACTAAGTGGTGGCACCAAAAGTTGTACTGTACAACTGAATAACTGGAGGCTAAAAACAAGCAAGGTAAGGTGGGTTGAGCCTGATTAGCTGGTAATCAGTAGTTGCCTGCCACTGTATAGAAGCTGCCGACCTCTGTCTTGAAGGGGGTTGGAGCTGTGCAAGTGAACTTGCCAATGGTACCTCTCTGAGTCTAGCCTGTTTTCCTTCGCTAGATGGTTTTCTTGTTCAAGCTAATTCCTTAGTTTTCAGTAGAGGTATCTGCAGTAGCACTTACTCTGTGCTGACTAGGCTAACAAATCCAGTTTGCTGGATCCTACCTCCTCCTACCTTTTCTGATGATAGGAACAGTAACTACTAGCTCCCAGTCTCTGGGGACACATCTGTCTTTAGAAATGTAATTAGAAGTAGACATACAGCTCTTCAATTGGGCAGTGCTGAAGATTGGGCCCAGAGATACTCCAGAAAGCAAACCTTTTTTCAGGGTAGGGGAGTGAGTAGGGTTCTTATAGCAGCAGTTCCCAGATTCAGTATACTAATTTGGAAGGGAGTACTGTAGTTTTCCCCTTCATGGATCACTGCCTTGTCGTGGTGAAGGGGCTTGCGTAACTCAGTGAAGCCATGAGCTATACCGTGCAGGGCCACCCAAGACGGACAGGTCATGACAGAGAGTTCTGACAAAATGTGGTCCACTGGAGAAGGAAATGGCAACCCACTCCAGTATTCTTGCCAAGAAAACCCCACGGACAATGTTAAAAGGCTAAAAGATATGACGCCGGAAGATGAGCCCCTCAGGTCGGAAGGTGTCCAATATGCTACTGGGGAAGAGCGGAGGGCAATTCCAAGTAGCTCCAGAAAGAGTGAAGCGGCTGGGCCAAAGCCGAAAGGATGTTCAGCTGTGGATGTATCTGGAAGCGAAAAGAAGGTCCAATGCTGTAAAGAACAATATTGTATAGGTACCTGGAATGTAAGATCTATGAACCAAGGCAAGCTGGATGTGGTCAAACATGAGATGACAAGATTGAACATCGACATCTTGGGAATCAGCAAACTGAAATGGAAGGGAATGGGTGAATTTAATTCGGGTGACTATTATATCTACTACTGTGGGAAAGAAACCCTTAGAAGAAATGGAGTTGCACTCAGTCAATAAGAGTGGGAAAAGCAGTAATGGGGTACAACCTCAAAAACGACAGAATGATCTCAGTGCGTATCCAAGGCAAACCATTCAATATCACAGTCATTCAAGTCTATGCCCCAACCACTGATGCTGAAGAAGCTGAAGTTGACTGCTTCTATGAAGACCTACAACACCTTCTAGAACTAGCACCAAAAAAAGATGTCCTTTTCATCATAGGGGATTGGAATGCTAAAGTAGGAAGTCAAGGAGTAATTGGAATAACAGGCAAATTTGGCCTTGGAGTACAAAATGAAGCAGGGCAAAGGCTAATAGAGTTCTGTCAAGAGAACAAGCTAGTCATAGCAAACACTCTTTTCCAACAACACAAGAGACGACTCTACACATGGACATCACCAGATGGTCAATACCGAAACCAGATTGATTATATACTTTGCAGCCAGAGATGGAGAAGCTCTATACAGACAGCAAAAACAAGACCAGGAGCTGGCTGTGGCTCAGATCATGAGCTTCTTACTGCAAAATTTAGGCTTAAATTGAAGAATGTAGGGAAAACCACTAGACCACTCAGGTATGACTTAGATCATATTCCTTGTGAGTACACAGTGAAGGTGATGAATAGATTTAGAGGATTAGATTTGGTAGACAGAGTGCCTGAAGAACTATGGACGGAGGTCCGTAACATTGTACAGGAGGCAGCAACTAAAACCATCCCAAAGAAAAAGAAATGCAAGAAACCAAAATGGCTGTCTGATGAGGCTTTACAAATAGCTGTGGAAAGAAGGAATGCAAAAAGCAAGGGTGAAAGGGAAAGATATAAGCAACTGAATGCAGATTTCCAGAGAATAGCAAGGAGAGATAAGGCTTTCTTAAATGAACAGTGCAAAGAAATCGAGGAAAACAACAGAATGGGGAAGATTAGAGATCTCTACAAGAAAATTGGAGATATGAAAGGAATGTTTAGTGCAAAGATGGGCATGATAAAGGACAAAAAAGGCAGGGACCTAACAGAAGCAGAAGAGATTAAGAAGAGGTGGCAAGAATACACAGAAGAACTATACAAGAAAGATCTTAATGTCCCTGATGTCCATGCTGGTGTGGTCACTGACCTTGAGCCAGACATCCTAGAGAGTGAAGTCAAGTGGGCCTTAGGAAGCATTGCTAACAACAAAGCTAGTGGAGATGACAGTATTCCAGCTGAGTTATTTAAAATACTAAAAGACGATGGTGTTAAAGTGTTGCACTCAATATGCCAGCAAGTTTGGAAAACGCAACAGTGGCCACGGGATTGGAAAAGGTCAGTTTATGTTCCAATTCCAAAGAAGGGCAATGCCAAAGAATGCTCAAACTATCGCACAATTGCACTCATTTCGCATGCTAGCAAGGTTATGCTCAAAATCCTACAAGCTAGGCTTCAGCAATACATGAACCGAGAACTACCGGATGTACAAGCTGGGTTTCGAAGAGGCAGAGGAACTAGAGATCAAATCGCCAACATTCGCTGGATCATGGAGAAAGCACGAGAGTTCCAGAAAAATATCTACTTCTGCTTCATTGACTATGCAAAAGCCTTTGATTGTGTGGATCACAACAAACTGTGGCAAATTCTTAAAGAGATGGGAATACCAGACCACCTTACCTGTCTCCTGAGAAATCTGTATGCAGGCCAAGAAGCAACAGTTAGAACTGGTCATGGAACAACTGATTGGTTCAAAATAGGGAAAGGTGTACGACAAGGCTGTATACTGTCACCCTGCTTATTTAACCTATATGCAGAGTACATCATGAGAAATGCCAGGCTGGAAGAATCACAAGCCGGAATTAAGATTGCAGGGAGAATCATCAACAACCTCAGATATGCGGACGATACCACCCTAATGGCAGAAAGTGAAGAACTAAAGAGCCTCTTGATGAGGGTGAAAGAGGAGAGTGCGAAAGCTGGCTTGAAACTCAACATTAAAAAAACTAAGATCATGGCATCTGGACCCATCAATTCCTGGCAAATAGAAGGGGTAGAAATGGAAGCAGTAACAGACTTCATTTATTTGGGCTCCAAGATCACCGCAGACGGAGACTGCAGCCATGAAATTAAAAGACACTTGCTCCTTGGGAGGAAAGCTATGGCAAACCTAGATAGCATATTAAAAAGCAGAGACATCACCTTGCTGACAAAGATCCGCATAGTCAAAGCTATGGTTTTTCCAGTAGTAATGTATGGCTGTGAGAGCTGGACCATAAAGAAGGCTGAGCGCCGAAGAATTGATGCCTTTGAACTGTGGTGCTGGAGAAGACTCTTGAGAGTCCCCTGGACTGCTAGGAGGTCAAACCAGTCAATCTTAAAGGAAATCAACCCTGATTGCTCATTGGAAGGACTGATAATGAAGCTCAAGCTCAGATATTTTGGCCACCTAATGCGAAGAGAGATCTCTTTGGAGAATACCCTGATGCTGGGAAAGATTGAAGGCAAAAGGAGAAGAGGACGGCAGAGGATGAGATGGTTAGATAGCATCACTGAAGCAATGAGCATGAAACTGAGCAAACTCAGGGAGGCAGTGAAGGACAGGAAGGCCTGGCGCAATATGGTTCATGGGGTCACGAAGAGTCGGACACGACTTAACGACTAAACAACAACACTAGTTTTGTTTTGTCTGGAAGTTATACTTTAACTTAATCATCCTGTGGTCCATTGCAAATATTGGTTCACAAGAATCTGTCATAGAATGTGCTAACTCTGAATATCCGGATTATGCGGTGGCTGTACTTTGGATATGATGAAATTGTATAATACAGGCCAGTGTTCTTCAAACTTGGCAACTTTAAGATGTGTGTGAAGCCAGCAGGGGGAATTCTGGGAGTTGAAGTCCCCACATCTTAAAGTTGCCAAGTTTGAAAAACACTGATACAGACCAACGATGAAGGAGTTGTATAAGGATTAGGGCAAAATAATGCACACTATTCTGTAGAGAGATTCTTTCCATAGCTGATTCTCACACATGTGGTTAAGTAATTTGTGGCTCTGTGAACTTAACCCCTGTGGCTTTTGGTTCACTTTTTCTGCTAACCCAGATAACTCTGGTTTCAGATGGACCCCATATAAAAATCGTACGAAATCAGGAAAATCCGTTTGACTTCAAGGATCAAACCCAGACCTTAGCAGCATCAAACTGCAGTATCACAAATGTTTAGCATCTGCTTTAAGCCGAATTGTTTACCGGTTGATACCCGATGAATTTTTCGTTAAGGAAAAAAAATATTAAAACACATATTTAGGGGTAAAACTGGAAAATCTTTACCTTTTGGTGCTACTGTTTATACAAAGTAACCTTGCGCTCGCTTGAAACTAACAAGGCTTCCTAATCCAGGTGCTTATATATAAAGTCGTCTCGAGGAAGCCTGTGATCTTAAGTGAATGAATCTCAGAACGGGACTGCTGTCCCGAAGACACGGCAAGCGGAGCGAGGCCAGTTCTCCTCTGCCATCGATTGAAGGGGCCCGGCTTCAGCTCCTCCCCACGAGGTTCC
Organism: Python bivittatus; assembly: GCF_059951505.1. Lineage (NCBI taxonomy): Eukaryota > Metazoa > Chordata > Lepidosauria > Squamata > Pythonidae > Python > Python bivittatus. The sequence continues at coordinate 1,652,257 of NW_028277035.1, read as the reverse complement.
CGGCCGCTTCTTCCCGCCTTGCTAGTCCTGGTTTGTGACCCCGCACTTGAAAAGCTCCTTTGCCTTTCCGTACCGCCGGCTCCTTTCGGCCAAGAAAAGCCTCGACTCCTCCTCCACCCCCTCGCTGGCCTACGTTGAGGACTTGGGGGCGGCGCGACAGCCCCCCTCTCTCTGCCGCTTGAAAGACATGGCGGGCGGCGCTGCTGCCCCGCTTCGGGTGCTGGTGGACATGGATGGAGTCTTGAGCGATTTCGAGGGCGGGCTGCTGCGCGGCTTTGTCGCTTCCTACCCCGGGGAGCCCCACGTGGAACTGGCGCAGCGAAAGGGCTTTTCAGCGCTGGATCAGTACCGGAGCCTGCGGGAAGACTTGGGGGTGAGCTTCTGGTAGCTGGATCCCGGGGAATTTGATTTCTAGATCTCCTTCCCTCCGCTTGGTTATTCCTGCAGCTAAAGGAGATTGGTATACTATAGGGCAGAAATAGGGCTTTTCTCCGTACTTAGATGAAGTGTCTTGCATTTTTTAAAACTGCAGTTTCTGTTCATGCTAAGATAAACACAGAAACGTTAAGAGGCTTCCACACAATTGCACCTGTATGTGCTTTGAAAATGACCTGGAAGACTTCGCATGCAAGCAGAGCACAGATCTGTGTTCCTTAATGCGGCTCAACTTTTTCAGGCTTCCACAAACTTGCACTTCTTACAGAAGCAGCCCCCCCCCCTTTATTTTGAAGCTTGCAGGAAGTCTGCAAAAGTTCAGGCTGCTCTAATGAGCAGCAGATTGGTGTAATGCTCACACAGGACCTGAAGCACTTCTGCCTATAAATGACTACAACTATCACTATGAGGCAGGGAAGGGCATTTCTGCAGTACATGTGAAGTCTGCAGCTTTAAAGTGTACATAGATTTCAGTTGCTGAAATAGAGTTTTAGTCATAGTGTTGTGAATCTGCTTCACCTTGTGAGCTTTTGATCCGTCTTGATTGAATATATAAAACTCTTATCTCTTGTTTGAGAACCGATAAAGGATGCTGCTTCGCTGTTGGCGTGTTACAATTAATCTGCTGTGAACCTTCCCTTCTAACCTCAGCAGGTAGCAGCCTACAGGTGCCAAACTCCTCTGGGTTTGAAAGCTGAGCAGCATCCTCTGCTTAGGACTTGAATCCGGGGTTCCCAGGGCTGTAGCTAAACTGGGAAGTCAAGAAACACCCCAGAAGGCGGCAATGGCAAACTGCTTTTCAAAACTGCCCAGGAATTGAGTTTGATTTGAAGATGGCTGTCCTGTTTTTATTTCACCAAGGAGACATAACTCTGGGTTCTTAGGTGCTCTCCCATGTCCTAGTTTCTGCACTGTTTGCCTTTGTACTGAAATAGGCGGAGTCAGATCTAGAACAGGCTTGTAAACTTCCTTCCTGAAGCCCTCAAGACCACAGTGAAGGAGGAGTGTGAAGTCATATCCTGAAGTGCAAGTGGCAACTTCTGTGTCACGTGTTCTGTCAAAATTAACACAAAATCTTTTTTTTGGGGGGGGGGAGAAATAAACATGCTATTTGTGCTTAGCTGGGCATCCCTTTGGCTGCTAAGAACCACAGAAATTGTGGGGACAGGGATTGCTTATATAGATACCCCCTTTTAAACATATCCCCCCTCTCCCTTCCTTCCAGCAATCCTGAGCTGTTTTGCTCAGAAGAAGGGGAGTGGAAAGAGGCTTTTCCTTTCTCCCAGTGCCTTGATGCAGATCACTGATCCTCTGCAATCCTCAGAAGTGGCATCGCCGATCAGCTGGCTGGCAGGGACCAAGCCCCTGCATTTTCTGGCATAAATGGCAGCATTACCTAGACAGCAAGGAAAATGTGAGGAATCCCCTGCCCTGGCATGGTTTTTGTGTGTGTTTGTGAATGCAGCTTGATGCAGCCCATGCGTGTATTACTAGAAAGAGAAGACCATCCCTAGATTCTTTCCACTGCTTATTCAGTTACTGCTATTCACCTAAGAAGTATTTTGCAAGGTTTGAGAATCATTTTAGTGCCTTCCCTAAATTAGGACAATGTTCTTCACTTGTCTGAGTTGGGAACAGATTCAAGAGTATAAAATTAATTTTATTTGAAAAGGAACAAACAAGGTAGAAATATAACCATGGCAATAACACTAGCTATTTCAAAAAAACACCTTTCACCAATGACCCATTCTTATTTTCTTACTTTAAAAAGCAGCTTTGCCTTTAGTACTACTTACCTGATGTCATGGAATAGGGTTTTGAAATGAAATGAAAACATGAGGTCTGGTTTCTTTATTTGATCTTGAAAACTACCTGAATCTTAAATATTAACTAAATTGTCTTAAGAGTATCACAGTGAGAAGCATAATTCTAAGTGTGTGATTTTTAGGAGAAAATAGCCAGTGTCTACGAGTCACCTGGCTTCTTTCTGAGTCTGCAGCCCATCCCAGGAGCTACTGAAGCAATGCATGAGATGATTCAAATGCCCAAGTAAGGACCATTTGACATTAAGAACATTTTGGCATCAGCATACATTTTCTTCTTGTAATGAAGAATATGATGTCTTTTCAGCACTGAAGTTTTTATTTGCACAAGTCCTATACGGAAATATGAATACTGTGTAGCAGAAAAGGTGGGCAATTGTCATTCTTCCTTTCTTCAGTCTTAAATGCAAAGCATCCATCAATCAGGGTGAGGGATTCTGTATGTTAATAAAACTCTTCTTTTTTTGGCTTTCTCTCCTTGCCTCGTCCCTGGTCAGTGGCTGATACAAGATAATGTCACAGCAGGTTTGGGTGTATTTCATACCATGCCTCTGCCTTAGCTCCTCTGAGATTACAGAAAAGTTCTGTCTTAGTCCAGGATACTAAACTCTTAAAAAGATTACTATCCATTAAAATCCAAATCTTCCATTGCCCTATACAAACTGAAATCTTGCCAGTACAAATCCACTAAACAGTCAGATCCCTTTGAAGGAAACAATATCAAATATATCTACTTCTTACTAAACGGAATATGTACAGGTGAAACTTGAAAAATTAGAATATCGTGCAAATGTTCATTTATGTCAGTAAGGCAACTCAAAAGGTGAAACCAATATATGAGATAGACACATTACATGCAAAGCGAGATATGTCAAGCCTTACTTTGGTATAATTGTGATGATTATGGCGTACAGCTTATGAAAACCCCAAATTCACAATCTCAGAAAATTAGAATATTACATGACATCAATAACACAAGGATTGGAAACAGAACAATATCGGACCTCTGCAAAGTATAAGCATGCATATGTACTCAGTACTTGGTTTGGGCCCCTTTTGCAGCAATGACTGCCGCAATGCGGCGTGGCATGGATGCTATCAGCCTGTGGCACTGCTGAGGTGTTATGGAAGACCAGGATGCTTCAATAGCGGCCTTTAGCTCCACTGCATTGTTCGGTCTCATGTCTCTCATCTTTCTCTTGGCAGTGCCCCATAGATTCTCTATGGGGTTCAGGTCAGGCGAGTTTGCTGGCCAATCAAGCACAGTAATCCCATGGTCATTGAACCAGGTTTTGGTACTTTTGGCAGTGTGGGCAGGTGCCAAGTCCTGCTGGAAAATGAAGTCAGCATCCCCATAAAGCTCGTCTGCGGAAGGAAGCATGAAGTGCTCCAAAATCTCCTGGTAGACGGCTGCGTTGACCCTGGACTTAATGAAGCACAGTGGACCAACACCAGCAGATGACATGGCTCCCCAAATCAACACAGACTGTGGAAACTTCACACTGGACTTCAAGCATCGTGCATTTTGTGCCTCTCCATTCTTCCTCCAGACTCTGGGTCCTTGGTTCCCAAATGAGATGCAAAAGTTGCTCTCATCAGAAAAGAGGACTTTGGACCACTGGGCAACAGACCAGTTCTTTTTTTCTGTAGCCCAGGTAAGACGCTTCTGACGTTGGTTGTTGTTCAGGAGCAGCTTGACAAGAGGAATACGACATTTGAAGCCCGTGTCCAGGATCCGTCTGTGTGTGGTGGCTCTTGATGCACTAACTCCAGCCTCAGTCCACTCCTTGTGAAAGTTCCCAACACTTTTGAATGGCCTTTTCCTGACAATCCTCTCCAGGCTGCGGTCATCCCTGCTGCTTGTGCACCTTTTTCTACCACACTTTTCCCTTCCACATAACCTTCTATTGATGTGCTTTGATACAGCACTTTGGGAACATCCAACTTCTTTTGCAATTACCTTTTGGGGCTTTCCCTCCTTAGGGAGGGTGTCAATGATGGTTTTCTGCACAACTGTCAGGTCAGCAGTCTTTCCCATGCTTGTGATTCCTACTGAACCAGCCTGAGAGACCGTTTAAAGGCTCAGGAACCCTTCGCAGGTGTTATGGATTCATTAGCTGATTAGAGTGGGACACTTTGAGCCTAGAATATTGAACCTTTTCACACTATTCTAATTTTCTGAGATTGTGAATTTGGGGTTTTCATAAGCTGTACGCCATAATCATCACAATTATACCAAAGTAAGGCTTGATATATCTCGCTTTGCATGTAATGCATCTATCTCATATATTGGTTTCACCTTTTGAGTTGCCTTACTGACATAAATGAACATTTGCACGATATTCTAATTTTTCAAGTTTCACCTGTACTCCATTCATAACATTATTTAAATAATACATACTAATCAGAAAGGGTGGCTCTTTTAAATCAGCACAGGCTTTTGTTAACTCCAAAGGTTACTGCTATCTTATTTTAAAATTTGTCAAGTGGCATCTTAGAAAGGATTATACTAGTTCCAATATTTTAAAGAGATGCATGTTTAATTGTACAGTCACATCTTATGAAACATGCATAGTTAAGTTACTGTAGCTTAAAAGCCTACTTCATCAAACACATTTAGTAGTTTCCTAAGTTTGTCACTGCCCCCTAGATATGAAAGACATGCTTTATTCTTTTCCATTCACAATATTTATTCATGTATTACAAAGAGTTTCATGCCACCTTCAATCAAAATTATCAGGACAACAGAATGTCCTAACTATATAGGAGTAATTATTGTCTGGAAATCTTTAAGCTAAAGAAAGACAGTGTGCAGCCCTCCAGTTGTTGCTGGATTGCAGCTTCCATCACCCTGAGCCAGCTGAGTCTATTATAAGGGATTATAGAAGTTGCAGGCCAGCATCTGGACCAGAAGGCAAATTTGAATTTAAGAATGGGCCGGATCTGGCTTGAGTCTGAGCAGAAAAACATCCCCCCCCCCAAAAAAAAGTTCCCAGTGCATCCCTATGGGAGAGGCAGTTGGGTAGTGGCTCCGAAAATGGCTGACTGCTCTGTTCTGAGCCCCATCCCTTTGTGGTCATGTGATCTAGAGCAGAGATTTTTTAAGGTTTGGGAAATCCAGAAGCCATGTCTTCCCTAATTTTGTTAAGAACATAGTGGATTTAAAAGCTAAAGCATTGGAAAAGGTAACAGAAGGCATGTCACAATTCTAATAAATTAGTATTCTGTAAGGACAGGGCTAGGCAATCTCAGGCTCACAAAATACCCCCATAACAAATTTGAGAGCAAACCTGGTTTTTTAGCAATGCAATTTTCTACTTTAGGCCTAAAAATATGGGGAAAAAATTTAAAATATATTTTTGCAGCCTCTGGCCAAAAAATCACCCATTCCTGCTTTATGCAATCACCTATACGGTTGAAAGTGAAATTCTGAAGAACCAAAGAATAAATCCCATTTGTTCCAGTGTGACCCATATCTAAGTAATAATGTGTAAGACTGTGTATTAATTCCTACATGAAAGAAAAATAGCTATTTTGGGAGGGGGAGTTACCTTTTGGTAACTTTGATCTCTTAACCACTAAAAATTTCAATACCCCTTTTTTGTGAACCATATAGTGAGAACCTTTATTCTGTGAGGAAAAAGTAGTGTTAACCTGGAGTATTTTCACCCTTAAGGCCAACTTTTCAATTTCAAAGCAAACACCCAGATTTGTTCTTGGCGCCACATTACCGGCCTGTGCATGTTTACTCAAAAATAAGGTTCACTGTGTTCACTGGAACTTAGTTCCCAGTAAGTGTGTAAAGATTTATAATTTAGTGATTTGTAAAATGAGTAAGGTCTTTGAAAGTTTGGAGAGTATCAACAGTTTGAGTACACTCCAAGCACTCTGTCTAAAAGCTATGTGTCTACTAATTGTCTTATAGTGGAAAGTTTTCTCGAAAGCTGTAATTAAATTTCTTCTAATACTGCTTTTTCTTGAAAGCTGTAATTAAATTTCTTCTAATACTGCTTTCTTATCACTTGACAGTACAGATGGGTTGCTAAGCACTTGGGTCCTCAATTTGTGGAGCGACTAATTCTGACCAGAGATAAGACAGTTGTTTCAGCTGATCTGCTCTTTGATGACAAGGACACCATTAAAGGTATGAGAATCTGAGGTACAACTTCCACATCAACTTCGTTGGCATTGGCCAGGCAGTTGACAACAGATCATTCCAGATCATGCTGTATCCTATGGTTATATTTTTAATGTCCCTTTCCAATTCTTCTCAGGGGTGGAGCCAAATCCAAGCTGGGAGCACATCTTGTTCTCTTGCTGTCACAACAAACATCTAAAGCTACAGCCATCGCAGAGACGGCTTGAATCTTGGGCTGATGACTGGAAGGCAATACTGGAGAGCAAACGCTCCAAGTAATACATAAAGGGAAGAACATTTATTTCAACTACCATCAAAGTTCTGGGAAGTATAAGCTGATCATCAGTCCCCACTGGAAAGAGAAACACATTCCTGCAGTCAAATGATCCATATGGGAATAGGATTATATCTAACTCTAAAGGATCTTGAGTGATTTGAGTTATTAAAATGTTAAATCCCTGGATGAAATGTTTGTTATGTTTGTCAATTAATAAAATGAACAAAAGAGGCCTAAAAATTTAAGACAGCCCTTTGGGCCATTATCTTTTTTCCCCTGCTACTTCCTGAAAAATAAACTTCAAAGAATCTATATTTCTGTTCTCCCAGTTCCCCTCTACAACTAGTCTAGTATAATAGTTACCAAGGCCCCTTAGCAACTGGCTTATATTTCTCAATAATGGGAGAATTAATTGGAAAGCACATCAGAATATAGAAGGAACCCATCCATTCAGAGACTCCACAGTTTGCTTTCCAGGTAGCTCTCGAGGCCATTTACAGTAATTTTTATAGCCGAATACCTGTCACAACTCCTTTCTCTTTTCCTCTGGGATGTATGACAGGAAGGAATCCTACTCCTCATTCAGGGAAGATCATCCAGGCTGCCTGCTGTGCTGCCTTCATCCTTGGGCAGTGGAATCCCTACCGCCGTGTGCCTGGTCAGGGTCCTAGCTTTGTCCACCTGAAGGGGGCTGCAATAATCCTCAAGGAAAATAGTGGCCAAGTTTCGCAGCCTTCTGTTGGTTGAAAGGGAGAAGCGCAGCATGCACTCAATCACGGGGAGGGTGGTGATCTCTTGGCAAGACTGGGGTGTGGTCAAGTACATCAGAGATGTTACTGCAGACAGAACGGTCTCTTCGTTGGCACTGGCCAGGCAGTTGACAACAGCTGCCACTCCACCGGCCTCCAGTATATAGTCTTTGTTGATTTTGTCCAGGCAGAGGTTACAAAGTCCTCCTGAAAAATAAGAGAATGAGGTGCTGAAAATAATATCAGGGTTGTTTGATCCATTTCATCTTAATAATAATGTATATTTCAGTAGCTCTGAGATAACTTGTCCCTTGATTCTGTCCATAAATAGTTTTGAGTTAAATCCAATACAGGTAGTCCTCACTTACTGACTGCTCATTCAGTAACCATTTGAAGTTACAACAGCACTGAAAAAGGAGATTTATGACCGGTCCTTGAAGTTGCAGCTGTCATAGCATCCTGTGATCACGTGGCGGGCACTTGGCAACCAGTGCACATTTACAACATGTGATCACCATTTGTGACCTTTGCAGCCAGCTTCCAACAAGTAAAGTCAATAGGGAAGCCGGCAGGAAGTTACAAGTTGGGGTCATGTGACATCGTGCTTAACAGCGACGTCACGTGACCATGATGGAGCTGACATTGTAAGTTAGCATGGTCATGTGATGTTTCACTTTACGAATGTGTTGTTTAGTGACAGAGTTGCCAGTCCTAATTGTGGTAATCAAGATCTACCTGTATAGTATAAGCAGACTTGCAAGCTATTTATATGAATGTTGTTCATCAAGAATACCTTTCAGGAGGTGCAAACCAGGCCTCTCAATCTCCAGTATCCTTATATTAGAAAGCTAGAATGAGCATGCTGAGAGCTAAATTAAGGCAACCATTACCCACAGGTCACAATGTAGTCATACCCACTAGTAAAGCCAGTCACATGTACTGTTCTGTCAAATGGGGAAGACACAGCAGAGAAGGACCAAGTTTGTTGGGAAATTATTCTAATTCATGGAAAGTCAACGTTGAAATCCAGGCTTTACCAAGTGCAAATTCCACAAGAGTTTCATTGTCTTCGGTGAGCATATCCAGAAACAAATCCAAGACCTTGAGCTGCCGAAGATATTCATAATTTCTGGGGTCATAAGCAAAATTAGCCAGATTAGCCAACACCTGCTCTTTGGCTTCTGCAACATAAATAAAAAAAACCTCTTAATATTAGAAAGGCACCTGTAAAGGTCAAAGGGAAAGTAAGAACTGACCAATAAATTATACTCACCTGAGCTTTCTGTCACTTGGAATTCAGTGACTAGGGCTTGCAAGTATTCAAGGCGACCCAAACCTAGCAACTCCTTCTGATTTTGGGACATGGATGCTAGATAAACAGAAGATAAAACACTATGAAGAACATCAGCTGGTGTTATGGTAGATGCCAATACTGATTATAAATATACTGTACTGTGCAAAAGTTTTAGGCAGGTGTGAAAAAATGCTGTGAAGTAAGAATGCTTTCAAAAATATATATTGTAATTGTTATCAATTTAGAAAATGCAAAGTGAGCAAACAGAAGAAAAACCCAAATCAAATCAATATTTGATGTGACCACCCTTTGCCTTCAAAACAGCATCAATTCTAGCTACACTTGCACACAGTTTTTGAAGGAACTCGGCAGGTAGGTTGTTCCAAACATCTTGGAGAACCAACCACAGATCTCCTGCGGATGTAGGCTGCCTCAAATCCTTCTGTCTCTTCATGTAATCCCAGACAGACTTGATGATGTTGAGATCAGGGCTCTGTGGGAGCAAAACCATCACTTCCAGGACTCCTTATTCTTATTTACGCTGAAGATTGTTCTAAATGACATTAGCTGTATGTTTGGGGTCGTTGTCCTGCTGCAGAATAAATTTGGGGCCAATCACATGCCTCCCTGATGGTATGGCATGATGGATAAGTATCTGCCTGTATTTCTCAGCATGAGGACACCATTGATCCTGACCAAATCTCCAACTCCATTTGCAGAAATGCAGCCCCAAACTTGCAAGGAACCTCCACCATGCTTCACTGTTACCTGCAGACACTCATTATTGTACCGTTCTCTAGCCCTTCGGCGAACAAACTGCCTCCTGCTACAGCCAAATCTTTCAAATTTTGACTCAGCAGTCCATAGCACCTGCTGCCATTTTTCTGCACCCCAGTTCCTATGTTTTCGTGCATAGCTGAGTCGCTTAGACTTGTTTCCACATCAGAGGTATGGCTTTTTGGCCGCAATTCTTCCATGAAGACCACTTCTGGCCAGACTTCTCTGGACAGTAGATGGGTCCCACTGGTTTCTGCCAGTTCTGTGCTGATGGCACTGCTGGACATCTTCCGATGTCGAAGGGAAGCAAGCATGATGTGTCTTCCATCTGCTGCATTAAGCTTCCTTGGCCAGCCACTGCATCTACGGTCCTCAACGTTGCCCGTTTCTTTGTGCTTCTTCAAAAGAGCTTGAACTGCACATCTTGAAACCCCAGTCTGCTTTGAAATGTTTGCCTGGGAGAGACCTTGCTGATGCAGTAGAACTACCTTGTGTCTTGTTGCTGTGCTCAGTCTTGCCATGGTGTATGACCTGTGACATGAAACCGTCTTCCACAACCTCACCTTAGTAGCAGAATTTGGCTGTTCCTCACCCAGTTTTAAGCCTCCTACACAGCTGTTTCTGTTTCAGTTAATAACTGTGTTTCAACCTACATATGAAATTGATGATCATTAGCACCTGCTTGGTATAATTGGTTAATCATACACCTGACTCTATTCCTACAAGATCCCTGACTTTGTGCAAGTGTACAAAGTGTGCAAGGGTAAGAATTGATGCTGGTTTGAAGCCAAAGGGTAGTCACCCCAAATATTGATTTGATTTAGATTTCTCTTCTGTTCGCTCACTTTACATTTTGTAAATTGATAAACATAAACAATTACAATATATATTTTTGAAAGCATTCTTACTTTACAGCATTTTTTCACACCTGCCTAAAACTTTTGCAAAGTACTGTGGGGGGTTTTTTGGTTTTGGTTTTGGTTTTTTTTTAATCCGCACTCAATCATTACCGATTCTGTGACGACTGCCTGGACGAGTCCCTGCAGTTTTCAAGGCAAGGTGTTTCGGAAGTGGTTTGCCATTGCCTCCTTCCTAGAGCAGAGCCCAGCTGGCGAGCGCAGGAGGCGAGGTTTCCGTTGCTTCATGCCTTTTTCGGGCGTGCGCGGCTTCCACGTTACCGGCAACTGCTCCTGTCTCCTTTGCAAGGCGCCGCCAGCATTTTTCCTCCCACCAGGGTGAGAGTACCCATTTATCTACTCACGTAAGTTTTCAAGCTGCTGGGTTGACAGGAGTTGGGGAGGAAGCAGGAGCTCACTCTGCTGCGCTGAGCTGGGCTCGAACTGCTGAAGTGTCGACCATTTCTGGCCGGCAACTTTCAGCATCATTAAGCTGCTGCGCCACCACGTCCACCACAGTACTGTATGTACCCCAATTATCCCAAATGTATATTTTTCAATTCCATCTTCAAAAATACCAGAGTGGTACATAAAAGCATTGTTAAATTACCATGCTCGATAATGCTCTTAGTAACAACTCTGACATAAAGGTTATAACACTTCTTTTCCAGCAAGTTCATATGACTATTTGTGTCAGGCCCAGCCCAAAAACAATGATGAGGCAGTCCAGTCCAGTATAGTTCCTTTATTAGCTTACACCATAAAGACAGAATCTCGCCAGACTAAATCTATGCTAAAGCAACTAGTGGATATACCCTGTGAGTCTCTAGGGAGGGGCTAGCCTAATCTTCTTCTTCTTCTCACGGTCTTGTTGCAGGCTGAGAAAGCGCTTGCCCTGTGTCCTCTCCTGGAATGTACTCCCTCCCTCCTGATAGCCTTGATCTTCCATTCCAGTATCCTCCTCGCACATGCCTTCCATTACAATTTGATTGCATTTGTTTGATTTTACTTTATTCTTGGAGTAGGGTTTCTAATTACTTTCTGCTTTCATTTAGGATCTAAATTTAATTAATTTCTCCAGATTTAGAAGACTCTAATTTTTTAATTTAATGTCTTAATTAATTCTTCCTTCCACTTGGAAATGCAGTAAAGTTGAATTTGCCAAATCCTAGTATATAGCACATTTTCCCTAAACTAGCTGCAGTGTTGTAATCTGAAGATTAATTCTGCCCTAAACTTTTATCACTGTTTTAATATATGGTTATAAATGTATGCTTTATAGAACTCTGGGATTCCAATGAATCAGAAAGCTATGTATTGAGCATTTGATTATACTACTGATGTTTCAAACTGCAAACAGCAATTTGTTCTCCTCTCTAACCCACACCATGCAACCTCCAAATCTGTTTGCATAAAATTCTTTAACCACTCCAGTCATTAGAGCCTTTATTTTATTTACTCAGCTAATGTTAAATCTACTTTTCCTTTGTAAACATTAATTAACTGAGTCAAGATGCCTGGATTCACTCCCCCCGTTAAACAATTATTTGATTTATTTTTTACTAAATAATTCACAATTGGCAGGGTTTACAAAATACACTAAACCATGAATCATAGTTCTACACCCTACAACAGTTGGGTATATGTGAAACAGTCACTAGATAAAAAGTTAAATCTATGTAATAAACTCCCAAGATTCCAACCTTATTCTCCTTTACAGTAACTATGCAAAGGTTTCAATGCTCCCAGCAAAGTAAATGAACCTTTGAAACTTAATATTTTGCAGAACTGTCTTTTTTTCTAGGCAAAATTATCCAAGAAATAGTCACTTTTCTATTATTTGCCATATCTGATATGCAACTTAGTGAACCATGATGTGAAAGCCCTTGCTGTTCTCATCATGGGGAAAATACTCTTCTGGCAGAGTTTGTCTTTTTGGGGCAAGTTGTCATTAAATGTACAGTACAAGTTTCTTGTAGTGCAGAAAAGTTCACCTAAATTTCTGTTCAAGATAGAGCTGTTATGGTCTGCGCTTTGGGGGGGAATGCTGAGAATAGACTCCATCTTTGAGCTGCATGCCAAGGCCATTTTGTAATAAGTGGGCATACCCAAATATGATTTAATTTATTAAATTAATGGGAGGAGAGCATATCCAAGGTTTTGTGTGCACAGCATATAGCCCTAAGGCTTCTGTTTGCACTGCCTTCTGTTAAAAGAAGAAACTCCTAAACTTTAAACAGAGCACAATTTATTTAATGGGTTATTCTTTTTTCAATATTATTTTGCCAAATGAATCTGGCACTCACAAGCTGAGCATGGAAGTGATACCCCTGCCTTGTTTACAGCATCTATCTTACAAGGGTATGCAGTAATTTCAGGGGGATTCATTTACTTGCTCCAGGAATAGCCACTGATAAATGTTTCCTTTAAAAATATCCCATTTAAAATACAAACATCGCCACGTGTTGTTTACATGGTAATTCTATACATTTACTATAAATTAGCATGTTTTTAATGGCCTTCCTTCTGTGTCCATGGCAAATGAAATTTCATTTTCAGCTCCAATTTCTAGTTAATATAGTCAAGCATTCAAAAAAAGAGAGAGTTGAGTTCGGTTGTAACCTAATGCGTTAAAACTTAAGGATTTTATTTCTTCATACACGCAACTAGGGTAATATTTACCTTCGTTTGCATTTTTCCGTATAATAAGTAACTAGTCACCATCATTAAATTCTGGAGCGCAATGCCAACACCGTCTTCGCCCAAATGACGCCACGAAAACCTCCCGAAAAAGCAACGGGGTGACCGCTTCCCACCCGCCGGATTACCTGAGTTTGAGGAGTCCTTCGCTCCTCCAACTTTCCGCCCCAATTTCCATCAAGGCCCTTGATCCAAGGGTGCAAGAAATCAGCACAGTGGCAGAGAAAGACCTGAAAAGCTCGCGAACAGGAAACCGGAAGTTGCGTATAGGGACAGAGGGCAAAGTCGCTCCGGCGGCAAAGAGCCTCGTCCCCACGTGCTATAGTTCCGAGTTTGGTACGAGAGCCCCCGAAAAACTTAGTAGGCGGAGTTTCTGCCGCCGCTGCTAGTCTCCTCCAGCAGTGGCTAGTCTCTCGACGATGGAGGGACTCGGGCAGCCCTTGTTATGGGGAGCACCGCTGGTGCTCCAGTAGTCGCTTTCGCGCACGGCCGGCGGGTCGGAAGGGGCTCCTCGGCCTAGTGGGAGGAAGTTGGGGGCCCGCGATGTTTTGAAATAAAATGTAGAGCGGCCAGTTGTGGCTGCTCACCCGAACGTACGCGTGTAGGAGTAAACCTCTTGGGACAGATCTGAGTAAACCTCGACTCTCGCTGGAAATCGCCCTGCCGTATCCTTGGGAGACTCTTATTCCGAGCTTCGCGGGACGAGGGTCCGCGTAAAGGCGCCTACCCAACGCGCGCGTTTGGGAGTGAGCCCACCAGGCGTAGCAGCAGTGGGTGAAGGTGCATAGGATGGCGCTGCGATGAGCCCCAGGTAAAGTTTCCTTTACCTTAGAGCTTAGCTTCCGGCGACTTCCTGTATTTTTCTTGGCAACAGTTTAGCTGACGATGTCCTGTGGGGTCCTTCTACGTATGTATTAGGTCCGACCCTGCTTAGTTTTTTCCCCGAGGCCCTCCCAACCCGATAATTACGGTCCTTTGTTGACGCAACTCAGCTTAATTGGGAACAAAAAGTTTTGTTGTAAAAGCGTTCTGTGTACCCTTTCTTGCTTTATATAAAATCATCCCCGCTCCCCCCCCCCAAATCGGCAGTTTTGCTGAAGAGCGGGGAGAGACAAATCTGGCTGTTTTATCCCATAGAGTTTTCTCCTAGACCCAGAGAAACTCCAGTATTACGAGGAGAAACACCAGGAAGTACACCTCAAGGGCATCAGCAATTAATTTTGGGGTGAGCTGGCCCAGGAAAGAAGTAATATTTGGTTTACAGCTAGCCTTATCATTTTTCAAAATGATTCTTTTTAAGTGCAGGAATACAGTCATGCTGGGAATTGCACTACATAGGGATAAAGAATTACTTTAAATAAATAATTGAAATACAGTACGTAGTTGTGGGATGAGAAATTCTTAACTCTTCCTTTCCCTTTCCCCTTTATATTTTATTGCAGAAAATGACAGCCTGTTAAGTTTTACACAGGCCATAAAAGCAATGATCTGGTATAAGTTGGGAATCCCCACCCTGGACTGTGTTTATGGCCACTGAGGAACAATGATTTTTAATAATTTTATTTGCTTTGCTCTTTTGTTATATTATTTTACTATTTTAATCCTTTTACTGAAAGAATGGAATGCAGGTCACCAGCATCCTTCTGGTTTTGAGCAGTATATTAGCTCTAGTAAATCAATAAATAGTGTACATAAAATAGACTGCTAAGGGTTCATTGTATCCTGTGCTCCAAATAACAAGCAAGTGTATTAATTAAATTTATATAGGTGTATTCCATCCGGGCCCCAGTGGTCAAAACTTTGAACCAGGACTGGGGTAAAATTAAGACTTCAGGAGAAATTAAGGGTACAGAATTGATTACGGAAAGCATGGAAATATTCATTGTGACCATGGAAGAGATACCAGATAGGTTGCTTGCATGGTACACATTTCCTATATGTAACTAGGAATTTTCCTCTAAACTTCTCTTTTTTGAAAATTGGAGCATTATAGGACTGGCTAAAATCATACACTTGTGGTATCATCTGATGTTATTTATTTATTTATTCGATTTATATAGCCGCCCATCTCAGACCAGTGATTCTGGGCAGCTAACAACAATAAAAACAGTCAACATTTAAAACCGCACAAAAAATTAAATATAATATAAATGCAGCCAAGAGATCTTTAAAAACTGTCGGTATCAGCACAACCATGAAACAGGGCCCTTCACGTGCTCGGGGCCCCAGGCCTGGGCATAAAGCCAGGTCTTCAAGGCCTTCCGAAAAGCCTAAAGGGTTGGGGCCATCTTAAACTGTTGCAATATCTTGCGAGTTGTTTCAGAATAAAAATTACTGGGTGACTTAGAAAACAGCAGATCAACAATCCGCGGATTTATTGTTGTCATATGTTTCTGTGGAATAATTATAGCAACTTTTAGTTGTGCCAAGAACAGTGATGAGGAAAGCTTAGTATGGCAATAAAGTAGAGGGAAAAGTTGGATATTTATCAATCGTCTTCCTCCACAGGCCAGCAACTTAAGGGATTGCTCTACTTTCTCAGCACAGAGGGACTCATAAGTATTCTTTTTGAAACTAACTTTAGTCCTGTCATTTGATTAGTATCTTCTCTAAAAGCAATCTAGCTGCTAGATTATGGAGTAGTGATAATGAAAGGTCAAGGGGAGTGAGAATAGATTCTTATGGGCTTGTTCCTTCAGTTTTGCTAGGTTTCTTTGTTGTGTAATAAAACTAGTGGTGTTGTATTCTCTGGCTTAGGAATTTAATTAAAGCAGAGTGTTCCTGCCTTCCAACTTAGAAAGCCTGAAGAAACCAGTTCTGCTTCAGGACTTGATGATCAAGTAGAAAAGAACTGCATAATGAGATATAGAGCTAAAAACAACATGGTGTTAAAAGTAGAAGTGAGGCATGGACAAAGAGGCAAATGATGATACTGCAAGATGGAACTAGGAAATTATAAATTAATCCAAATGTCTCTGGGATAGTATTCCAAACACTTACAGGACAATTGTAAGGGAAGAGGCAGGTATGTTTTGAAGGGCTAAATTTGGCCTTAGGTATCTCCCAACTTTCATAGTTTTAATTTATTGAATAATGAAGAGCACTAAAAATACCATGAGACCATTAGTTTCTTCTGGGACCAGACAAGTTAGTATTCCTATCCTCAGTGAAGAAAATAAAAGAGCCCATTTCTGACAGGGTCAAAATAACAGATATGACTGACAAGCAAGGAAATATAGAAGTCTTAGAAGGGTTTGAGTATTGGTTTGACCCATTCCAGTAAAAGCTGTATCTTACCAGCCTCTGCTTTCCCAGAGATATGATTATCAACTTTTGTTTGAAATTTCAATGGAAATTATAGAAACGCACCATAACCTATATATTAGTGATCATATGCAAAACTGAAACAGAGTCTTCAAAAATCTTTATATATATATATGCTTTATTCAAAAATAATAGAAAAAAGCAGACTTGGACCCTTTTCAAATGGTATGTTCTGAGAAAAGAAATAACAAGATGTTTCTTAATCCTGAAACAAGCACAATGGCTGTTTGTTACATTTCAAAAGCTTGTCTGCTGATACACTTTAGTGCTTTCAAGTTCGCAAATGTTACTGAGTGCATTTGACTTACACAGATATTTGAAAGGCTTCCCATAAGATTTCCAGTAAATTTATTATCTAGTAATAAATTGACCACAATCCTGAAACTAAGACATTGCAAATTACTTTAAGACAGAAGTCTATCTAGGGGTCATTTTCTGCTCCAAATCCATCTAACCTGCTTGCCTGCCTATCGGTAACTTACACCTTTCAAAAGAAAGGCTCTATTCATTGGATGAGGGGCATTTAATATTGAATAACTTTTATTACTAAATTCATTCTTGCATTAGATTTTGTGGGTATTTCGTTTTGTATAATGTAAGAAACCTAGGAGGTTAGACTAAAGTTTACCTAGTGTAATTTTCCGTTTCCAATACACTGGCCAGCCAGATGACCCCAAAACATCTTTAAAAAATGGGCATAAAGATAGCAGTGACCCCTTACTGCTACCAATCTGGTAGTTGGAAGTATACTTAAAATTTCCACTTAGTGTTATCGACAATAGGTCAAAGTATCCCTCATGAATTTGTCAAACTCTAATCTTTTTTAATAGTAATTTTATTAAAAATTACAGTTAAAAAGATAAAAAGAAAAGAATAAAAAGAAAATAGTGCAGAAAAGAAAAAAGAAAAAGAAAAATAGTATAGTAAAGCAAAAGAAAAATATATAAAGAAATGACTTCCCCTTTCATCACAAGTATAAACAATCTTAGTAACTTATTACCTTCTCTTAAAATATAACAAATGATCTCTACTTCCCATATCCCATCTCTTGTCTATAAACAAATCCTTAAAGCCTCATCATTCAGTCCTGATCAGCAAAAGTCCATTAAGGGTTACCAGAGATAACAACATATCTATTTTAACCTTGATCAAATAAACCAACTTTAAATTCCTTCCTTTTACTTTTAACAATCTTGATCTTTAGTCCTTTCAAATCATGTCCTAGAACTTGATTTCTTTTCATTTTTTCTTTGTCCCTTCTCACGAAATCCTTCAGAAATTTAACAGATCTCTTTTATAGATCCAATGTTATAAAGTTATCCAAGACACTCTTTTGGTTTGCCAGTTGCACATCCCTTTCAATTATTAAGGCATCAGCCAATTTCATTTGTATATCCAGTGTAACATCTTTTTCCATATCACTCTTGCAGTCTGTCATTTTCAAATCTACTTTCACATCAGTTTCAATCTTGTCTGGTAAAACTTGTTCCTCTTCTATAATATCTTTTAAACACAGTCTATCTATAGAGGCACACACTTTTAAAATTAACTTCTGGGTCCATTGTTCAAAAATATCCTTCAATAAGTCCAATGTTAAAATATTTTGTTCCATTCTGTATTAGTAAGTCAAATTTAAGTGTTCTTCTTCTTTAATTATAATCTTTAGTTCTTTCTGGTTCCCTCTAGTATCCAACCTTCAAAGTCTCATCCTATGTTTTTTAAAGAAAATTCAAAACAAAAGCATTTTCCCATAGGAAGGATTCTTATAATTAATTACAAAATCTTATTTCTAATCCAGCTGGACCCTTAGTCTGTTTGTAACTTTCCAAAATCAAAGTTCTAATCACCCTTTTGCTGTTTATTCCAAAAGGAAAAAAAATAAAGTCCTTAAACTTGTATTTAAAATTTATTTCATTAAGGATTGAAGGAAACTCACCCGGTGCTGTAAAACTTGTCAGTCCAAAGGTTCCTAATAGCTGACAAGCAATTTCTGAAAGTGATTAGAAAAGGAAGCATGCGAACCCAGTGTCCTTTCAAAGGCACCGACTGCAGTTTGAGCAAGATGGCTATTACATCATTTCCCAGAGCTCTAAACCTGCTGGGGAGCACTGTCTTGTGGTCTCCTTGCAAGGAATAACTGTATGGAATACTTGTGGGCAATCTCAAGTCCTCTCCTTGTCTGGAGAGGAATTATGAAGAGCTGGTCTACTTGCTGGCTCTTCATTCTTCTGCGGTTGCTGGCTCTGCCATTTCTTCCCTGGAAACCCCAATTTGTCAAACTCCAACCTTGTTAGCAGCCTTTTAATAATGGAACTGTGCTTAAGATTGAAAACATATTTTGTCTGTCCTATGCAGATATATTTTTATATTTAAGTTATCTTTTCCACTTTCAACCATGTGTTAACTACATTCACAGATAATCACATACAAAAGAGTCTCAAGATTTTCACTGTATCATATTGAAAAAACATCCAATCTTCAAAAGTTTAGAGATATGGCTTTCATTGTAGGGTTTTCCAAGCCATGTTTGTGGCCATGCATCTGCATGTTCAACTTCACTCATCCAGCTCTGGTAAATTCCTTTTCTCCTCCTCCCCACATCCCCCTGACAGTTCTTCGAAGCACAAAGTAATCTTAATGATAAATTAATTTTAATGCTTCAGGACTTCAAGATGCTTTGGGCCAATCCTGCATTCCTGTCATCTCAATTCATATAGGTTAGTATCAACTTTAGGTTGATCAGTAGGGCTGTGACTTCCTTCTTACTTCATTTCAACATCACTCTTTTGAAACTGTATGTCTTAAAGTGCTTGAGTTCCTAGGCAGAATTCTCTTTCATTAAAAACCACTTTGGACTTCACAAGGCTTAAATAAGGTGAATGTTTACAGAGAGATTAGAACTGGAACAGCAGAATGTGAAATGAAAGTCTGAACTGTCAAAAGCAAGCAACCAGCCTGGACTGAAACATATTCACGTTCCAATATAAATACTGCTATTTTAAAGAAACTAGGCAAAGCAGATCAAGTTCAGAATAAAATAATCCCTTTAAGAAACATATTTCAGAGATGTACCATCCTCTTAATAGTATAGTTTTGTTGAGAATTTCAGTCCAGAACAGAGATGGTCTTGATTTCGACCTATTGCTTTAGAGAAGCAGCATTTCTCGACCTAATTTTCCTTTAAACCTACAAGATGACCTTTTTACTCATATACATATTATTATCTATGTATAGAGTTGATTCTATAGAGACTATGGAAGCCTACTATAGCTCACTAAAGACAAGAACATAGATGACTGTACTGGCCTTTTGAAAGTGATATGGTCTACCAGTCCCAAGAACTATTCTTGGAAAAATAAAATGACTATCTCAGCTTATGGTCATGACACTTTCTTTGCAGCAACATATATTCCAAGAGGAAGAAAAGAAATTTAAGACACTGTTGGTTAATGTATAGGCACTTTGGAGCTATCCACTTTTACTCTAAGTTGCAGTTTCAGTGTTGAGACTTTGTCTCCACAAAAAGGCCTTGAAATGCAGAAAAGATTCACTTTGGTTACAGCAGTGCATATAAATCCACTCAGGCTGCTTTAAGTGGCATGATATATTCCTCTAGAAAATGCCCTCAAATTATAAAACAGGGATGAACAATTCTGCTTAACATTCAAGAAACTAGCAGTAAAGATCAATAAATAAGAATTCTGGACCTATGCTTGGAGAGAAGTCAGCCAATTGACTTCATACAAGCTTAACTACAACAAATTGGCCTCTCCAAAACCAAATGTCCTGTATAAGCAATATTATGCTGGGTTTGCTTTTTTTTTTTTTAGAGAACAAGGTAGTTCATAACCCAAAGGGTGAATGTCCTATTTTTACTAAGAGTCTGTAAAAAAACCTGATAACAACAATTGTTATGCTTCAAGTAATATCAGATGCTGTCATAAGACTTGCATCCTATACATTTTGTTTAAAGTGCTCCATAGGTGGCTTTGGGTTTATATCTTCTCATCTGGATAATTTCTCTAGAAATCTGAACCCAACCCAGTTGAGACCATTATAGCAGGAAGGAGGTCAGCACACAAAAAAAGGCACTTCTCTCTGTGTCGTGTCCCTTCCCCCCCCTTTTGCATTTTCACATAATACAATATTCCTCCAGCTCCTTTGCATTCAGATGCTTGTTATATAGATTACTTCAGGAGGACCATTCTTCATAGGCCCAAATTCAGTTGGCACTTCTATGTATTTTCCCTTGGAGGGATCTTCAGGTGGTGGCTTATTAATTTCTTTCAATTTGTTCTTGGCCTCCATTGTGCAAAAGCTAAGTCCCATGAAGAGAGCAGCTGACACCATGAAGAAGCTGGAAGCATAGAAGACATAACTAAAGTGTCCTGTAACATCCACAAGAAGACCTGAAACAGAAAAGATACATGACTGAGAAAAGCATACGCAGACAAGGCATATACTATATGGAGATCAAATGTAGATTCAGGATATTTGAATACTCAGCCACCAATGGATCAATACCTAAAACGGTCTATGAAGTCTGGTCTAGAGCTAGCACAACCCATGAAGTCAGTAACTGGCTTCCTACATTTGGCAGAGGAGTATCAACAAGGATAAGAAATTTAATATAACTGTTGACCCAGAATCATTGTGATACTAATTACCTTTGCTTTCCTCTACTTTCAAATTTTGCCACCCCTAACTCTTATACCATCAGTATTAGCTGACAGCATACAAAGTTTCTGCAACTGCCACCTAGTTTTGTCTTGAGCTGATCAATTATTGTGTCCCATTTAAACAAATAAGTCAACTTATTAACTCTCTGTTATAAATATAATTCTTCAACAATATTCCACAGCAATCCACATCCCACATCTGTTCTAAGAGAAAATCACATCTGCTTCTTATCTGAAGCAGATCCCAGATCCCTTTAGATGTTTGTTTGGCCCTTGCAGGTAATTGAATACTGTACTTGCTTTCCATCATTTCCAGTATATTTTAATAAAAGCACGTCATCATTTGCTAAGTATACAGTCAACTGTATTTTAAGAATGAAAAAAAATGGCTTGCTACATATGGATTTAAAATTCTGCTTTCCAAAAGTCTTTAGATATTGAAATTGCCTGGACATCAAAAAAAGTGTTTCTTAGTGTCCACTAATGAAATACAAGAAGCATCAAAATCTATTCTAGAGGGTTTGTATAGACTCCTAATGGGCATTGGAGTTAGTTCAAGTAGGAAGAATTGGTGAAAATCACCTGCTGCTTCTGTTAACAGATGCTCTAAAGAGAATCAAAACTCTTTGGATCCAACTGATTAATTATACGCAATGGACTGATGGATCTCAGAAAAGTCTTTAAATGATATAAAATATTTATTCATCTCAAATTTAAACATGTTTCAAAGATATTTAACTTAAACTCCCAAATGTGTTTAAGAGTTAATCTGTACAGGTAGAAAGGAAAAGAATGTATTTCATTTGTTTTCTTTAATTTTTATCTCTGCCTATTAATACATAATTCTTGTGTAAGAATTATAATATATTTGTAAGTATCAGCATACTCCCCAGGGAGAAAGACTCACTTGTGAGTAAAAATGCTTAAGATTTCGCCACTACAAATTTTCAAAAACGGATGTTATATTGGTCTTTAGAAGATTTTTTTGGTGAGCCAAAGAATACAGTTGCACCCATTTTAGGGAGGGAGGGAGGGAAAGAGAAGACTTGTATTGCAGTTGATATTTGATGATTTATTCCACTGCAATCAGAATATTTTTATTTTTGCATTCAAAATATGCTATGTCAATTCCAAGAGTTAAAGCAATCTTTTATAACTCATATGCATATGATTCTCTTGTTTTTGTTGAAACAGTGGATATTCACCAGAGAGCCATGGCTAATTGAGACTCCCTGGAATATTGATTGAGGATACATCATCTTGTTAAAATTCACCTGTTTCCTATAGCAAACACCCATATATATGCATCAAATCTGACTTGATATAAGGTGATATATTAATTACTTATGCCTACATTTTAGCTAAAATGTATCCTAGTCTCTCTTGAGAAAGCAAGCAACTGAGATCAGAGAAGTAGCAAAGAGGGGATTTAACTCTTTTTCCTGCCTGTATTTCCATGCCAGTTTGAGGCTTATTTTTCTCACATCTGTCTGCCAAACCTGGATTACTGTGGGATTTAGATTATTTGGCAACATCTGAAAGATGGATAATGAGATTTACTGGAGTAGAATTTGGCTATGGCAAGGATTAGGGAGAATAAGAAGATAGGTATCACAGCTAAAAGCAAAAGAAGATAAATTAAAGGCTAGATTGTCTATCAAGGAAAGTTATTTGCAAATTGCTGGGTTGCTACTCCTACATAATCCCTTGTTTTTTATGCTGACTGCTGTAGTCTTAAATCTCTAAAACCTTAATACTTGCCATTTTAGAGCTGTAGTAATCATTCTGCAGAGAATTGTATCACAAATGCTAAAAGGAGCATGGAACCAAGAGACATGGTGGGCTCCCTTTCACTGGATGTGTTCCAAGCGGAGGCTAGACAGCCATCTGATTGGGATTTGATGGTATAAATGATCTCTTAAATGCTATGATACTATGAATTCTGATTACATGCAATATCTATATCAACAATACCTCTGGGCCCAAATCCTTACACCTCTTACCTGCAAGAGGAGGTCCAATAAGAATGGTGATACTTTCCAAGATGGTGAAAAGACCCAGGGCACTGGAGAATCTGTCCATTTCCACCACTTCCATTAACACTTGGAAGAGAAGTGCACCGATGACACTCATGGAGACACTATAGACCAGGCAGTAGAGGACAAGAATACTGTACTCAGCTGAAGCAGCACAGATGAGGTTACTGAGGCCATTGAGCATCACAGCTGAGCTAAAGAGGTAGATCCTCCTGCCAGTGAAGACACTAAGGCCTGAGAGAAGGCCTGCCATTGGGCGCATAAATATATTGATGAACCCGATAATGGAAATGAGGAGAGCTGCTTTCTGCTCCTCCACTCCATTCAAGATGGCATAGGGCACCAAGTAAACGAGGGGCAGCACAAAACCCATCACCATCCAGGTAACTCCGAGGGTATAGATTTGGTAGCCTTTGTTCTTGCAGAAGATATCAAAAGCTAGGTACTTCTTCAGGGTCTGGAAACATGCAGTATATCTTGACTGACATTGTTCTTTATGATGCAAAGTGTTACCATTAGGCAGGTGTACTCCTTCAGTTGACTGTTCAGAACAAGATTTCAAGGAAAGGGCAGGCAGCTTGACTGGGACTGGCCTCATCACAGCCCCACACACACAGCAGTTCAACAGCACTCCCCCAAAGATTAGAAATGTGTTTCTCCAGCCCATCTCATCAAGCAGATACTGGGAAATCAGCGGCCACAGTGTAAGGCCAAGGGAGACACCTGTGGAGGCCAGGGCATTGGCTAGTGCTCGCCGTTGTATAAAATAGTAACCAAGTACTGTGACTCCTGCTTGGAAGCTAAAAGATGATCCTAGGCCTTTAAATAAAGAAAAACGAAATAATATGAATCTGCAGTGATGACATTTGTTTTATTCATGTCTGTGTGTGCATGTTTATATTGTCAGAATTCACCTAGCACATGTGCTGAAAGTATATTAAATGAATTATTTCAGGGTACACTTAGAACAAAAGTAGGATATCAACAGGTATTCTTAATCTACATTACTTAATAATAATTCCAAAAAGAACATATCTAGCCAACTTACTGAAAGACTCTTACCCCACATCCTATTAAAAACTCTATTCCCCTGATGAAATTTGAAATAGCAACCATGGATAATACAAGCTAGTATTAGTATCACTGCATTGCAGATAACTGAGATGAGCTTTTTTAACGTTACTGAGGCTACTGAGATAGAATCTGAATCAGCATCACAATACATATGTATAGTATCTATCACCATTTGCAACTTGGATTCATGTTATGTAGGCGTACAAACTCTGAAAACGAACCAAGCAGGAAATTGTAGAAGCCATCCCATTGTGCATTTACTGTACTCACCAGTGATGAATCCAGCTGTTATGTAAAGCTCGCTAAGAGACTTGGAGAAAGCACTGGCAACCATGCCCACTCCGCTGAGGAGGCCTCCTAGCATGACTGTTATCCTGCAGCCAAATCGCTCCACCAAAATGCTACAAAGAGGACCTGAATAGTGAAACATTGCAGAAAAGTGCCCTGATGATTTTACCTAGTCGGGTAATAAAATGTCTGCAGTCAAACAACCAAGTTCAGAAAGCACCAAGGACTCCAAAGTGAACATTAAAGTACAAATTTCAGATTCAAATTCAGAAGTACTGTGACCAGCAGAGTCAAATAATTTTGTTAGATATATATCCCATTTCTATGGGAATCTCCCTTCATTTTATCTCTGCAACAACAACAACCTGGGAGGTAGGTTGGGCTGAGAAAGTATAACTAGTTACCCAATGAGTTTCCATAGTGAAAGACAAGCTGAAACCTGGTCTTCCCAATCCTTGTCCAACATCTCTACATTATGCTCTCTGCTCCTCCCTGTACAATTGCTGCTGCTGCCGCTGACATAGTCAAAGCTACATTACATAAACATGGAGTTGTGAAGGAAGATAAAGTAATCCTGCATTTGAAAAAACAAAAGTATCCCATACAGACTATTGGCATGACTATTCTCATTCCATGTTTGGCCTACCTGAATGTTAATGGCATTTAGGAATCTGAACTTGAAGAACGGTGTGGATGCCAGTTTCAGAAGCAGTTCAGAAGATGAATGGCTCCCATGTTTAAAAAAAAAAAAAATCTCTGAGAGATGTGAATATGATCTCAATCTGAGTATTTTGTGGCAAACAAGGAACAAGGTCAGCATAACTGACATAAGGAGTATTCAAGTCTGTAAATACTTCAGATGAAGCAGGAAATTAATATGAATAAAGACACTGTTTAACAGGAATGTAAAACTAAGAGAAATGTGCTCCTGAGATTGAGAAGAAGCTATAAACACTAGGTTGCTGTATAGAAATTCTTACTACTAATATTTACTATTGGATAATTTATTACTAATATAATCAAGCTGTGAACTACCTAGTCATGTTTACAGCAGCATACATAGATGTCATAGTTTATTTTCTTTACAAGTATCCCAAGGATTTTTTTTTTTCATGGAGAAATAGTTTATCTACATTCAATTTTCCTTCTGGGTGTGATTGGCTTAGGAAATTACCACCAGCAAGTAGGAGGGGTGAATGGGAAGTGAAGTGTAACAATAATAATTTGTAATAAGCTGGAATGGCTGCTTTTTGTACCCTTGTTCTTTTTTGAGTGAATGAGGTGTCCTTCTCTGAGAAAAGAGCTGTCATTCCAGTTGCCATCTCATCAGCTGCCAGCGTGAGGCCTTGCCCTGCTCAAGCATGTGTGACAGTAGAGCTCAACCCTCTTTGCCTAGGCAGCCTTCTTGGATTCCCTCCATTTCACCAGACAAGGCTGCACTTGAATTATTGCTTTATGGAAAGGATAGAATTTTGCATGTCTGAGGCTGCAGATTTGCTCTCTGCTTTAAACCTGTATTTTCTTAGGCACATTCTCAGGTCAGCCAGTTTTTACATTAGAAAATTTGGGGGGCATAGTTGCCTACAGGGGGGTCAAGATGGCAGCCACAACCATGCAAGACACCCCTGATAGCCAGCACTACTCTGAGCTTTGACATTTAGATGAGAGGCTCCAAGACCACAGAAGTTCAGATCCTTTTGTCTTCCTGTTGCATCAGATTGGAGAGAGCAGGAAATGCCCTATACCTGTAAAGTTTCTGGAGTGGACAATAATTGTTTCCCTTCTCAAGTGCTTCTTAAAGATGCATGAACTCTCTCAAACAAATGCTGGCAACTTTTAATATATGCAGATTAAATCTCAAATGTCCTCCTCATTTATAGTGCTACAGGTAGACTTGCCTTGAAGACAGCTGGGTCAGATTTTATTTTCCACGAGGTGGAGGTAGATGTGGTCATACAGTGTGGAGGATTCTCCTATACCCCCTTGTCCTTTCTATCTTGTCAATCTCAAAAAGTTGTCAACTCAGCTGTAGGCCTTACTTGGGGCAAATCAAAGTCAGCCTGTTTATTCCTGTGTGTCCTTGAGAACAACATGATGGTGAATTTCCTAATTGGTCATGTTTCCCCATCAGTGGTGTGGTTGGTCAGTTCAGCCCAAGGTGACACCCTGCTCCTTCCCCCTACTTTCATGTTGTTTATAGAGTGAGCACAAGGAAGAGAAACAGCCAGGCATATACAGTAATTAATAAAAACTCAACAGAACAAAGAAGGGTGAATGTTCTAGGGAAGGGTTGGTTTTTTTCACTCTTGATCACAAGAAGCTTGATCCTGAACTTTGAAAGTGCTGGGACAGATTATACATTCATAAAAATGTATTTATTGTTCATTGTTACCCTACTCATCCTCCAAGAGGCTCATAGATGGTTCTGCTTCCCTTGCCTCCTTTATTTTTAAAATAAACCTGTGGATAGGAATGGCTGAGAGGCAGTGACTGTTCCAAAATCACCCAGGAAGCATTATCACAGTGTAAGCCCAGGTCTTCTTGAAACATTTCTATACTGCCACAACTTTTTGTGATTCAAGGAGATGTACAGAAGCCAAAAGTACAAATGCAGTAAGAAATCACAAAGGCAATTCAGATCCATCATCCATCCCAAATACATCAAAATAGGATAGATTTTACTGGTTTTGCAAAACACAAACCAAATTGAGGCTCCCCTTACCTTAGGGGGAAAGCTTTCTATAATGTAACCCCCAGAAGGGGAGCCTCCAGGCCCTCACCCATGTAACTTCACACAAAATGGGGATCTGAAGGTTGCACTCCCCATAGCCAGGTCCCAGCATAGGCCATCAGTCAGGGAGACCAAAGCGGTTTCTGCCCAGATCTGAATCCAGAATAAAAATGGTTCAAATAATCCATTTCTTCTAGAGTTTTCTGTAGCTGAAATCACCTTTTCCAAAACCTTCTGAGAAAACAAGCGCTGAAGATTGGGTGAAAGTTGTCGAAAACTGAGATACTGTCCTTTCAGATGGTCCTTTCAGAAAGGGTCCTTTCTGACTCATTTGAGGCAGGCAGTTATTCCCCCACTCTCAAAGAGGCAACGATCCAAGTTACTTTTTCATATTTAAGACATTTAAAATGTAGAAATGTTAAATGTTTCTCTAATATGATTATGACTTGAGAAGAACAATTATGTACTCCTCTCCTGATGCAGATAATGACAAAATTAATATAAGTTGTTCAGCATTCACTATCAATATGCTTGCTGTTTAACCTAGGGTTGTCATGGCACAAGAGCTAACCAATGCTTCATTCTGGCTAGCTGGCAATCCTAGATTAACATGGTCAATATACTTTTCTTAAGCAGTATTACATTTTAGTCAGTCTTTTAGGTCAACTGTGTTGCTCTCTGAATCCCCAGAATATAGGATTTTTTTCTGATACACCTCTCTATTTTTTACTATTAAATGTTAAAGGGTCATGAGACTGTCTCTTTAGATTATTGTTTAGAAAAATCTAAGAATCATGTTTTCCCCTGCACAACTTAGCATTATCCAGTTGCATGATTAATCAGTGTGGAGCTTAAATATCTCTTCCTCCTTCTCAATAGTTTATATAATCAAGTCAGTCATGTGAGCTCTGGAGGCACATGTACGAGACAAGATGTATTGACTGCAAGTTAGGGGTCAGCCAAAGGCAAGGCTGATCCACTGTGATTCAAACCCTTAGAAAGTCTGGACCTTTAAGGTTGATGGTTGATATTCAGATCCTGTTTCTCCATTATACTGCTGCTTAATAACAATAATAAATAATAATTTAAATGTATTTGCTGCCCGACTCCCAGTGACTCCGGGCAGTTTCTACTTAGAAAACTTCCTTCCTTTTGTTTGTTTGTCTGTACATCTTTCTTTTTTTTAATCCATTCAATCGTGTCCAATTCTCGGAGACTGCCTGACAAGTCCCTGCGGTTTTCTTGGCACAGTTTTTCAGAAGTGAGTTGTCCTTCTCTTCTTCCTAGTGCTGAGAGAGAGTGACTGGCCCAAGGTCACCCAGCTGGCTTTGTGCCTAAGCGGGACTAGGACTCACAGTCTCCCAGTTTCTAGCCTGATGCCTTAACCACTGCACCAAACTGGTTCTCTATCTGTCCATCTTACTAAGCTGCAAAAGAGAGTCTGGATAGCTGTAGAATTTCCAGAAGTTCATGATAAAAGGAGGGTGACATTTGGGATATTGGTGGATTTCAAGATAAACCATCAGATGTTAGTTTTGGAGTGACAGGCATAGGCCTACTCCCCGGAAGCTTATAACCTGTCCAAATAAACAGAGAGAACATGAAAGCCAGGAGAGACAGAGGAATCAGGAGAAGGAGTCTAAGACAGAAAATCAGGGGGCTACTGCCACACCTGTACCTGTAAAAATGCATAGGATGGGTTGGAGGAAGATCCACAGGATTACCTAGCTCTGTTTGGGCACAGGGTTGGCCAAAAAGAAGTTTTGTGTGGTGGAGATTTCATACAGATTTTACCATCTGTACCCCATTCAGTTAAGTCAGTGTTGTGCAAACTTGGCCACTTTAAGATGAGTGGCTGGCTGGGGAATTCTGGGAGTTGAAATCCACTCATCTTAAAGTGGCCAAGTTTGCACAACACTGACTTAAGTAAAGCTGCCATAAATATTAATGTTTGATATTTGAATATTGTTTATAGATCAGGCATATACAGATTAAAGTAAAGGGGCAGATTCATCAAGAATACTGCGTGGTGCTTTCTGGCAGTGGGCAATGAACTATACCTGTCAATAAAAACAGCTCACATTGTACTATTAGAATTCCTGACAATTGTTTAATAACGATATAATACATGCATTATATAAGACCAAGCAAAGCCTATTATGGGGTATAGAATAATTGACAAAAGAAATCATGACCAAATGAAGTTTCTCAACTAAATTTCCCAACTCAATAGAGAACATAATCCTTTCCTTGCTAGTACAACAACACCAGAGATTAAAGATCTGACGCAATATTATTATCACAGGCCCACTTATAAAAGAGATAATAGCCAGGTGTACCTGGTACCTCAGGGAATGCTAAGCTAATGAAATCTTTCAGGTGTGCAAAATACACTGCTGCAATATTCAGGATCCAACCAGCCTTTAAGACAATTACAAGCATAGGAATAAAGCTTAAGTGCTACAAACTCTATCTTTATTTTTTTTGTTTTTTTAAAATTTTATTGTAATTTGTTTGATTGTTGTGAGCCACCCAGAGTCATTGAGAGTTGGACAGCGTACATGTAGTAGTAGTAGTAGTAGTAGTAGTAATAATAATAATAATAATAATAATAATAATAATAATAATAATGGCACCTTAGGTGCAATCCCAAAACAGCTGGAGCACCACTTGAAAACCATTAGCCTTGACAAAATCACCATCAGTCAATTGCAATAGGCAGCTTTACTTGGAAACGATACCTTTAACAGCATCAAACAACATCATCTGCCTATCCCAGGTCCTTGGGAAGGACTTGATAGGTGGATAAAAATCCAAATCCAGTCTAAATATCTGGCTGACTGTGTGACCAACCACAATAATATTAAGCTACAAACAAGAACTGCAATTGACCATCTACATTCTAGCAAGTCTACTGCTTTTCTGATGTGTGCTAATATGCATCTCATTCGGTTCATCCCTGTAGCAGGCAGGGCATCCATTTTGATGCAACTGAAGTTCCATTCTTGCCTTTCTCCATCCTGTCTTCTCCCTAGTCTTGATGCTGCTAGCACTGCTGAGACAATGATCATTTTTTCCAACTCCACACTCTCAATAAAAATGCAAAAAAAAAAAAAAAAAAATTGAAAGTTAACCTACACTTATCCATATTTTCTCTTTTCTGAAGTTATTTTAAATAATTTCTCAGTGCTTGCAGCAAAGAGCTAGAACTGTGGAACAACTGGTCCATGGACCACTGGTAGTCTGTCCAGTGGTCCAGTGGGGAGGAAGATCTATTAAGCATATTAAAAATGGTTTTCCTACATGGTGCTTTGCAAAAGCTTTTGATGTCAGTGTTGTGGTTTATGTAAAGGAAAAGGCTGGAAGCTGCTGGATTACAACTAAAGTTATTTTTGTATAAATCTGGATATCAGTTGGACTTTAAATACATTTAATTTCTACAAAGAATAATGATCTTTAATCTCTTATTACAGAACTCCATTTAGTTAAGTTCATGAATTCCTCCCTCCACCCCCAGCAAATAAAAATACAAAAGAATATTTTCCAACCTACGAGTTAAGTTTTATATCTAACCACTTTGAGGTAGTGTAAGGCCTTTCCGCTGACTTGCCTTAGCGTTTTCTCCTCAGCAACCTTGGAGAATAAATTTCTTAATTTGGGAGACTGGATCTGCCCTTGTGGCTCAGAGGATGTTCTACCGTCACATCTTCTATTGTATTGCTCATTCTATTAAGGTATTTGTCTCTTTCATATCACTCTGTTTTTGACTGACAAACCAGATGTATCTTATTGTCAGATAAATGTTACTCAGTCTGGACTCATTTCAGATGCAAGTAGTGTTTTCCCTCTTATGACACAGAAGTCCCCAAGTGGACAATCTAGGATGCATAGAAAAAGAGCTTTGGGACAATACAGTCAAGCTTGGTTCTGTTCAATTGGCCCAATAGGTCTGCTGTGGCACAACAGCAGAGCACAGCACTGTTCTGGGTGTACATTAAGGGCAGGCTGTGGGAACCACACAATTTAAATTGATATGGTTTTCTCCCACCTCTAATACAGGAGAAAAATTCAGCAAAATGGTTGTGTGGATGACCCCTTAATGTGGCCCATTTTTGTGCTGCAGCTGGTTGTGTCCACCAACTGATTCTTCAAATTAGGTTAGTGATTTAGGCTCTGAGTATTATCTGGATCTTGCCAATGGATTTTTGTGCCAATGTTTTTTTTTCTTGCTTTGTTTCTAATTTTGGATTGGTCAATGACTGTAATAAAGATTTGACTGATACAAAAAAAATGCTCAGATTATTTCAGTTGGCTTAATACTCTCCCTATTACCTCAAGGGCATATGAGGGATGGTATCTGTTGGCTGAAACTCTCAGTACTCCTCTCCCAGGCTCAGAGCACAGAGTGGCCTTGAAAAGAAAGCCAATACATTTATTTTGTTTGAAACAACTTTAAAGAGAGAAGGAGAGAGAGAGAGATAAAGAGAGAGAGATGACTGAGAAAGTATGTGTGTATGTATGTGTGTGTGATTTGCCACTGCCTTTTTCTTAGGGCTGAGAGAGAGTGACTGGCCCAAATTCACCCAGCTGACTTTGTGCCTAAGGTGGGACTAGAACTCACAGTCTAGTTTCTGGTGCCTTAATCTCTACATCAAACTGGGTCTCAAATACATGATAGAATATGCACATATCAACACAGTTAGTATGAACTCATCATTCTTAGCTTTCTGACCTTACCTTACTTGAAAAAGCAGCAATTACCATATGGAACTCAATCAGAACCCACTAATGTATCTAGGAAATCCTTTTGATTGTTCATGAGATTGTAGATGTCAGATAGAAACAAAGTGGTTTTGGGGGGAAGAGGAAGATACTATTGGAGATTAGGGAGGAAGATACTTCTGTGTCTAGAAGTAGAACCATATTAGAAGGCTTGAACAGAAAAAATTCCATTGGTAGATCTCTTTAGTAGAACATTATTTGCTAGTTAGCAATTCATCTTCTTGTGCTATTTTCATGAGATTTTCTATGGACCATTAATCACCTTAGATGACTTTTAAGGAAGGTTATGAATAAAAATAAAATACTCACCACCTGCATGGAGGACAGCTGTCATGATGGAGGGGAACCATGATGTCTCACTATTGGTAGCTTGGAAATCATGCTGCAGATCCTTGAAGAAGACTCCAACACAGGAAGGAAAACCCAGTGTTAGACCTTGAACCAGTACTGTGGCTATTAAGACCATCCAAGCCCATCCTCGATCCTGGTCTTTGGAGACCCTAGGGGCTGCCTCTCCTTCTTGGGCCATCTTTGCAAGGTGCTTTTTCATAGAACACCTAATTGGAAGACAGCAGGCAAATGAAGAGAGAAACCACAGTTGGATCAGTGCAAAGGTGACAGCAATGGAGCTACTGACCTATAGTTCATGCAGAATGTTCAGTTTCTCTAGAGAGCTTCCCAGTCTTACTCACAACCTCTTGGAACTACAAGCAGCCTATTTGGCAGGCTTTTATTTTTTTTATTGGTTTTTTTTGTCACAAGATGTAGGTATTGGGTTAGGCATACCTCCAGTGGCAAAAAAGCATTACTTAATACTCTGTCCTCACTACTTTTCCCTTTCACCTGCTTTTGGCCCATGGAGTCTCCTCGCTGTCTCAGCTGAATATCATAAATGTTTTGTATCAGGAAAAGGCAAAGCTTGTAAATCTCAATTATTTGTTTTTCACAACCAGACTTGTAATCAGTGTTCTTGCACAAGTTCTGCTGCTTGTGTCTGTAATTTCAGGTGTTTGGATAGCAGGTTTTAAATTTCAAATCCCTTCTACTATGCCATTATGCATTTTAAGGACATATTCACACATGCATCCATTATCCCGTACCATTGATATAATATCTGTAGGGGTTAGAAGGTTTTATTGATACCTTCTATTACTTATCTATTAAAAAAATATAAGAGAAACCCCTTCCCAATGTTTTTTGGTGCTACTTGTGAAGGTATCTTAAGAGAGACTTAAGGTTTCATGAAGGCCACGCATAACTTGGCAGGCTATGGGAGTTCATAAGTGCAAAGCACCACGAGTTTCCCTAGAAATGCCACACATTTTATGTGCAATAGAGACAAAGAAATAATAAGCTA
The DNA here is from genome assembly GCF_059951505.1 of Python bivittatus. Lineage (NCBI taxonomy): Eukaryota > Metazoa > Chordata > Lepidosauria > Squamata > Pythonidae > Python > Python bivittatus. The sequence goes on along the minus strand of NW_028277035.1, from coordinate 1,618,897 downwards.
GAATAAATGATATATTTATTCTGCAGGGAGAAATATGTAGGGCTATCACTTTACCCAGCCACAAACGGCCAAGAAAAGCAAGCCCACACGTATTTTGGTGCTCTTTGTCAGGGTTATACCGGTCCACTTGAAAAATGCCATGCACTTCCTCAGAACTTTTCCTAACAGAGAAAATAATTAGGAAGTAATCCACAGTTCTAAGAACAATCTCAGTACTTCTTCCTCCACATTTCTTTCTCAAACAAGATAAATTAGCCTATGTGATTCTCTTATAGGCATTTCTTTGTTTTGTTATTTATTTACTTAAGGAATTGATTTTTTTATCCAACTTTTCAGAGTAGGAATCAACCGTTTTTTAAAAAACGGTTGATTATATAAGAAAACAGTCCCTGCTCACAGGCTTGCTACTTCAAAAATCTGACACAAAGAGGGGGGTGGGGGAACCAGGGAGGGAAGACCAGCAAGCTTTAATATTCTTTCTTAGAAATAAATAATAATTCTGGCATAATTAAGCTGGACAGGGAATGGAGAAGCCTGATGGAGGCCGGCGTGGCATAGGTTTGACAATGTGACCCTTTTCCCATCTCAGGTTCCTTTGCTGCAGCCTGCGGCAAATGCCACGGCCACCACGCCAGATGGGGTGGGAATCCACAATCTGCACTCAGTGCCCTTCCTGTTAGGCGACTAAGGCTAATGGGGGAAATGCCGGCAGCAGTTGGTTTTCGAGCCCCCGAAATCCCACTGGAAGCAGCAGTAGTGCATGTGTATCTTTTAACTGACCTGGATCTGGAAGAGAATTACATTAGGAAAGACTGTGCTGATCCTAGACATTCTCAGACACTGCATATAAGAAGCTCAAATGACCTGCCCACACCCTAGTCCAGCCTGGAAGTAAAATTAAGATCACATAAATAAATTGAAGATAGAAACAGTCCTATTCCAAATTTGCTACTTGAAATGTGTATTCCTTATTGCTTCATAATAAGAGGAATGCTGAACAAAGGATAGGGAACGGTAGGATCCAACCAGTTCCAATGTGAGGGCCAAAAGCAACTCTTCTGAATCTGTACAGTGTGCAACAAATCACTTTCCACTCCAGATTAAATTGTTGTAAATTGTTGGAGAACATGTGCTCTGGGCTCCGCCATGAAAGGTATTTGTGCAACTGGTTTATTAGGCACCCTTTGCAATCACAACCTAGAATTCTATACAGAACGGAGGAATCATAATAGGCACAGGAGAATCTCTTTCATTATTACAGGAATGGATCATAATGGCAGTAGGGCAGTCCATTTCAGTAGCATAGTCATACTTAGCAGACTGATCCTAAATAATTCTGGTTATTTTATAAACATCCTAGATGCATGCAAGAACACAAATGCATAAGCAGTGACCTATGAGTTTTACAATACATTAGCAGGAAGATTAATATATGAGGTTTTTTTTATTTAGGTAGTTTATTTGGGAAATACTCAGGTGTTCTATTAATGAGGAATAAAGACTATTCCCTTTAACCAGACTTGGACTATAGTCTGGTGCTTGCTTACAAACAACCTCCAATATAAACCACTAGCAACAGCAGTGAGTTACTGGCACAAGCACTGTATCCAGACTCTGTAACCAAGCTCAAGATACTGCTCCTCTCTCTGCTCTCGCAATACCACTATGATCCTTATAATGTCACTGACAAGATCAGGAGTTCATGTATCTGTTCATCTTCCGTAAGATATATGCCAACAAGGCCATTCAGTACTCTACATAAGACAAAGGAGACCGTATCTAGACAATGGTTGAAACCCTCAGTCTGTAGATATATGCAGTAGCCAGACCTGTTTTTTGTAGACCTCAGAGCCTATCTACTCACAGATTGGATTGAACCAAAAAAAAATATATGTATATACACAAAGTGTACTAAGTCATTTCACATATTTATTTTAGAAGCTGAGCAGAGTTGGCCTTGATTAGTACTTCTAGGGCTGTTTTCTAGCCTAGGAAATTAAAAAAAAAATACCCCAGAAGAAAGTACAAAAGGCAAACCACATCCATTACAGAAAACTACATGGATGCAATCACCAGGAATGGATGTAATCTTCCCCAGCCCCCTCCCCACCATCCCGAAATCATTCTTATATATAGCTGTGGGATAATTATCACATTGCCTAGCCACCTATGGCTGCTCAATATATATATATATATATGAAGTGTGACACTAGGCCACAAAAAAGTTGCCTGTTCTGCTCAACCCAAAAAGATAACCAAACATAAATCTGACATCAGAAAGGGTGATATTAAGAAATCAGTTGGGGAACATTTCTTTCTCTACGCCAGGACATACTGTGACCCACCTTAAAGAGTCCATTCTTGACCAAACTTCAAAGGGAGATTTGAGCAAGAAACCACTAAATCAACTTTAAGATATGTGGACTTCAACTCCCAGAGTTCCCCAGGCAGCATGGTTGGCTGGGGAACTGTGGAAGTTGAAGTCCACATATGTTAAAGTTGCTAAGGTTGAGAAACACTGCACTAAATTAACCTGGAAAACTTTAGTTGTGACTCCAGCATCTTGAAATGGGATAAAGGTTTCTTATCACCATTTCATGCACTCGTAAGCTCACCCACTGCTGCCAGGAAGTTTTTACTATCAGCAGCTAGTGTTTTAAGAATGGCCATATAAACACACTTCCTGCATTTTATCACTTCTTACTCACCCCACCTGCAAGCACATGCCCACATATTTAAAGCTCAGGCTAGCATCTCAGGCAACTTATGTAATGAACTATGATTTGCAAAAAATGTGGCCTCAGAATGCACTTGTTATGACTAAAGCACTACAAGAGCCAGGGCTGGCCCTTCAATGAGGCCCAGTGAAACAGCTGCTCCAGCCTGTAGTCCAGCACAGATAGAACTGGGGCCCCTCTGCTCCCACCTGCAGCCCCCCTGAATTATTACCACAAAGGTGATTCATTGTGCCCAGAGGGGCACGTTATGCTGAAGACACCCCATGAGGCGTCTGTGGCATTTGCCTGCACAGGCAGCTGCTACGGCCACTATACCATCATTAGCGCTCTGAGGACCCCCCCTCAGAATGATCTTTATAGGCTGGCTGGAAGGCAAGCGTTGGCTCTGCGGCTGCTGCCAACACAGGTGGGCCTCTTGGGAAGCCCACCTTACTTTCTTCTGCAGCAGCTCTTTCAAAAGGTTACTGCCCTGTGCATATTTCTTCCTTCTTGCTTTACAGCTGGAGTTTTCTTACCCATGCTAACTTTATATAACTCACATGAAGTTTTCAAAATACTATGTAGGAAAATCCATCAGGCACTTCCAAAGTGTTCTGACAGCAGCTAATACAAAAAATTGCCATTGCATAGCTCTGAGTAGAATTGTAACTGGCTTTCCATACTATCTAGAAATATTGTGCATTTTCTGAATATACATTCCACCATATCCTATCCATTTTGTAGCCCTTATCCAACTTTTTAAAGGAGTATCATTTTGACATACTGTAGGCACTGATTTATTGGACAACCATTTCTATCCTATCACAGCTGATGCTCTTTGCAGTAAGGGCAAATTTTATCACCTCATTTAAACAACAGAACACCCTTTTTAAAATAGTGCTAATAGAATACTGTCTGGCTTCTTTTATTATGTTGTCATTAGTATATAAAACACCACTTAAATGATTTTTTTTTTACAAACACCCTTATAATGCAAACATTTAAACGAATACTTTTTGGTCATGTTCATTAGCTATCTTATTACAGGAAAACAAAATAACGAGAAATATTTTTTCACCTTTGTAAAATTTGTGTGTTATATTATAGATGTATATAAGTATAATGCTATAACACTCATTTACCTGGTGTTTAATTGTTCCTTTAATATTTTAAGAAAGCACACACTGTTTTAATACCACAAAAAGTTGCTGATAACCAAGAGAGAAAAGTGATGGTACCTACAAAGGATAATATTGAATATGCACAGAACAATGACAGATTCCTCTGTCTGACATTAAAAAAGCTTCTTTTAAAAAGTCAAGATAATAACTCAAAGGGCATCTAACCTTCTGGAGGCTGTATTACTTTTCATTCTTAAAAAAAACCAAAAACCTAGAACTTCCCACAGTAAAAAAAGAAAAACAGAGGCAAAAATATGCTGAAAAAACAAATGAGGATTTTCAGTGGATTTCCTGAGTGCATAAAATTGTGCAATAATTGGTGGATGATTTCACAAGCCTTCATTTGGAAGCACTTAGTATTACAGATATCTGCCCTGTGAAAGCTTACATGATGATCCTGTAAGGCAGGGGTTTTCAAACTTTTTCAGGCTGTGGAAGCAGTTAAGGGAAAAAAATCCCGGAATCCCTGAGCCAGAGACAAAGTTTGAGCCAGAGAATACCGACTGCATGCAAGTGAATGTCCCCCCCCCCCAATCTTTCATGGAATCCCATCAGTTCTCCTGGGACTCTAGGATTCTAGGAAGGCAGCTTGAAAAACCCTGCTATAAGGTATATTTGGCGAGCTAGTCAGTTCAGGGCTGAAGGGAGAGTCAGGTGCACAGATCTCTCAGCAACTCTCCCCATTTCGCAAGTCAACTGCCTCTCCGGGAAGCAAAAACGGTGCTAGCTTCCTGTTGGAACAGAGATCTGTGCTGCCTTCAGCTTTCCGGGGATAAAATGGCAATCACGACTCCTATTTGGTCTGGATCTTTGCACGTTGGTTTTCAGAGGGGCCATGATGGAAATAGGCCTGTTTTAGCACAGAGGTGAGCGCCCTTCTCTTCAGACCACGCGGTCAGGGGTTAAGGCTGGTCCAGTCACAGTCCAACTACCTCTGGGGAATTCCCGTCTCCGTCCTAAGCGACGGCCCTAGCGGATCGGCCAACCCGCCTCCGAGGAGAGACTAGCTAGGTTTCAGGCCGGGTCCCGGGAGACAGTATTGCGGGAGACAGCTCCTTTCTCGCGTGGAAACAGGAAGCTCAAGCACCGCCGCCTGCCCTGCGAGAAGAAAGAGAAGCCTGCTGTCCCAGGCGCGCGCTGGTCCTCCGGCTCCACTGCTGGGGGAGCGAAAAGGGAAGGGCGCGGCGCGGGGATGGTCTTAGCTTTAAGATTCCGCGGCCCCCCTCCGAAAATCTCGCCGAAGCGACCCGGGCTCAGGATCCCAGCCGATGGGCTGCCTCTTACCTGCTCCGCCAGGCCAAGGGGAGGCGTGCGGGGCTGACGGCTGCCTCCCTGGCAGGGGGTCCCCGGGGCGCCTTCCTTTCCCTTCTCCCGCTCCTCTTCCCAGCTGGGCCGCCGGGGCGAAGCTTTTAACTCTCGCCGCCTTGACTGCCGCCAGCGGCGGCGGCGGCGGCGGAGGAGGAGGAGACTCGCGCTTGGAGAGCACGGATTATCTCTGGTAGCTCGATCAGCCCGGGATGACAGAGGTCAAACGAGGAGCCACGGTGCGGCTCCCGAGGTGTCTTGTTTGTCGAAGGGGAGGGGAGGGTTGACACCGTTTCCCGGAGATCGCGTGATCAAGGAGCAAAGGTGTCCTTGGATACCTTGACTTGGCTCATTTTTGATCATGATATGTCAGTGATCTGTTTTACTATTTTCAAGGTCTTAGTTCTCACTGGGGTCATAAATGTGTGGGTGCTGCACGTTATTGTTCAGGCTCCAGGTGGGTCTCAGGTGGGTATGTTGGTTGCATTTTTCTGCTGAGACATCTGTCACTGAGTTTAGGATGACATGATGCAGTGTAACCCACCCTCTAGTTTCTTCACCAATAAAGTTAGGTAGCCTGAGTGAGAATTACTGGCCCAAAGTCATTTAGTGAACCGAGTGGCTGATGAGACTTTTGAACCCATGTCTTCCTAGATATAGTCCAGCAGTAACGCCCTGCATCACACTGGACCTTCCAAATCAGAACAAAAGTATAGAAGACAAGCATATCAGAAAGGAGTCTTCTAACACTTTTTTTTAAACTGGAGTCAGAACAGATCTTGTGTATTCAGCATATCCACCTGCTCTTGAAACGGTACAACCAAACACAGATCTCTCAATTTCTAAAAACTGGAACATCCACATTTTTGTTTTAATGTTTTTCACAGTTGCAACACAGAGTCACATGTTCTGTCACATTGTGGTAGCCATAAACCGGAGATTGATTGATTGATGTGACTTTGATGCTGTCTAACTCCAAATTGACTCTGGGCTCTTAACCTTCCCACCTCAAATGTTAGATGCAAGAACCAGGCCACCATTATGACAAGCCAAAAAATAATCAACTATAGGTCAAATGAAGCCTTGAAATTAAGACACATTTCTTTCCATTAGTTGCCTAGTTTTATTGCAGTGTCTGCTGAGAGAGAATGGAAACCCCTGCACCCTTACAAAAGGAACTGCAAACATGTTTCATTGCTACAACCCTCCTGATATCACGTTGATAGCTTTGGGACTAGCTGATACTTTGTGTGTTGCTCCCAAATTTCCAGTTGTGGATTCTATTTCACAATCTGGGTGAAATTCCTCATATTTTATTATTGTGGCCAAATATTTGCTTGACTGGGAATGCACATGGTATTTTGCTGTACACATTCAAACTGGGAGGCCTGGGCCAGCAGTCTGACCAGCTCCTCAGCCATGATGTGTGCCATGATACATGCTGCCTGAGGAGTGATCAGGAATGGTATCATAGCTCACCCATGCAGTATACATGCAGATTGAAGTGCAACAATTGACAGATTATTTCCAGATATGAACATCTGAAACATTTCTTAGAAACTGGAAGAAGGAGAACAGGTTCTGGAAGAAGTCTGCTTTAGCCTTAGACCTGATTATCCTCCAGTAAGAAAATGCTTTTGTAATCAGTTTAATCAATGCAGAATAATTACTATCCCATTTCTAACATATGGTTAACAATGTGGTATACAGTCTCCCTCTTTAGCAGATGCCCACTCCTCGTTTAGCAACTAACTTGGTTAACGACCATCCGCAAATATGATGATAATGAACAGTTATTTAAAAAATCATTTTCCAACCAATGCACGCATTTCCAACCAAATTTCATGTGCCTGACAACAAGGCACACTGGAGTGAGAGTAATGCTGGCGTAGCTACAAGAGAACTTAATCTGAATGAGAAGGCAGCAACCAGCAATCTTCTCAGCGTCTCTCTCTCTCTGTCGTGTTCATTTAGTGACCATTTTGCTTAATGACCTGGTCATTGGAATGGAACGCAGTCACTAAATGAGGAGTGGGTGTAAAATGTAGCCTTATTCTAGCCACTGTGACTGTATGGCAGTGTGTGCAAATAGGGTTAGCTAATTTGCACTAAGTATCCTTGAATATTTGAACAATTTGAACATCATAAAATAGATATAAGAATAACATCAACAGTGAAGCACTTTGGCAGGTAAATGACAGGCAACAGCTGCCACCTAGAACAACACACACACATACACACTCATATGCATCAGTTATTTGGCAGGGAAGTTAATCACCTTTTTAAAAGCAACAAATATTAAACCTTGCAAACTATAAAACAGTAATATCACTTGATAAATGCTATTCAGTTTCAGAAGTGTAAAAACTATGATAAGCCCTTCCTTTCCAACTCCTCTCCCAAGCAAGAGGGAGGGAAATTGTACATTTGGCTTCCTTTGCTAAATCATTAGGTTTCCTGGCACAAGGTTAAGACTGGAAATTGGATTGGATCCAGACACTTTGGATGGGCTGAAGATTTATGTCCTTCTCAAGGGCATGTGAGGTAAGAAACTAGAAATCAGTTGGACTGATGTGTGAATATGCTGTAACTCCTACAATATATACAGATATCTAGATATCCCCAAAAAACAAACTCAGAAGATATCTGGTTGCTATAATATTCTGATCTCTTCAGTTATAGTTTAATACTCCTTTTATTTTTAGCTAGTTTAAATAATTGTTTAATCCACTGGCTGATCAGCCAGTGGATCATCTGGCTGGTGAGAAAAAGGGGACAATCCATGGCTCACTGAGCACCTATATATTGCTACTAAGGCCTGCATCTGCCTGTGAATTATGGATTATCCATTGTGCAGAAAATGATATTGACTTTCCGTCTTTCTCCCCCTGGAAAATCTGTAAAAGTATCTGTTCCTGAACTAACAATATAGCCTAATCTTTATTATTGGCCTTCAAGTACAATGCTTTGCAATTCATTCTTCAGCCAGCAATAATTACCTGAATAATCAAAGGTAGAGAAATCAAATAATTGCATACATACATGCATGCACGCACCAGCCTCACGTGTTTGGCAACCAAGACAGCTCCAAGTACAATGTAAACCTAGATCAACAAAAGCTATTAGGCAATTGCTTAGGGAGAAGGGTAGTGCTGATCCAAGCAATAATTTCTCAGGATTCAGACTACAACAATACAGTAGGAGGATGGAGACTGAAGACAAATGGAGCTGTCCAAATCTTTATTGAAGTTAGGTATGCTTCAAATTCCACAGAAGGAAGCCAAAGCTTTGGAATGCAGGATAGAAAATAATGGCCTTTTATATGAAGGCAGATTCTAGTTGAATGGTAAGTTCCCCTATGTAAGAGTATGGGCAGTTCAACTATAAAACTGATCACTGCGGAAGGTGACGGGCTCCTTTTCCCATGGTGGGGTGAAGCAAAAACTAAACAGTCACCTATTGGTGATGCTTAAACTGAATTCCTGTTCTGAGAGTGAGGGAGAGAGGACTCAGTGGTGTCAGAAAACGACAGACACGGGTTCGGTTATCCAGTAGACAGAAGTTTTTATTGGGCACGTTTGCAAAGGTGGGTCCCTCCCGCAGCAATGGAGGAACCCCGAAGCAAGGTCTGACAGGTTTTTATACCCCCTATCTGTCCTCCCCCTCCTACGAGGGCTTGGCTCACAATCTCACCTTTTTTACCGCCCCGGAGCGCCGCTAATTAACCGCAAAACCGCAGACATTCCACTTTCCGAATCCAATCAGCGCAATACACATTCCAATCCCCACTTGACCCGACAGCCGCCCCCTGCCGTTTCTCTTCACTCTGGTGCGAACGTGCCTCTTGCCTGCAGTCTTTCCTCCCTCCTGCCGTCCTTCTCCACTCTGATGCGAGTGTGCCTTCTGCCCATCCTCCCTCCTGCCGTCCCCCCAAGGCTGCCCCATGGTGCACAGCGCTCTCCCTTAGCAAACATGGTTCGTTTGAGGCCCTCACTTCTCCCTGCCTTCTCACAATCCCCCTTTTTCTTTTCACGCCTCTGTTGGGCCTCAAACCTGGCTAACAGGATTGCTCCCTCGTCCCGGACCCGGGGCTTCACACACTGGGACAGGTAATTCCCACAAGCAGGGAGGCATTGCATTAAGCAACATACTAGGACCAGTAAGGCAATGAAACCAATGGCTAGTACAAAAAGTTGTTTTAACCAAGCAAAGTTAGGTAACCAACTAGTGAGCCACGACCAATTCCATCCCTCTGGATCCTCGGATATGCGAGAGGCTAAGGTCTTCAACTTGGCTAGTTTTGCTTCAACATAATTCTTATTGTTGGTTAGGTTAAAGCAACAAAGACCTTGAAAAGATTCACAGCCTTGTCCTGCCCTTAATAGGAGATAGTCTATAGCTATCCGATTTTGAATGACCGCCCTCCTGATCTCAGTGACTTCTTCAGTGAGGGCTGCAATGAGAGAGGATGTAAGGTTGACACTTTTAGCCAGGAGGCAGGCCACCTTCCTTAGGTCCAGATAAGTTCTTCCGCTTAGTGCAGGAACCCCTACTAAGGAGAGGGCCAGAGCCATGGCTTCTGTTTTGGACAAGAGTGTCACATCACTCTCACAATCAGATGGCAGCTCCCTTTTCTTTTTTTTCTTTTGATGGGTGCGCTTGCATTGGAGGCAGGGCATATAGAGAGGTCAGGCGCCCTATGGCACAAGGGCCCCCTGAACTATAGGCTGGAACATAGGTGTAAGCTTCATGTCCACATAACAAAAAGAAACCTTTAGGTAGGTATAGAGGGGTTGAGGCGTAAGGGATATTATAGACCCCTCCACAAGTGAAAGCAGGACCTTTTGAGGGCAATGGGGGGGTACGGTTCTGGGTATTGTTGAAATATACACATTGAGTTGCATTGGTTATCCCCAAGAGATTTAGAGCCATTTGCCTTTGATTAGTCCAGGGTCTTGGTATGGGAGAAGACCCAAAATGATAGAACATCCCCCCCCCCCCCACGGGGATCATCCCCAGTGATCAAAGCTGTCTGTGCCAATTCTACGCCTTTATGTTGGTCATCTCCTCCCCTGCCTTAGTTCAGTTCCTTTTAAGTTTTACTTTGAGTCCGTCTCCCGGTTGGGCAGTCCATGGTCGGGGGTCGGGAGCTCGCTTAACCCGATGGTAGTGGGTCCAACCCCCTGTCAGGTCCGAACCGCTGATTCAGTTGTCAGGAGAACTTGGTATGGTCCCTCCCAAGACGGCTTCAGCTTCTCATCCTTCCACGTCTTTATCAGGACCCAATCCTCTGGCTTGTGGGGGTGTTGGTCTTTCAGCAAGGGGGGCCGTTGAGCGAGGAGTCCCTGTTTTCTTAGAGACAAGAGAGATTGTGACAGTACCAAGAGATACTTTCTCAGGAAGGCATCCTTTAGCTCGGGGATAGGCTCTCCCATTGGAGCCAGGAAAGGTCTTCCCATCATCAGCTCGAATGGGGAGACCCCCACATCCTTGCGAGGGGCTGTCCGCATTCGAAGCAGGGCAACCGGAAGTGTCTTTGTCCAAGGTAGCCCTGTTTCCAATCCCAGTTTGGTGAGATGTTGCTTCAACACCCCGTTGGCCCTTCCCACTTTCCCACTGGAGTCAGGATGCCAAGGGGTGTGGAGTTCCCATCGAACCCCCAGGCTCCAGTACCATGGCTTTACAGTGTCTATCAAAGCCTGCACCCCCCAGTGAGACCCTTCGTGCAGTTTCTCCAACATCCCCCTCATGTCAGCACGGCTCACTACTGGGGTCCCCTCAATTGTAACCCAACAACCTGCTTCCTCCCTGCAACCTTCCCTTTCCAGCAGCACCTCGTCCAACTTCCCCGGCGTCCAAGCCGGAGGTTCTTCTATCTGGGGGATTGCAATCATGATGGCAATGGGGACACCCTCCGCTGCCTCCTTTGCTACTCGATCAGCAAGTCGGTTCCCTCTTGCCTCCATCGAGTCCCCCTTCTGATGTCCCATTATATGCACCACTGCAATCCTGTCGGGTTCTTGAAGAGCTTCCATCATCCCCTCTATCAGTTGCCGAGCTTTCACCTCCTTCCCAGCAGTTGTGAGTAAACCCCGTTCCAGCCAAATTTTCCCGAAAGTGTGCACTACTCCCCAGGCGTATCGCGAGTCTGTGTAGACGGTGAGGGACACTCCCTTTCCCAACTCTAGTGCCCGTTTCAAAGCGTGCACTTCACACAGCTGAGCCGACCAGTCCGCTGGTAGTGCCCCCTTCTCTATTGTCTCTCCCTCCACAGTCACTATCGCGTACCCTGACTTCCTTTGTCCCTGCTCTACTCGGCTAGACACATCCACGAACCAGACCTCACCCTCTTCCAGCGGGACCTCCTGCAGGTCCTCCCGGGTCTTTGTTTGCAGCTGCAACAGGGTGGAGCACTCGTGCTCCGCCGGCTCCCATTCTTTCCGCTCCCCCGCAAGAAACTCCGCTGGGTTCAAATTCCTGTCTGTTCCTACCACCACATCAGGACTTATCCGGAGAACTGTCTCATATTTCAACATCCTCCCTTCTGTCATCCAAGCAGCCGCCTGCTGACTAAGCACACTTAAGATCTGATGGGGTGAATGGACAATCACGGGGCTCCCAAAAGTGAGTTTGTTCCCTTCTGTCACTAGCACAGCAGCGGCAGCCACTGCCTGCACACAAGTCGGCCATCCCCTCACCACTGGTTCTAGGGCTTTGCTCAGGAAGGCCACTGGTTGATATTTCCCAGCCCGTCTCTGAGTCAGCACTCCAATGGCAGTTCCCCCATGGGCTGTAACGTATAGGTGAAAGGGGAGGGCCAAGTTCGGTAGAGCCAGAGCCGGGGCCATCACCAGGCTCCTTTGTAATTCCCCCCACTTCTCTGTGTCCCTGTCTGTCCATTCTACCCTGTCAGATGATCCTTTCAACTTCTCATACAGAAACTGAGCCTTGCTCATGTACTCATCTATCCATAGCCTGCAATATCCTACTAGACCCAGAAACCGCCGCACCTCCGTTTTAGTATGAGGGGGCTTCAACTGCATTATCCCCTGTATCCGAGAAGGATCAATCAACTTCTCGCCCTTCCGGAGTACATGTCCTAAATACTTGACCTCCCTTTCCACAAATTGGACCTTCCCTTTTGACACCTTCAATCCTTCTTCAGCCAACCAGTTCAATAAAGCCACTGAGTCTTCTCTCACCTTTACTTCCTTCTCTCCAGACACCAACAAATCATCCACATACTGCAGCACCCGAGAACCCCCAGGGGCCCGGAACCCCTGGAGTTTCTCTTCCAATGCCTGTCCAAACAAGAGGGGCTCTCGGTGTACCCCTGGGGCAGCACCGTCCATCTCAGTTGTTGCTTCCTCCCAGTCTCCGGATCTTCCCACTCAAAAGCGAACAGATCCCTACTTTCTTCTGCCAGAGGGCATGACCAAAAAGCATCCTTCAAGTCTATCACCGTGAACCACCGATCCCCGGGAGGGATCTTCCCCATCAAAGTGTAGGGGTCAGGCACTACCGGGGTCCGGGCCAAGACCAAATCGTTGACCCTCCTCAGATCCTGCACCAGCCTGTAACTATTGTCCTTCTTCTTCACAGCTAAGATAGGGGAGTTGAAGGGGGACATAGCCGGTTCCAACAGCCCTTGCCGCCTCAGCCCATCTATGATGGGCTTCAGCCCACGCCTCCCATCCCGGGACAGCGGGTATTGGGCTTGCCGCAAACCAGTCACCCCCGGTTTCAAGGGGATGCTAATTGGGGCAATGCGGAACCGACCCGCCCCCCCTTCTCCTGCCCATACCTCAGGGTTCACAACCTCCACGTCCGCCTCCCGCAACAAACACATCCTTTCTGCCTGTTCCACATTCCACAACTCCACTCCTAGACTACCCATTAGATCCCTTCCCAGCAAGTTCACCCCTGCCTGTGGGATCAGTAACACATCTGCAGTTACCTCCTTCCCATTCCACTCCAGTCTCACTCCCTCCAGTACGTCTGCCTTGACCGGAGAACCTCCCACCCCCATCACCGATACCGACGCGCCCCGGGATTTCGCAATCCCTGGGATCGGTTGGCACAACGATGTTCGAGAGGCTCCGGTATCCACGAGGAACTGCCGTTCCTCGCCGGTGGGACCCACCGTGATGTTTACCAAGGGTTCCCCGTGGGTCCCGGTTGGGGAACCATGACCCCCTAGTTGTACAGGGGGAAACTCCTCTCACCCGTGGGGCGATCCACCTGGCAGTCCCGAGCAAAGTGTCCTACTCGCCCGCAGCGGAAACAACCTTGCCTATCCCCAGTCCACCTCTCCCTTCTGGGGTCGACGCCACCTCTCCGGGGCCAAGGTCCCCGGACCAGATGGGGAGAAGGTCGCGCCTCCCTCAGTCCCTCCCCCTTCGTCTCATTCTTGGCCGCCGCCTGAACGGCTGCCATCATCATTTGAGTTTTCTGCCTGGTCTTTGCCTCCTCCCTCCCCACATAGGTCTGTTGAGCAATCCTTAGGAGTTCCCCTATCCCCTGTTCAGTCCAACCCTCCCGTTTTTGTATCATCTTCTGAATGTCTGGCCATGCTTTGGTGACGAACTGCATTTTTAACAAGGTCTCAAAGGCTGGGGTGTCCGGAGTCACGCCCGAGAATTTGGTCAGGCCAACTCGGATCCTCTCACAAAAATCTCCGGGCGATTCATCCTTCCCCTGGGTTACCTCAAAAGCCTTGGTCAAATTCTTCCCCTGGGGCACTGCTGTTCGGATGCCCTCCAAAATCATCTCTTTCATGTCTCTCATGTTCTGCCGGTGTGCGGCATTATTGGGATCCCAATTTGGGTCTGCCAGAGGGAATTTAGTATCTGCGGCCGGGGCATTTGGGACATTTGCATTCCTTCGCTCCCAAGCCCCGAGCGCAGCTCGCCGAATCTGGCCCCTCTCTTCTGGCGTATAGAGGTGGGCTAAAATGTAATTCAGTTCCCCCAGGAGTATTCCACCGGGCCGAGAAAAAGTTCCAATTGTTTGGCGGCGGTATGGGCATTCTCTTGCATACGAGGGAGGGTCTTTTTTTTTTTTTTTAATTCCCTCAACTCACTGGGTTTGATGGGAACCGTTACGTAACTGGTGACGGTCACCCCCTGTGCGTTCGTTCCGTTCGGGACTTCCCGGACGGGGAAGGCACTGGCCGACCTTAGACTAAAGGGCAAGTTCTGAATATCTTGGTTCAGCTGGTCCAGCTCTTTCCGCAGCCCGGGATAGGGTGGGGGCGCCGGAGGAGGAGCGGTAGGAAGAGGAGGAGGAGGAGGAGGTGGCGGCCCCCATTGAGGTCTAGTCAGCCAGAGGTCCTCCTCCTCATCCTCCTGTTCTTTTTGGACAAAAATTTTGGCTAACTTGGGTCGAGGCCCCTCCCAATGAACATGGAACCAGACTTCCACATAGGGTTCCTGTGTTAACATTTTATGCTCCACAATGTAGTTTTTTTTTTTTTTAGTTGGGTCACCCAGTAATTACTGGGGATTCCAAGAGTATCCCAATGGTAGGGGAATTCGGGGTCCACTAGTGGATATTTTGGCCATTCTTTAGTGCACAAAGTTATCATGGTCGGTTTTTCCAGACCCCTGGTGAATGGACACAACCAGGGTGTCTCCCATTGTTGCAACAATTGTCCTAATGGAGAATCCGTGGGGATTCCCCCTACTGCGTTTTTCCCACTGGCCCCTGGCCTTACACTCTTACTCTGCGCCTTACCCATCCTTCCTGACTACGTTTCCCACCTTACAGAAGGTCCCGGACTCTTCTGTCCCCTTGCAGCGTCCAACGCCTCGTAACCACGCTAATCTCCCCGAGATTATGGGTAGGCTGTACTCACCAGACCTCCCGGAGGTCCCCTCGTCGGCCGACTTCCTCTTTACTTCTGTCTGACTGGCGATTGGAGTCCCGTCCTGGACCCGACTCCGGGGAAAACGGGAGACACCTCAACGGGGTGTTACGGCCGATTACTCACCGGTTCCCCACAGTCCGGTCCACGTCGAGGACTCCTGCCTGGCTCGCCAATTTTGTCAGAAAACGACAGACACGGGTTCGGTTATCCAGTAGACAGAAGTTTTTATTGGGCACGTTTGCAAAGGTGGGTCCCTCCCGCAGCAATGGAGGAACCCCGAAGCAAGGTCTGACAGGTTTTTATACCCCCTATCTGTCCTCCCCCTCCTACGAGGGCTTGGCTCACAATCTCACCTTTTTTACCGCCCCGGAGCGCCACTAATTAACCGCAAAACCGCAGACATTCCACTTTCCGAATCCAATCAGCGCAATACACATTCCAATCCCCACTTGACCCGACAGCCGCCCCCTGCCGTTTCTCTTCACTCTGGTGCGAACGTGCCTCTTGCCTGCAGTCTTTCCTCCCTCCTGCCGTCCTTCTCCACTCTGATGCGAGTGTGCCTTCTGCCCATCCTCCCTCCTGCCGTCCCCCCAAGGCTGCCCCATGGTGCACAGCGCTCTCCCTTAGCAAACATGGTTCGTTTGAGGCCCTCACTTCTCCCTGCCTTCTCACAGTGGCTTGATTCAGTCTATGAATTCCAAGGATGTTATAGAAGAACAGATTGAACTGTGATCTTATTTATATAACAGGCAGCATCCTATTTGCAGTTAATGTGGAAGCCAATTCATAGGTTCTTCAGTAAGGATAATTAATTGGGTTCACAAAATACTGTAAGTCATTAGCCATAGTTTACACATGATAACTGAGTTCCCAAACTAAGCCAAAAATCGAATAAATCACATTATACTATACAGTTATATGTTACAAAGGGAGTTATTTACTTCTAGTGTTCTTGAGTATTCATCTTTACAGGTGAAATGTTGGTATAGCTGGATGAAAGTACAAAAATTCACACATTCACAAACCCCAGCACGACTACACCTTATATACCATGTTGCTAGGGGCAAACACAGCTTATGCCTAATTTTTAGAATAAGAGTATTCTTCTGCTTTATGAGTTAGGATCAGATGGCAATATGCAATGAGCAACATTACTTGCATATGTCCTGCCTTTAATCAGATTTGTGTGTATGTATCTCTCCTTTTAAGATGTGTTATAGCATTGATTCTAATGAAAAAAATGTTTGCTATGGTTTTTGTTCTTAAATACCATTTAAGCAGCTTGGAGATCTGAAATTTCCCCTCCTCAGATATGACCAGATGACAAGCCTCTTGGTTTTTATATGGGCCAAGAGCACTCCCTAAGATATCTGGCATGTAGATCTCATGATAAAAGGCATGAATTCACCATCAGGGATGGGCTCAGAAGCCCACAGATTATGACAGGACTAATTGTGCCCAGTACCTTTTATTGGGGAACCCTTGGAAGAAGGGGTTTGCTAGTGGGATTTTATTTTCACTCCCAGATGGTGATGAATCATGGATTCCATGTTTCAAAACAACTTCCTTAAGGTTAGTGGTGCTCCTTTTTTTAAAAACAAGTCGGTGAAGAACTAAGGAATATCGCTGCGCATAGGGAAACTGTTCTGTGATGGCTAATTGATTTATTTCCCCCCAACCCCCCCAGTCAATTACACTACTTATAAACAATTCATAATAAACAGTTGACACATTTCAGAAAATCATTCTGGTGCTCTGATGACAGGAGCTAGTACTGTAAATAGATAGGGTCAGATTTTGCATTTAAGATTCCTCCCCTTTTTTGTTTTGATTGATTGATTCTGTGCCATCAAGTTGGCGTCAACTCAGTAACCACATAGATAGATCTTCTCCAGGTCCTTTTTCTTTCAGGGAACATTTAAAAAAGGCTGGTTATGCTTTCCCAGGCAATCAGTCTCAGATTGTTTGGGGGTTTTTTTCTGTTTGCAGCCAAGAACAGTAATTAGATATGCAAACTGATAATGCCCCTGGGTACATCTAGACTACATTAACTACAAATCCTGCATCTCAATTGCCTTTTCAGTGGTCAAGAATGTACCAAGCTCTGGGCCCATTTCCTAATTGGCTGCTCCAGTCCTTAATCTCATCTGAGGGAAGTTTCTACAGAGAGGTAGGAATCAGAAGTACAGGTAGTCCTTGGGTTATGACCATTCATTCAGCAATTGTTCAAAGTTATGACGGTGTTGAATGAGAGGGACTTATGATGGGTCATTGGAGTTCCAGCCATTGCAACATCCCCATGGTCATGTGATTGCAATTTCCAATGTTCCCCACTAGCTTCCCACAACAAAACTCAATGGGGAAGCTGGCAGGAAGTTGCGTTCATGTGAGGTCTTTACTTAACAATCTGCATGGTTGTCATTTAATGACAGCAACTGGGACTGCCAGAATTGTTGTTGCTCAGTGATGCAGTCACATGACATCATGATTTATGACCACGTTGCTTAGTTACGG
Source organism: Python bivittatus (assembly GCF_059951505.1). NCBI lineage: Eukaryota > Metazoa > Chordata > Lepidosauria > Squamata > Pythonidae > Python > Python bivittatus. The sequence goes on along the minus strand of NW_028277035.1, from coordinate 1,601,312 downwards.
AGTTCTATGTCCCAATTGCCCTTGTAACCTGAGGATTACTTGTAGTTTGTTAGCGATTGGTCATAGCAATGTTGTAATCAAATCAGTCTCACAAAAGAAGAAATCCAGCACCGATTCATACAAATGAACCAGGGAGAGATGGTTTTCAACTCTCCTAACATAGGAGAGTCAGTATGGTGGAGCAGTTAAGGCACCAGGCTAGAAACCGGGAGACCGTGAGTTCTAGTCCTGCCTTAGGCACAAAGCCAGCTGGGCGACCTTGGGCCAGTCCCTCTCTCTCAGCCCCAGGAAGAAGCAGGCCAGGGCAAACCACTGCTGAAAAACCTTGCCAAGAAAACTGCGGGGACATGTCCAGACAGTTGCCAGGAATCAACATGACTCAAAGGCACAAAAGAAAAAAAAAATTCAACTTGTGTACATACGCATTCCCTCCATAATAGAACAATTTCATCATCTTTGACTAAGTCATAATGTTAGCATTGTAATTCATGTACAGTAGATCAGGCAAACGTCTTTGAGGAAAGGGTTTGTGGTTTGGGCATGCATATCTAAAACATAGGCCCCTTTCATTATTTAGAACTATACACCTAATTCACACATGACACTTAATCATAATGTGACTTGCTTCCTTTTGCTTTGGTGTGACGTGTAGAGTCTTAAAAAAAAACGTGTGCATGTCTTGAGATGGGTTTCACCAAATATACTACTAGACCAAAACCAGGCCAATTGTATTAGTATTACAGGTAGTCCGCAGGTTACAATGGCAATTGGGAGTGGGATTGCTGTCGCTAATCAATGCAGTCGTAAAGTGCGATGTCATGTGACCACACTGCTTAGCAACAGCAATCCCAGCCAATCTTGGTTGCTGTCGTAACCCTAAGATGTGTGGGTTGTTAAGCAGGAAGAGGTGGGAGTCCCAGTAAGGAGTGTGGGGGTGCCATGGGGGGGTGGGAGAGGCCAGGGGAGGGCCGACGCAGGCCGTGCGCAAGTTGCAAGAGGCTGGGGGAGGGCCTGGGAGCACCAGTGCAGGCTGCATGCAAGTTGGGGGGGGGTGCTGTGGAGAAAAAGCAGTAGCAACTTACCAGAACAACCTGCAACCTCCCCTGCTGGTTTCCCCGTTGAGTTTGCTTGTGAGAAGCCAGCAGGAAAGGTTGCAAATGATGATCATATGGCCGTAGTTCCCTGCGGTGTTGTATTCGCAAGCTGGGCACACGAATGCCCAGCTTGCGATCACATGACCACGGGGGTGCTGTGATGCCTGGAACTTTGAGGACTGGACATACGTCCATTTTTTCAGTGCTGTCATAACTTTGAACAGTCGCTGAATGAATGGATGAAGCCCCAAACGAAGAACTACTGTATTAGAACGTGAGTTGGTCAGAAACAAATGATCTTGAGGAACAATCACATGTGCTCTGAAATGTGTATGTAGTTCATTCCCCTGTAATCCTCCTGAGTCTCATAGGGAGCCATGCAAGAGTCAGTTAATGATCTGCATCATGAGTGTTGTAAATGGAGAAATGCCCATTTTACAATGAATAAAAGCACATTTCAAAGCAAAGAGAGAGAGAAAAAAAGGCCAACTGTTCTAATTATGGCCTCCAGCAAAAATAGGTAAGTGTTCTACTGTGTAACAGTATTTTCAGATTTCACCAAACTGTCCTATCCTTGAATTTATCAGGCAATTGAAAATATTTCATTACTTCCATCGGTAACATATGGAGTGTGAAAAGATATATTTCTTATTTATCATATTTCTACCTCGCTTTCCTCCAAGAAGATACTTGACTGACCAGAATATCTGTGAGATAGGCTAGAGAAGAAAGTGACAGACCCAACAGCACAAAGTAGCTGAGTGATGTTTCAAAACCTGGCTCTTCAGTCCATCATCAAAAGCAATATTACCAATGGCATACAATAACTATATGAGGATAAATCTGAAAAATATGAACTTTATCATCTGCTGGGACTATATGCAAACCAATCTTTTTTTAACAGAAAGCTGTCCCATACACAGCTCTAGAGTGATTCCATCACCGTGTGTCAGCCCAGCCTGGTCATGTGGAGCACCCACCAGGCATAGCATCTTCATTGCCTGGTGCACTGATCTCAGCAGTGGCTCCAAGGATGAAATTATGCTAATAGAGAAGCAAGATTGCAGACCAGGAAGGCAGCCCCAAACCATATGCTGCTGGGTGGCTTGGAAAACAGCCAGAAGCAGATAGTGGACCATGTGGACCAAGGCTAAAGTGAACAGATGGTTTTCAAGTGCCTGCTGATTAGACCCTTGATCAAGGGACTGTGAACTTGACTGGGTGGTAGAACTGTCAGGGTCTTGGGAGCCCCTTGGAATGCAGCCATGGAGATGCTGGGGTGTTACCAGGATTGTCAACCAAGGCAAATTATGGGCAGTCATTGCCAACAAGGGATCATTAACAATAACAGGATCTTAAAATTTAACCAGAAAGAGCCCATCAAGAGGTTCTAATGACTGTAAAGTTCATCCAATTACCCAGGAAAGCATGGTGATTACGCAACCAAGGGAAGGATTCTGTCTCTAAGATAATATATGACTATGTTGTTCTGGAAAGGCTTTTCAGACTAGTCATTTGCTTTTAGGAGTTTGGTTGCCCACAAGCTGGGGGAAGGGATAACCTGGGACCCTCAAAAATCTAGTGGTCAAGATGCTGCACTAAGAGCAGGGAAACCTGAGTTCTAGTCCTGCCTTGGGCACAAAAGCCATCTAGATGACCTTGGCTAGTCACTCTCAACCCTAGGAAGGAGGCAAGGGCAAATCACTGCCGAAAAACCTTGCAAAAAAACCTGCAGGAATTTGTCCATGTAGTCACCAGGAATCAGGTCTAATAAGGGAAGGGAAGGGAAGGGAAGGGAAGGGAAGGGAAGGGAAGGGAAGGGAAGGGAAGGGAAGGGAAGGGAAGGGAAGGGAAGGGAAGGGAAGGGCTAAGACCATGCATATTTTGTGCAGCTAATCCAATGTTCTCCCTGGAAGACAACCTTATAAACTAGTCAGATTAAAATAATTTAATTTTAACTCCAGCATTGGAAAAGTAAAGATAAGGCTAATAAATCTGCAAAAAAAGAAAAAGTGGATGACCACCAGATGGCAAAAAAGAGAGTCTTCCATCTAATGGTTGTCAGTATCTTTGCAACACAGCTACAGTATAGTGACTATAGATGTTAATGCAGGGCCTGAGAAAGGGTGTCTGTGGTTGGATTTCCCCATTGGCAGCCAAAGGCTCCTCTGCCCTAAGATAAGGAGATCCAATCCATCCTATGGGTTTTGGGGATGCTTTCCAGGATTGTAACTATAACTAGTTTAATTTCTTCATTCTTGAGATGGAAAAGAAGAGCATATATCTAAGAAAAGAATCCTCAACACCTGCCCAGACATTCCCAGAATGTTCTAGGGAAGAACCCAGAAAAAGGAATCTTGCTGCAGCAGTCATGAGATAAAAGTTAATTTTATCTGCAACTGTAAAAGTTCTCTTGGCTTTTAAGATGGGATTCCCCTCCCCCCCCTTTCTGGCCGCTACTCAGGATGTGGTCTCAAAGTAATAGAAGCCCCACTGCTTACCATGGCAGCTGGGTACAGTGGCTCAGTGAATGTGGTTAAGAAACGGTAAATGAGGTTTATGGAACTGGTGATGCCGTAGAAGGTCAAGGAGCCTGCAGCATAGTCCAGCAGAACCCCGATGGTCTTGTAGTAGTCACCTTGAAGCACAGTCTGGATATTATTATGCCAGACAGAGAAATTAACTGAGTCCCACTCCAAGCACCAGGAATAATTATTCCTGCCAATCAGATACAACATGCATGATTTTTCGGTCCTATGTCGGTAGCTGTAGGCAACTCCTAAGCACAGCCAGGTATCTGAAATCTCAGCCTCCCAATAATGGCAGCCCTCACAGAGGCTGCGAGTACCAAGCAGCTGGGGCCAGTGGTTGAATCCATGGGTGGGTTTTGAATAGGTCTCCAACAGGATCCCCATGTTCAGCACTGAGTGAGTCTCTTTAAACAGGAAGAGCTCTTCATTGGCAGTGGAGGCATCAAAATTCAGGACACAGTAGTCTGTTTCATGGAAAGAAAAAAAGAAAAGAGGGAAACATTACATTCTGTCAGCCTACTTCAATCCAGAAGAAGGATAAGAATGCCAGGAAGATTTGGGTAGACTAGAATGCAAGGTTAATTTTATTCTAACTAGAACAGAGAGAACCTCCATTTCTTCTTGAGTAGTACATGTAGATACTGATGAAGCTGGGAAGCAAGACATGGATATTCAGTCAGAATGTATTTCATACTTTTGCCAGCTGTGATGAGCCAGTGAAATATAGCAGCTAGAATGCTGGACACAGAAAAAAATCAAGGGTCAAGTCCCTACTTGACCAGGGGCCTCACTGGGCAAAAGAACAGTTGAACCTGCACTGAGTAGAAAGGCAGGAGTCATAATTATCAGCCTGAATCAACCTGCTGCAGGATGAAGGACTCTTCACCGGAGGTTATGGACTGTGGTCTAGCATGTTGGTCCGGTGAGGGTTGGTAGTTTGATGTTTCTAGTCTTCCCGAAAAACAGGTCCAGGGCTGACAGAGTGACTGGCCAAAGTTACCCGGCCAGTTTCTGTGCCTGAGCAACGACTAGAATAGGTATTGTCGAAGGCTTTCACGGCCGGCATACGATGGCTGGTGTGGGTCTTCCGGGCGGTGTGGCCGTGGTCTTGAAGTCTTGTTTCCTAACGTTTCGCCAGCACCTGTGACCGGCATCTTCAGAGTGCAGGAGCACAGACAGGAGCAGTTCTCTCTGTGCCCAGGGTGAATTGCCCAAGGCAATTTATTTAAAAATAAAAGCTAAAGGTGATAACTATGAATTCAGTCAAATATTGTGCAACTAAATAGGTCAAACCGATAGCAAAACATTTAATAGGAAAAAATGGTATGTTAAAACTTTTAAAAAGCCTTTCCCTCATACTAGGACTTTCATGCAGTGTCAAGCAAACCCTTCTCGGATAGATATTGAATATTCAGGGACCACCACCAGAAAGGCCCTTTGTTTTTCACATGAAGCATGAATGGCAGTGGCATAGATCCAAGCAACTTGCCTGATGAACATGGGGAATTCCAAAGCTGTGGCAAAAGAGGGCATTGTTCCCCAGGATTCAAAGCTTACAAAGCAGATTATTGCTGCACAATAGCGTGCAACAGTCAGAGTTGTCCATTTTAATATATACTTGAACTCACAATGAAGAATCAGATCTAATGTATTGTCGAAGGCTTTCACGGCCGGCATACGATGGCTGGTGTGGGTCTCCCGGGCTGTGTGGCCGTGGTCTTGAAGTTTTGTTTCCTAACGTTTCGCCAGCACCTGTGACCGGCATCTTCAGAGTGCAGGAGCACAGACAGGAGCAGTTCTCTCTGTGCCCAGGGTGAAGTGACCCTTCTGTGGGTATTTATAGAGATCTGGGGGGGGAAGGGGGGGATGGGGGTGTGTGTGTGGGGGTTGGGTTACTGCTTGTTTTGGTGTCAGCATCTGTGTGTATCTTCCTGGGGATTAGGCAGGGTTTTTTCTTCTACTGAATTGTTAACGAGGGGCTGCTGGGGGTGATTAGCAAGTTCATTGTGTGAACTGTTCACATGTCCTGGTGGTTGAGCTGAGTTCATTGACCTTTTGCAGGCTGTATTTCTCAGGATTGGTAGCCAGGTTTTGTTGATTTTTAGACTCTCCTCTTTTTTATTGAAACTGTGCTGGTGTTTGTGAATCTCAATGGCTTCCCGGTATAGCCTGGTATAGTGGCTGTTGGTGTTGTCCAGTATCTCTGTGTTTTCAAATAGGATTTTGTGTCCAGTGTGCTTGAGAGCATGTTCAGCTACTGCAGATTTTTCTGGTTGCTGTAGTCTGCAGTGTCTTTTGTGTTCGTCCCCCCCCCAGATCTCTATAAATACCCACAGAAGGGTCACTTCACCCTGGGCACAGAGAGAACTGCTCCTGTCTGTGCTCCTGCACTCTGAAGATGCCGGTCACAGGTGCTGGCGAAACGTTAGGAAACAAGACTTCAAGACCACGGCCACACAGCCCGGAAGACCCACACCAGCCATCGACTAGAATAGGGTTCTCCAAAGTGGTCAATATTGACCCCCAAGGATCGATGGGACTATCCAAGGGGTTGATGTTGTTGTTGTTATTATTATTCATAGTACTATTAGTTAAAGTAGCATTTATTAAATTATTTTCATATAATAAATATTTGTGGGTCAATGAACAACCTGAAACTTCATGAAGCTGAGGAGTTTGGGGATCCCTGGACTAGAACCACTTTCCCTACTCCTAGTCCAGCACCTTAACCATTACACGATACTGGCTCTCATATATATGCATGTGTATGTGTGTGGGGGAAGGTAGGTAGGGAGTGTTAGAAATAAATATTTTTTAAAATTACACCCTGGTGTGATTCACATGTCATGCTAAGCCCTCATGCGGTTAAATGTTATTTGTGATCCCACCGCATGTTAAATGCAAGCTAGGCCATAATGACTCATTCAGGGAGCCACGGTTAAGCAACGTAGCCTTAGTATTAGCCATCATGATTATTTGCAAAGGGTAGCTAGAAATCAGTATGCACATATTCTCTAGGGCTTGTGAAGGCCTCCTGAGGTCCGGTGTGCCCCCTCCCTCATGGCCTTCAGGAAAGGTATTAAATCCTGGCTTTGCCAGAAGGCCTGGGGGGCAGAGGGGGCCTCGCACCTGTGGAGATGGCTGGTGGGATGATGGGTTGCCCCCCCCCCCAGCATCTTACAGATTTTTATAGGGCCAAAATTAGAGGAGGTTTTTTACGGTATTTTAATATGTTTCTAAATTATTTATGGTTTTTAGCCATCTTGGAGAGAATTGTATTTCTTCGTCTTTATTGTGAACCGCCCAGAGTCACCCGCGGGGGAGATGGGCGGCATACAAGCCAAACAAACAAACAAACAAACAAACAAATAAATAAATAAATGGGGATGAGAAAATGCCATTTATGTCCTGAGGCGGATCTGCCCTGCTCCTTCACCTCCTTGGTCAGCTATTTGTTTAGTTTGCTTGAATGCAGGTAAGATGCACAGAAGTGGAAAGTACAAAGCCGGTAAAAATAATAGTGGACTTGCTTTGCCTACAACTACCAGCAAACTTTTAAAATTCATAGTATGTAACTACATAAAAAACAAAATATAAATGGCTAGATAAAACAAGCTAAACACTAACCTGAATATAAAGAGAAACAGAAGCAAAATGTCTGAATTGTTGTACAGTACTACAGTACAAATACAATAACATTTATCTAAAAAGTACTACACCTCAATTTTTAAGCAAGTTAAATCTTGACCATACAGAATCATACTGTCCAGCCTTTTCCTGATAAAGAGCCAGCTCAGAGGCTCAGAGTTCAGGGGGTGGAAAGATATTAAATAGGTTGTTATACCACTTCCTAAGTACAGTACAGTAGTCATCTCAAAGCAGTTTACAAATAAAACACCCTATGAAAGTTCAATGATAAAACATAATACATCAAATAACCTTTAAAAGTTGGCAGGAGGGAAAGGGAAAACAAAGGAAAATGATTCAGTTGACCAGAATGGCTCTTGGTGCCCTCATGCAGGTTAGGAATTCTGGGAGTTGTAGTACCAACTGATTCAGAGGGCTCCTGGATGAGGAAAGATTCCCTTCGCATTTGAAACTCTTACGCATTCAGTAGAGCTACTGAGAAGACATTGAGTTAACAATTGAGAACAGGATGATTTGGGGTGTCCCTTAGCCACAAATTTCCCAGGTGGAGTCAGGCCCCATTTCTGCATCCCCCATTTGTCAATGTCAGCATGAATCTAAATTACTAATAAGATCTGTATTAAAACAAATACTGGTCTATACTAGCCTTCACATGTATTATTTGCCCTAGCATTTGGAGGGAGGAAAAGGACCCACCTGACAGGGAGACATAGCTTCTCCTGGAAGTTCATTGCCCAGGACTACAGAAAAACAACTTACTTTAACAGTCAGTAAATCAGAGGTGACTTTCACTCCACAGAAAGGCAGACATCGGAAAAAGGATCCATCTTAACCAAGTTTAAGCAAGCTGCCTGTAAAATACTTTGCACTGCGGAAGACTTTGTGTGCCACACACAAACAAACAAAAAAGTTGTTGCTGAGAAAAATAGTGAGTACATAATCAAGTGATTAGGAAGATTGCAGCAACTTGGGCAGAAAAAGGAAGCCAGAGGACCAGAAACTGATATTATATTTCACTCTGTATGTCTCCTCACCAGTGTCTGAAAACACAGGACAAAAAGAGATGGAGGACTGCAGAAAAAAAAAGACATTTCTCTATTCCATATTTGCACCTAATGTATGCTCATACGTACATGTGCATTGTATGTGATGTACATTGTGATACAGTTGTGGGTGTGTATGAGAGTATACACATGGTTTCCCCTCTGCCTCAATAAACAATATTATTGTTGTTGGTTGCACAGTCAGCCAGATGTTTAGACCGGATTTGGCATTTTTGTCCACCTATCGAGTCCTTCCCAAGGACCTGGGATAGGCAGATGATGTTGTTTGATGCTGTTAAAGGTATCGTTGCAGGATGTAAGCTGTTCCAAGCAAAGCTACCTTTTGTAATTGACTGACGGTGATTTTGTCAATGCTGATGGTCTTCAAGTGGTGCTCTAGATGTTTTGGGATTGCACCCAAGGCTCTTATTACTCTTGGTATTATCTTTGCTTTCTTTTGCCATAGTTGTTCTACTTCTGTTTGCAGGTCTTTATATTTTGTGATTTTCTCCAGTTTTTTCTCTTCTCTTCTGCTGTCTCCAGGTATTGCAGTGTCCACTCTCCAGACTTCTGTTGTTGTTGTTGTTGTTGTTTCCATAGTGCGGAGTAGTTCAGACCAAGTAGTTAGAAAGAAGGGAGAATATAGGGAGAAAGCCAGTCTCTTCAGGGGTATCTGTTTGTTGCTTCCAAAACATCTTATTATATTGCCCTATTAAATTGCCTCCAGGAATGCTGAATATCAATACAATCGGAACCTTAGTGTTGGGGCGGGAGGGAACACCTAGGCCACAAGGACAGAACGGAAATTAAGTGCTAGGACAGGATCATAGGAAGCCAGATTTGATTTGATTAAATTAAAGGGAAGAGGTAGGTATTTGCACCATCCTGAATTAACTCTGGATCCCTGAAGTCTGGTCTTCCTCTTGGGGTGAGTTACGTGATCTTTAAACATTGACCAGTGTTGCAAGCTCAGTTTCAAATCCTTCTGCAGTAGTCAATTTCATAATGCTGACAGAAAGCTCTCTGGCTTCTTTATCTTGCTTTTCAGAAAAGGAATGTACCTTCCCCAGGAATTCTGAGCAAGAAACAGATTGCACTGGGTGGTACAAAGAACCTGTAATTGATTCCCTGAAGGTACCATCCTAAAAGTAGTCAGGGGTAAGTCCTGAATTTTGTGGGAAAATAGCATCAGTAGGATGGGTTGTGTGCCTCTAAGGGAAGTAGTTGATTACAATTGCATGGATTATAATACCTAAGTAGGTCTGTCTAGGGCATCTTCAGGAGGCGGTCAAAGAGTCAAAATGGTGGCCATGACTTTGGGGATCTTTGCGAGTTCTTTTCTTTTTCCTGGTCCCTTCCCCAAAGTAGCCTCCTTGGCCCTCAAAGGAGATGTTCCTTCCCAGCAGCTGTCAAAGACAAGCTGTGTCCCTCCACCCATCACATGATGGAAACTAGTTGCACCAGAAAATTGAAAACATATTTTCCTAAGAGCACATTGAAGTCATTATTGCAACAAAGAACTATTGGAGCAGGAAACAAAACTAAACAGGTCTAGACAGAGAAAATAGCTTCAGACTGACAGGCCGGCAAATATATTGTGTGACTTGAGAGTATTTTGGATCTTGATCTTTTTCTCATGTGCTATCTTGTCTTTGCAAGGAAAGCCTGAAGAAACTGGCCACAATGCACACTCAGCTCAGAGAGGGCAAGAGAGGAGGGTTGTTCTTACGCATGGGCATAACAGTTGCAATACAATAGGTTGTTCTACCCCCAACATAGAAATGTTCCTTGTTCTCCTTGAGACCCATTGCTGTTATTGTTATCGTATTTCCTCCGGTCTATAGATCTAGCAGAGGGTCCAACAGGACTATATGTTCAGAAGCTGATGTAAACATACATGCAGCTGTGCAGGTTTTATGCAATGCATAATGAATTGGAGTCTGGTGACATTAGTTACACCTAGATCCAGCTGAAAATCAAGTTCAGTTCAGTGTGAGAAAACAGCCTTTTGAAACAGTAATCAAAGAGTTTGGCCTTGATCACTGTCCTACAGAACATGGTTTATTCTGAACTATGCACACCCTACCACATTATGAGGAGCTAATGCCTAGGTAAGCAGAGAAGGACATGCTGCTGGCCTGGCAGCTAATATTTTATTAGATTTATATCCCGCCCTTATTTTTTGGTAATTCAAGGTGATATACATAATGTTTTCTGCTCCTAGTTTCCCCACAACAACCCTATGAGTTGGGCTGGGCTGCGAGAGATTAGCTGGCCCAAAGTCCCCCAGATGCCTTTCATGCCTACAGAAAGGCTGGAACTCACTGTATCCTGGTTTCTAGCCCAGCACCTTCACTACCACGACAAACTGACTATCTGTTGTCTCTACTGTACTGTCTGCATCCCCATTCCTCAAATATTTTACACCCCAAATGCTGATCTTTGAAGTGAGGAACTAAAATGTGGGTAGCTGATTATTGCAATGTAATCCCTACACAATTAAAGTGCTAAAGAACTGCCCAGCTACCCAAAGCATGGTTCTGTCACCAGAATAATGCTAGCTGGCTGCAAGTCTTCATTTGCTCATCACAATTTGTCCATCATCATCATCATCATCAATCATCATCATCGATCCTTTTTGCTCCTCCTGATAACGTTTCATACATTTTGGTTCAGAATTCCCAAAGGTAAGTAAGTAAACTCCTCCCTTTTTGGCTCTTGCAGTTTGATAACAGATATTGTTGTTGGTTCTGTTTCTCAAAGTGCCTACTTTGAGAGGATTATTAGAACGTTAATTTAAACTTTGGCATATAATTAGGGTACAGACTTGTCAGAAGCTTGGGATGGCAATGGTTCTAATGCTCCTTAACTACTGTATAATGTAACAATGCACAAATTGCTCAAGTCACATACCAGGAGATTGAACCAAACAGCTGGTTTATAGCTTCAGGTGGCCATGTTTGGAACCTCCTTTTGGGTACTTTCCTGTTACTGGTGATGTCCAGTCAATCACATGGAGCCCACAGGCACAGGATCAGTTGTTAATATATTTCTTGGGGACTGAGAGCAGGAATGAGAAAAACTTAGCAACTATGCTTTCCCTGCTGTTAAAAAAGCCAGAATTGCTGGATTAGTTGATTCTAGAGTAGGGTTAATTTGGTCACCCTGACTCTTCCCATACATATATGCTTCCCTTGCCTTAGCAGCAGTACAAATCAGAACAGGTTTCACTAAGCACGAGCATGTTTCCTAACATGAAGTCTGATTTTAATTTTCTGGTATGACCAAACCAGGACTGACTAACTGACTGACTTCCCTCACTTTCCATGTTCATTGTCTTTCACACCCTGAAATTAGATTCTGTGAAAGAACCCATTCTTTACCATTCTAGAAGATTCCTTCAACCCTAAATTCAGGAGTCTGGTGGCCCCTTTTCAGACTAACAAATATTATTAAAAGGTGTAAGATAGCTCACAAGAGTTTATGCCTTTTAATAAAATTAGTCTGAATTTTGGCTACCCTAGACTAACATGGCTCTCCTCATACAATGTCTATCTACCTTAGGTATTCTGGTCATCTGAGGAGATACTATTCTAACAAGGCTTATTGGCCAAGATCTGACAGTCAATGGCATTCCAGAGGGCAATATTGGGGAAACAAATGTAACTAAAAGCACCTACACTTTAGGAGACTCTTCCGATCTGTGGGTGTGGGTATCACTTCATATGGCACCATTGTGATTCCTGAAAGATTAAAGATATTTGAGTTATTTATTCAATGCATGTTTTTAAAATGTACTGATTTATTCATTCAATGTATATGTCCAACTGCTTGGCATATGATTCAGGGTGGTGTATACAACTGAAAGTAACAACCAACAAGGCATATCACAGAATAAACATAATGAGCCCCAGACAATTGAAACAATTGAAACAATTGAGACAGGCTCGTAAAACCTCCTAACGTGGTGACTGTGAGAAAAGCCAGGTTTTCAGAGCCTTTCAGAGAGCATACAGGGGCGGGGCCATCTGGATTTTGGAAGAAATGCTATTCCATACAGTAGGTGTGCCATGTGAGAAGACACATCTCCTGAGTCCCATCAGTTGACCCTACTTGAGTGACTGGACCCACCGTGGTCTCTGTTTGATACAAAGAACAAGAATGCCTTTAATGCCATCCATAGCCATGATCTTGAACCATTTTTACTCTTGACTAAGAGCTTTCACTTCAGCATATGACAGTACTTAGCTAACTTTGGTTGGTTCTGGAAACTAAGTAGGGTTAATACTTGGATAGGGGACCATCTGCTGGTAGATTGGAAGAAGGTGACAATGCCAAGAAACCTGCATGGATGAGGTGACCACAGTTCCAATCTTTTGGTCCAACAGGTGACAGCCTCTAGGCAACCTTGGCAATCTTGAAAGCTAAGCATGATCAGATCTGGTAAGTACTTTGATTGGAAACTGGCAGGGAATACCAAGGCTATAAATTAGACTGGGGGATAGAAACAAACAAACAAACCAGAAAGTGGCAATGGATAATCACTTATGTATTGTTGCTCCCCCCTCCCCACCATTCCTATGTCACATAGTCACTAGGTGCTGACCTCAGCTCAAGAGCCATCACCTTTTTAAAGTGTCTTCCTTCATGAGTTACTTATGACACGTCTGGAATGGACTGGCTGTGGCAACTCCAATTTTACACTCCTGTCCAGGCCATGACTGATGCAGCCTTACCCTGCTATTTTCAGTACCATGATCCCCCATCAACTGCAAAACACAGAGGAGAGTGAGGGCAGCCAGGCCCAAGAGGTCGTTCTACTGACAGAGCAAAGGCTGGGTTCCACCAAGGGTTGCTACGGCGGGTGGAACGGCTATCAGAACAGATGGCTGTTCATTATAGTGCTAAATTCCCAGGAGCCACTCCTGAAAAGTAGCCTACTAAGCAGGGGAAACATAATCACGTATCATTAGTTGGAAATTAAGATAAAGGGCTTTTTCTGCACTGTAGGCTTAAGCTCTTTCTCCCATGTGTAAACTGGCTGGAGATGAAGCTGACTTAAGAAATTCCCTTCTGGATATCAATCCCATCCTCCACTTTGGCCATGGTGATGGCCTGGACTAAGCATCCCTTGGCCCCCAGCTGATAGATTCCCTGCACCTTTACTTCTTCTGCCTGGGCCACTTAGGGAGGTCATCTGATGGCATGGAGTCAGGTACCACCATGGTACCTAATTGCTTATCTTGATCCCTGGCTGACTTAGTGAAGCCATGGAGGTGCTCTCCCAGTACTTGGAAGCTAACTAGATCTAGATGGGGAGGAATAGGCTCAAGCTCAACCCTAACAAGACTGAGTGGCTTTGGGTTCATGGATTGGCTGTGCTTGGGGATTTTCCATCTTTAATTCTTGATGGGGTTGCGTTCTCTAGACAGAACCTGTGTACAATTTGGGGGTCCTCATGGACTCTCAGCTTTGCTTGAAGAACAAGTGGTAGCCATGATCAGGCAGGCTTTTACGCAAACCCTGGTGCACCCCTTCCTGGACTGAGAGGCCCTGCTTGTGGTTACTAATGCCTTTGTCACCTTTTGTTTGGATTATTGTAATGTACTGTACATGGGGCTGCCCTTGAAGATCACTTAGAAGTTATTGCTGGTCCAAAGTGCAAGTCACTCAACCAGTTGGGAGTGCATCTCATGGAACACCTAAGCTATGCAAGATGCACTGTTACCAATGGGATTTTGGGTGCAAATCAAGATGCTTGGGGTCAACATTAAAGCCCTATATGGCTCAGGGCCCAGTTACCTATGGCACCACCTTTCTCCAAATGTCTCTACCTGTCCCATAAGATCTGACAGGGTGGGCAAGCTATGGGCCCTTTCAAATAAACAATGCCACCTTCTGGCATCCCAGAGTCATGTTTTCTTTGTCACTGCTTTTGCCCTCCCAGGATATCATTCCCCAGAGGTTTGTTTGGCCCCATCCCTGCTCTGCTTTACAAAGGCATTGAAATCCTGGCTTTTTTAATAGGCCATGGACCAAAGCGTTTTGTGAACCTGCTGAAAGATGGCTAAAATTGTTTTTTATGTATCTCCCCATAGCATTGTTTAGAGAGCCAGTTTGGTGTAGTTGTTAAGGCACCAGGCTAGAAACCAGGAGACTGTGAATTCCAGTCCCACCTTAGGCTCAAAGCCAGCTGGGTGACCTTGGGCCAGTCACTCTCTCTCAGCCCTAGGAAGCAAGTAATGGCAAGCCACTTCCAGAATCTTGCCAAGAAAACTGCAGGGATTAGTCCAGGTAGTTGCCAGAAGTCAGGACTGGCTTGAAGCCATAACATACACACAGAGCATTGTTTGTGCCTTTTACATTCTGATTGTTTTCACTGAGTTTTTAATGTAAGCCACCTTGAGTTTTCCAATCTGTCCAAATAAATAAATTAGCTTGTTTATTTAATCAGTTTATATGGCTGCCCAACTTGACCAGTGGCTCTGAGGGGCTAACGTAAGATTAAAAACACAGAACAAAATACCCAGTGAACATAGAGCCACAGAAGCACAATACAGCAGAACTGAGGCCAACGGCAGCATGTTCGCTTTCCAAGAACCACTTACCAGACAGCTTCATCCATTACCCTGGACCAGTGCCTGTGGTAAAAAACATTTTTTTTACAGTGAGATCATTACGGCATGTGTGACTGTGAGCAGGGCCTCCCTGTCCAGGAAAGGGTGGTGTCCAAGATGGAATTATGGGCGCCTGGCACTGCACTTCAAGAGATCCCTCAAATTGTACGGCAGTTCTTCTGGGGGAGTGCAATCCCATCCAAAACTGGAGATGGAAAACCTTCAGATCCAGGGAGCCCTAAAACCCACAGCCACTCAGTCTTGTTTGGGTTGAGCTGAACCCTGTTCTTTGTCGTCCATATGCTCACAGCCTTCAGACGCTGAATAAGGACACACGCACACACATTCATACACATTTACAAGGGGGTCACGTGCATACATTTATAAGGCAGAAGGAATCCGATTAGTTTCAATTTAGCAGTCCTAGGTAGTCAAGTAAGGAAGTTGAGCACTGCATAGGATTTTTGCCTGTGTTTATTTTTTATGTATTTTTCTCTGAACTTTTCTTTCTTGGGAGCTATTGTTAGAGTAAATACAGTAATTTAAACACAAGTGTTCAACGTGTAATGTCTCACATTCAAGTGTTTTCCTCCTGCTAGCATCATGTGGAAGGATTTCTGTTTTTAATTTGAGACAGAAGTGACTGAAAAGTGAGTTATGTGGTGAGAATAAATTCATTTGAATTTAGGAATATCACATGCAAGATCTTTCTGGCCTTCAGGTCAGTTTACTTACCTTTCTGAAGGATTTTACTGATGAAGCAGAGTCCAATCATTGAGATTTGGGATTTCAAGTCACTCAGTGTCTGTTTCATCCCCACAAAACTGGTGAGTTCCTCACATTTCAGCCCAATCAAAGCTTCCGGGCAACCAGACATGACCTTTATCTTTGGGAAGTCCTATGGTAACAAACAAGGTTGAGGAGAGATTACAGCTCAGCAAAATCTTTTCATAACAGAGAATTTGGATATTGGAGCATGGAAACTAGCCTTTTTTGTTTGCATTAAGACCCATCTACATAACACTATTTCCACTTTCCAACTCCCAGAGTCAGAAATATGCCAACTCTGCTTTCATAGTCTGTCAAACTCAAAGACTTTATTGGGCTATTTGGGAACTTCTATCTAGGGTGATTGGAAAAACAGTGAAATGGTATATCACTGGACTTTTTTAAAAAAAAGTACAGGAAAAGCAGGAAGCTCTTGGAAAGAGAAATAGTAATTAAAAACAGTTCCACCAGGTTTTGGACCAGCGACCTTCTATTTCGAAGGCAAAGATTATAACTCTTGTGCTATTAAAGGATTCATGGTAAAAGGTAGCTTTAAAAGGTATTAGAATTATAAATACTGAGTTACTTGAAGGGACATTGCTGGGGTTATCCTGCAACAAACTGAGGTGAACTATCTGAAAACTGACAGGAGGTGTGAGGTGATATACAGTAGTATGGAAAGTCTATACTGAAAGTCTATATTGAAAGTAGAGTAGAAAAGTATGCCCTGAAGTTACTTTAACAGTGTATGGGGAATTAACAGAGGGTACTGTCATCTATTTCACCCCTCCAGAAATAGTTGCCAGCCCATTCTGGTGATGGGTCAGTGAGGCAATGTAGATAAGTTCCTTGATGTTGCACAAAAGGTGGTCAAAGTCTTTTCTCAGGAATAATGGTTTTCAGTTACTGGAAGGCAGAGTCCAAAAGATCATTAGAAAAAACCTTCCTAACAGTATGAGTAGTTTAACGGTGGGACCAGTTACTTGAGGTGCTGGGCCTCCCTTCACTGGTTAAGTTCCAGTTGAGGGTAGACATCCATCTGTTGGGGATGCTTTAATTTGGATTATCAAATTGAGCAGGACGTTGGATTTAGTTATTTAAATGTCCCCAACCCCATAATTCAACTCTATACAATAACTCTATGATTCTGGACAAATGAAATATTAATTTTCATTCTAACTTAATTTGTTTAACCTACTCTGTTTACTTTTGGGACTCCTGATTCATGATATACTACTTAAAGATTTAGTACAATTATCAGACTTAAAAGAAAATTGCATATCTTTAACCATTGGTTTAGGATTTGTGTGTGTGTGTGTGTGTGTGTGTGTGTACCTTCAAGTCAGTTTTTTGACTCCTGGTGACTGCCTGGACTAGTCACTGCAGTTTTATTGGAATTTTTTTTTCCAGAAGTGGTTTGCCAATGCCTCCTTCCTAGGGCTGAGAGAGAGTGACTGGCCCAAGGTCACCCAGCTGGCTTATTGCCTGAGACAGGACTAAATCTCACACTCTCCCAGTTTCTACCCTGATGCTTAATCACTACACACAATTAATTGGCTTATTAAATGGCTTAGTACAGTGTATGAAATCAATCAATCATGATTCATTCAGTGAACCATGGTTAATCAAATTGTAGCTGATCATGATATGTGATCTCAGTTACAATATGGAAAGTGAACTTTACCAGCAGGAATTGATGGTCGCTTGGATCACCCAACAGATTTGTCAGCCACAGGTTCTGCTTTTGGAGATCTGCAAGTTGCTCTTGCCTATGCTGAATAGAATTCCCCATTCCAAGTAAGGCTGACCTTTCCTCTTGATCAATGAAGTCCATCACCTTGGTCTGCAGTTGCCTGAGTTCTTTTAATACCTCAGCAAAGGCCCAATTCACTTCATCTCTGGCATTCTTCACCACTTTCTGTAAAGAATGGAAAAAACAAAATACTGTATTGCATATTTTCATCTATTACCTACCTTGATTTAGGGCTCCTCCAGAAAGAACTGTAGGTCCATCAGTGAAATGAGATTATCTTCCCCATGTGCCTATGCCTCATCACCAGATGGTGGGATTACACCACATTCTAGCTTTCTCCTGTTGTGGTTTTTGGGAAAGTGATAACTTCCATTTGCCTAAACTGAAGCAAGGATCTGGCAGGATCATACACACCCAGTGGTGTAATAATGGAGGGAAGAAGGTTCAGCTTGCTCCACTGATAGATCTCTAGCCCATCTGGAACAGCCCTTAATAAGGGACCGTTTTCTCTCAGTGGTGGAAAACACATGGTTTGCATGAAGAAGGTCCCAGGTTCAGGCCCTGCCATTTCCAGGGTTATTTGTTGGGGAAGCTGCATCCTGGGATCTTAAAAAAAAAAAAAAAGTTGCTGCCAGCCAGGGTTGACAATGTCAAGTTTAATGGATCAAAGTTCTGATTCAGTATAAAACAGCTTTCACAGTACATGCATCTGAAATTCTCAGAGTAGTTGCAAAATGCAGATGTATATTTGTATTGCTTAAAAAAGTCAGATAAGTGTCGAAGCAGGTGCACTTACATGTTAAAACTCTAATTCTCCCTCTGCTACTGTCCATGCTGTCTGGCATAGTTGTGGGTTGAGGACCAAAATATCTGGGGAACACCAATTTACCTTCCACAGAGTAACAGGTAGAGCAAGGTAGAGCATATTCAGCCCTGGCTTTTAGCCTCAAGATCACTAGCTAAAGTCTTGTCTACAGGATCCAAAGGCACCTGTGAAGCTAGTGACGTCAGAATCCATAAGGAGACACCACCACAGGGAAAAAGACAATACTGAATGGCAACAAGGACCATAGTATTTGACAGACTGCATTATTTTTATGTAAGTAGTTAGGTGAGTGAGAGCCAGGACTGAATGGTTTTATGGAGATCCTTTTTAAACAACCATGTGCATGGCTTCAGGGTGAAAATCCACTACAGTGTTAATATTCTTTCTCCCCTCCCCAATCCTACCTCTTGCCATTCCATGTTTCTATATTCCCTGATACAGGGAAAAAAGACTTTGTCAAAAGAAAGTTTGCCAGTTGGAATGCCAATGCCTTTGTTTGGAAATAACACCATTGCCTTCTTAAAAAGTTGCTAGACTTAAATTATCATCGTGTCATACTTTCCATGGTTAGCCCATCTGTTGATACTAGGCCTGTGAAAAAATGTTGTGGTCAGCAGCAGCCATCCTAGTGGCTGGACATGCACTCTGGCCTAGAGGCTAATTCTGACCTTATCTGCCACTACCTCCTCATCTGCTGCCCTTGGAGAGGTTGCTTGCCCCACCCTCCGAGTTCCTTCGCCCACTTTTCTTCTCTTGAAGCTGTTTCTCACCGTGAGGTAATGCACTCTTCCTCTGTGTTTCTGACTGTCTTCTGCCAACATCAAGACCTGGTTTTCCACATTAGCATGTATCCTCTGGACTTCCACCTGGGAAAGAAAGTCCCCCATTGGGGGGAGATGGGCGGGGACAAGTTTAATAAATAAATAATAATAATAAAATAAAATAAAAGAAACACCCCTCTGTCAAAATTGACACAGAACACTTGCACAGCCATAAGAGATATGCAGAATCTGTTTCCCTAGTGTGTCGGCTTTACTATGCAAAGGCCTCCTTTCCTATAGAAATTCATGCCCAAAGCAGAGATGCCTGTGGAAGGGCGCTGAGCTGCTCCCTCATATGTTAAAGTATCAGTTGAGTTGCATACTTGAAAATATCTTTTTGCCAAGCAGCCATAAAGCTTCTGGAAGGTCTCAATGTAAGTTTCTATTGCAAAAACAAAACAAAACAAAACCCATATTGCATTACCATGCACCCCAGCCTGGTGTCTGTGAGCCCAGTGTGGTTGCAAAAACTTTCCTTAGCACCCCCCAACTCTCCTTTTTCATCTTTGTCTTCTTTAAAAAATAATTTAAACAAAATACATGTTTTAAAAAGCTGGTTGCAAAGCATAGCACCAGTCTTCCGAATCATTTTTACTTCCAAGAATGCCTGTGGGTTCCGCAGAGCCCAATAGGTATTTTTTACCAATGTGCCCATATGCCCACCCAAAAGAGCAAGCTGGTTCAGGGGCTGCTAGTGGTACCCTAGGGGGTAAGAGAGGGTGGCAGAGAACAACCTCATCTGGTTGTCTTCTGGTAAATGTGAGTTCGGGACCCCTCTTGCAGAAGCAGCCATTTTGCCTTTAGTGGCAGCCAATTTCTTTCAGAGTCCATGGCATGTTCTCAAAGTGGCAAATCTTCCTGAAAAATTGCATTAGATCAATTGTCCCTGCTGTCAAAGTCCATACTTCCAATCTCATCTTTTCAGAGCTTCTGTGTATATTTTGCTTTTGTGTTGCAGATCAAATGAGCTTTCATAAGTGTGGGAATATGTCTTCTTTATTGTTAATCAGTGGGGGCTTCCTTATTTCAAACTACCATGATATTTTGTTTTACCTGGCCTGGGATCCTGCAAATAGGTTTCCATATCAGGAAGTTGTAGTCTTCCTGATATGGAAGATCTGAATAGAGCTGTAGGGCACCAGGCTAGCAAAGACTGTTTTTCATACATATTAAGGACATTAAGGTTAGGAAAGAATAAGAACTTCACTAGCAGCTCTGCAAACCCAGCCCTTGCTTTAGCACTAGAAAAAACTGAGGGAATAGTTTTTGTCTTGGGGTTTTGTTTTTTTCCCCCCCTCCTTTGGGTTTTGGGTACAGAAAACAGCAGGATGAGGCTGTATAAATCATGGCCCAAGGATGGAAGAAAAATGGCCAGTGCCATAGAGAGAACCCATTGCAGTGATTGTGGCACTCCCCAATATGGCTGAACAACACATGAGGGGAGCTGGTAGTGAAAATATGGCACAACCAGAAACACTAAAATACAATCCACAAAGTGTGGGAGGAATCTTGGCATATGAATGAAACTTACCGAGCAAGCAGAAAAGAGCAGAAATAGTGAGCATGAAAGGGAAACAAGGAAAGCAGTGTGTAAATTAGGGTTTTAATCCTGGACAACAAACGGCTGAATGAAATCTATCTTACAACCCCCAGTCCATATCAACCGAGAAGTTTAACATGGGTGAAAAACTTTCTACTCATGGTGGGCTACTTTTATAGGCTAACAGATGAGGTTTCAGCCTGACTCACTTCTACTACTCAAAGCTGCCTTCCATGAAAACAAGGGCAAACAGGGTATACACCCACACCCAAACACTCACACACATATATGAACATTGCTTACTTCTTTCTTGTTTCTTTCTTTCTTCAGAGAGATGACTTCATGGTTCTTATGCTCTTCCTGGACACAGATTGCGCAAATAAATTTGCTTTCCACTTTGCAGAACAGCTCTAGCAGCTTACGATGTTTTAAGCACATGCTGCCTTTCAAATCACTGAGAGGTTTCATCAACTGATGGTTCTTGAAGGTCTTGTCTTTGTAGTGAGACTGGATGTGGTTGTCACACAGGGAAGCTATACATTGCAAGCAAGACTTGACTGCTTTTCGCTTCGGTGGGGAACAGAAATCACACGGGGCATTATTGGAACTAGCCAGCTTCTGTGGACCTTGAGACTCCTCCCGGACAAATCTCATAGCAATTTCTCCCAGGCTTGTATTTTTGCGGAGCTGAGGTCTTGAACTGAAGGGCTCCCGGCACTGAGGGCAGTAAGGGTGTTCCCCAATCAGAGCTTGGTGATCCCAGTACACCTGCAAGCAATTCATACAGAAGTTGTGCCCACAGGCTGTGGTGACTGGGTCTCTGAATACCTCAAGGCATATTGGACACACAATATTGTCTTCAAGGAAAAGAAAGCCAATCTTCTGCATTGACACAGGACACTTTATTCTTGGCTTGGACTCAGCTTATGTATAAAGGCTCACACACAACTTTCAGATATGTCCAAGTCAGTCACCTATTAAAAAAGGAATCTGTAAAACAGGGACTTTTGGCCTTCAAAGGGAACATTGGTTACCAAGCTGAGGCTCACAAATTTATATTTATGCATTCAGATGCCCCTCAAACCCATTCTCACTTGGTGTGTGTGTGTGTGCGTGCACTAGTCCCTGCAGTTTTCCTGGCAAGATTTTCAGAAGTAGTTTGCCCTTGCCTTCTTCCTAGGGCTGAGAGAAATTGACTGGCCCCAAATCCCCATCTGGCTTCATGCCTAAATCAGGACTGGAACTCACCATCTCCCAGCTTCTGGCTTGGTGCCGTAACTACACCACCAAACTGGCTCTCCAGTCTTACATCTGTCATACATAATCATTACTTCTACCGCTCCAATGGTCATGAGTAGGTTTGCTGAGAGGGAAGCTATGAATCTTCCAACCAACCCTCTGGTGCAGGTAGCTGGCCGCTTATTGAGGTAACCAGCAATCTTGGACAGGGCTACCAGAAATGTCTGAGCTTCTTTCCTTTGATTTTGGTTACCTCTATAGACCATATTTTATGGCTAAGAGCTTCATGTAGCCTTTGGGTCTTAGACAGCCCATCCCTGCTACCGAAAATAGAATCAACACAATCTGAAGAATTGATAAAATGTAATTTAAAGCCATACAACAAAAATAAAGACATTTTCTAAAACAAATTCATATCACAATAGGCTTTATTTGCTAGTCACCTATCAATGATATTTTTTTGTGCAAAATTCATGGTTCAATCTGCAATCCACTATTTACTCAGAAGTAAATCTCGCCGTAGCCAATACACCATAATAAATGTGCATCAGGTTGCACTAACAGTAGCAGGATGCAGACTAGGCTTCTTGACCTAGGTCAACTGATCATGGATCTGGACTGCTGAATCCTTAAAACACTTAGATAAGTAACTCCACTTATTTTTGAAACTTGGGTTAAAAATAAGGATTTAAAGCCATGCTTTTTATGTCAACCTGTTAGGTTTAGCTGCCCATCCCCAGCATTATCAATCACCTTAAATATAAGTAATAAATACTTATCTGCCGATGAGCATCTTTAATAGATGAAATAAATATATTCTAACAAAGGGAAGCTATAGGTTTTTCTTCTTTTTCGCTATGTGAACTTGGCTGTGGTCACCCCAATTGCTCAGAGCACTTTTGTGCTATTCCTTCCCACAGTGGCAACTTTAGCAATAGCAGCACAATCCCATTTATACAGAGGTTAGCTCTTATCCTCCCTGTGTGTTGCCAGTTTAAAGTTTAAAAAATGATGTATTTCAGCAATATGGGAACGCTCAGTCTTCTAACAATCCACACTCCTTTGACATTAAAACCCAGCCACAAAATGGCATTGTCTATTTGAACAGCCAGTGCAATAAATGAATCAATGGAAGATTTCTTCATTGCGTTTATTTTTCTTTAAATAATTTATATGACTGCCCATCTCACAACAGTGGCTCTAGGCAATGTACAAAGATTAAAAACCCAATAATTAAAAACAATAAGCCATGACGCCAAAGGTAAAGGATACCTTCCAATCATTGCTTAACCTCCTGGCCCTTGGGAAACAGCTGGGCCTTCAGGGCCTTACAAAAAGCTAACAGGGTCTAACAGGCTAACAGAGGCCAAAAAATGCCCGCGCTGCTGCATTCTGGGCCAGCTGCAACTTCCAAATGCTCTTCAAGAGCAGCTCCACATCGAGCAGTAATCCAAATGGGAGTTTGACTAAGAAGACAGGAGTCACTGTGAGCAATGCCTCCTCATCCAGAAACTGGCAAAATTGGGGCACAAGCCAAACCTCTGAAAAGGCCACCAGTTGGCACTGTGTCAACTTCTTTGCTGCCCTTGCCATGAGGTACTATCTCAGAAAGGCTCTTACCTGTGGTCGGTTGGTTCTACTCTTCATTTTCCCCAGTGGCATTCTAGGTGTCTGTTATGCTGCTTCATCACCAGGAGCTCCTCTGAAAACCATGGGGCTCTCCGGGATCCACATGCATAGAGGCTACATAGGTGCAATCCGACCCAAGGCAAAGGTTACCCTCTCATTTCAAGCAGCACCCGAGGCCTCAGACGAACCATGTACCAGAACCCCAGGCTCCCTTGGAATCCAATAATAGGGTCCATTAGATGCCTGGGGCAGACCATTCAAATAGGTCCTGCCTCCCTACAGGGAAGTGCAGCACCGGAGACCTCCAAAGTCAACAGGGAGTGATCCATCCATGGCAAGTGATTGATGGTAACATTCCCCAGCTCTAGATCATGTTTCCACTGCCTCTGTTGTTACCAACTGAATGCAAAACCTTGCTCAAGAGTGCAAGGCCAGAATTTATTTTATATATCTGGGTGATATTACAGTTTTCTGATCATGCGTGCTACCATGGAGCTATGGCCTTCCCTAGTATGAAGGTATATTTTCTTACAACTAACAAGGCTCATTTCAGACTTCTGCCTTCCGCATGTCTCCTTGTGAGAAGAAAACAAGCTCAGAGTAGTTATTTTTATTTTATTTTATTTATTTAGGAATTGTTATGAGCAGAAACTAGAACATTCAAGATAATTACTTAAATTATTTGGAAAAAAAGAATACTGTAGGGAGGGAGCTCATTGAGATCAATAAATTCCTTAAATCCCTGCAAGTTGTGATACTACACTTCTGCAGACTCTTATTTGCACTTACCTGTTAAAAGTCAAATTCAGTTGTTGCACTTGATAAATTAGCAACCACAGTAATAGGTATTCCACTATAGTTCCAGTAATTAGAGGTTTTCAGCTGTGGTCTTGTTGCCCCAAAGAGCAACTCCCCTTGACTTTCTACCAGCTTATAGCCAATCATGGGATCTGAATTGGCTAGGTGACATCACAGTTCAAACTACAGAGGGAATAAAGCACTTTGGTTATGATGTCACTGGTGGACTCATCTAAATAAAAATATTAAGGACCTATCTGCTGTGCCCTTTCAAGATTATAGGCATCCCAGATAAAAGGAAGCATGAGCATGCATGCACACAAACATCTTGTTGCACTGGTCTCAAAAACACAGAAAGAAATTAGCTGTGGTTTCTTTCATTCACTTTTTGATGGAAGAACCCATTTTGTATGGGTTTACCATTCTGTCTTAGGAAGTTACTTATATTGTATCTCCGGTACTATGGTGGCTTGCCCTGTTTACCAGCCTGCTTGGCCACATTACATATCGGTCTATTGTTTGTAGGATCAGAATCACTGCCACCACAGGTGGCTGTTCTGAAACAGAATCCCTTATCCCACAATACTCCTAACAGCAATTTTATTATGTTAGCAAGGAGTAAACTAAAGTCATCATATATACTTACCTGAACTTCTGGGATCTCTTTATAAAAACTATTTTCCAAAAACTACACACACTCATGCACACACACACACAGACATACATGCACTGTATGCATGCCACAGAATACACTCATGTTTTTAAATTTAAGACACCACTTACAAGCAACACTATTGGGAAACCTATAGTAATGATTACCAGATATGATATAATGGTTTCATTCTCCTTTTCAGTGAAAAGAAGCGGTAAGTCTTCACTAAAAAAAAATGATATATAAAAATACTTTTACTTTGATGACAAGGATTTTAAAAACAAGGACAGAAAATTGGTACATCCAGAGAAATTCTATATAAAAGACCCCTCAACCTTTAATACCAGCAAAGCACCAAGATACAATATAAAATTAAAAAAAAACCCCAATGCTCAAGTCATGTCAGAATCTTTATTGGAAAAAAAAATCACAGCATCTCCATTATTATTCAAACACATTTAATAAACAAAGAGAAACAGTAGCAAAGGGCACCGACATGTGACAAACTGTACAAAACCTCTAGGCTTGCAAGCAAAACCTGAGGGTGAGGAGCCCACGGCCCAGCTGTGGAGGTCCGAGGAGCCATCCCCACCCCTTTATAGATAACCCCCTCCCCCTCGGACCATTCAGTCACCCCTGAGAAAAATTGATTAAAAATGTGCAGAAACAAAGACACTTTTAAGAGAAGGTTAGCTCCAACCTTGCTGTAACGGAACAACTGGGCCACTGGGTTTCTGAACCAGTTACTGGTCCCCAGGGGCTAGCTAATGGTTTAAAAAAACCTCAAGAGATGCACATCACTCAGATGAAAAGCCATCCTGCCATTGGCTTCCTTTGCCATTTACTGCCTTTCATGGGGAAATAGCATCTGTATTTATTTTCCAGCTTTAGCTTAGTCTCAAATGCATAAAGGCAAACGGAAGAGCCCTGTTGCTAAGAAGGCAAAGTTACAACTGGTGGAGAACACGAAAGCCAGTTCTTGAATTTAACAGGGCCTGAAGGTGGCCTCTCATCATGAGAAAAGAACATCCCAGGTGGGTGAGCTAGAATAGTGTCTTGCTGTAGCTGGAATTCAAGCCCTTATATTAAGAAAGCTGAGAGCTTTCCCAATCCCTAATACTGTTTCTGTTTCCAACTAAACTGCTCATCACTTCAGGGAGGGTCCCCCAAACCATAATGACTAGAACTGGAAATATTTAACAACGGAAAGAAAAGAGAAGGCAATCATGTTCCAACGAAAAACTAGATTTACTGAAAACCTCTCACTACTTGTCAGCAGCAAATGGAATATAGACAACAGGGTGGCCCCATTTATTTAGCACAAACACTGTTTTTCTCTGCACTTAGCTCAAATCTTGCTGTAACAGAGCAGCCTCATCTCAAATCTGATTTTATTCCACATTTAAATGGAGCTATTTTCAATGGCACTACATATACAACAAAATGAGATAATTTTTACCAGTTCATTACCTTGACATCAGGCACTCTTCTAATGTGGCTTCCCCATGCATGGTGTTTCTGGTGATCATAACAT
Source organism: Python bivittatus (assembly GCF_059951505.1). NCBI lineage: Eukaryota > Metazoa > Chordata > Lepidosauria > Squamata > Pythonidae > Python > Python bivittatus. The sequence goes on along the minus strand of NW_028277035.1, from coordinate 1,574,819 downwards.
AAATCAATGAGGTATTTGTTTTAGTTTACTAAAGCTACACAGTTAAGATCTCCTTCCAAGCAAACCTAACACTGCTACGTGCCCAGCAAGGTGGGGAATGAGTTGGGTTAGGCCAAGTTGGAAATGGCAGCTATTCTTGACAGCGTCCTCTGATTTTTCTTTCAACTAGTTCATGCCACCACAATCTCCCTTCCCTGAAAGGAGAGATTATGAGGATATGTGTGAATGCTATACATCTGTGGTTCTTATACTTCCTCACAATACACGCACACACACACACACACACACACACACACACCCCTGGTTATTTCTCAGCTGTGGACACACACTGACAATGGCTGAAAGAACAAGATACTCATAGATTTATGTACACATCACAGTGTTAGTTAAATCCAGCCATGACATGCACTGTCTGACCATGCCAATACCAACACATTACAAACAGGAAGGGTGAAGAAGGACAAGAAAGTTGCTTGAATTCCACAAAGTATGGGGCCAGTTGAGTTTAGCAGCCAGGAGCTGACCTCAAGACCTTTGGTACAGTCTGTTGCTACAGGGACTGAATAATGCACATTATTCAAGCCCTAACCCATCAAAACTTCACTGGAGGTATGTTGGCAAAATGGTGGGGAAGCTCAGTGATGTATGTAAACAAACACTGAAGAGTAATGGAGGATGTGGGGCAGGATAATTTGGTACCCTGTTAAATTTCATTTAAAAACTTTTTTGCTTCATCTGCATTATATCTTCCATGCTTTCAGTAACCACTCACTGTCCTCTTTGTTCCCACTCCTTTTGTGACAAGGAAGAAATAAAATGGGAAGCCTCATTACCACACACCATAAAACATGAAAAAGACACTGAGTGCAACTCCTTGCTGAGAAATTCCAAGCAAACCAACTGGAATATAAGGGATCCTACTCCGATCACAGACTAATATGGGAGCTTCAATTATTGCCTAGGGGAAACCAAAGCACTGCAGTTTCTTTGATACTTTGGTTCATTATGTTCAGGGCTTAATTCGAAGGCCCAGAAGCCAAAGATGACTAAAAAGAAACAAAGCCAGAATGTAGAGCAAATACTTCAGGAATTCCATTCACCAACAACTAAAAGGGACATTTCACTGATTAGGGATGGCACAAATTCATTGACAAAATCAGCAAGTCCCATTTGTTTAAGATTAGAATTCAGAGAGGCACAACATTGTTACTTCCATTCAAGGCATTCCGACAGAAAAAAAAATACAGAAGTTCACAAATCACTTTGGACAAGAAACATCACAATAGATTGGCAACTATCAGCAGTTTACACCTCCCTTCCCCACCCCCCTCCCCAACCTGTGCAATGCCCCTTAGTCATTTTGGGTAAGAGGACACAAGGAGAGGTGAGAAACCTCAAGCACAGAATCATAATGTGTAAATAAAAGACTCTCTATCCCTGGATGAATTGGATAAGAGTTGGTAACGCCTACCAAAATAATTAGAGTACAAATGAAAACCTGCTTTAATGCAGGACAGCAAGAGAACAAGGGAATAATTTCATGCTGTTGAAGACAAGGCAAAGCTGAACTTGGCAGGAACAAATCTTCCATATCAAAGAACTATTTGAAATAACCCAAAGGACACATTCTAGCTTTGGTGGGAGAAATGGGGCATAAGCTTCTTTCTTTCCCTCTCTTTTCACAGAGAATAAGAAACAATACAACAGAATCTAAAAATCACAGGTAATTGGACACTTTAAAAGCATGAAGAATGCTGACAAAACTATACTGCAAGAAATGCCTAGAGTTAGATTTGTAGTGTTATAAGGAAAAAAAAAAACCCTTCAGCTAATGCCACACGGTGTGCATGATTTCCTCGCTCAACTTTCTTATTTAACAGTTCTGAACCAGTAACATATTTAAAAAAAAAGGGTTGGTGAGGGAAGAATGGAGGAAGAATATTTAATTATTCACTTCTAAATTCATTTTCACTGGATCTGAATGACTCTAACTAGGACAAATTTCCTAACTAAAGCATCAGAAATAGCAGTGTTGAACCAAAGGTCTGCTGTTTATCCAGGCCTGTGATGCTAAGATGACCTAGAGCACAGAAGGCTTCAAACAGATATATCCCGCCCCCCCCCCAACAAATGTCAATGCCAAGACAGCAAGGGAAAAAAAAGAGCAGAGCAAAGGTGCTATCCAGCTGGAAGATTCTCTTCTTTTCTCTTAGCTTTCTGTGTCTGGGATGGGATGAGCCTTTGGTTTTTACCAGGATTTAATTCTCCACTGGCAGGACAGGCTCAGCTTTGCTTTGTGTTAGTTTTATTACTGTACAAAAGCAAGGTTGGACTGCAGGAGAAATACTTTGCCCAGCTAAATTGCCCTTTTAACATCTGGGAGTTTTAAAGTTAAATGCTCGGATTACATCCGTGATCCTCGTTCCTGAAGAATCTGAAAAAAAGAGAAACACTTCTTTAACATCACCTTAAAAGCATTTCTTGGAACAATGAAAAAGAGAGCTAGAAAACATGCTACCTCTCTCAAGATTTGAAGCACAAGCAAGTTTGTATGAGAACCTATAGTATTTCCAATATCCTGATTCCAAGTCATAAAGGGCTTTCTTTGTATTTTATAACTAGCATATTGTGAACAGAAACGCCAAAAATTAAACAGAGTGCATCACAGTACTCCAATCAGGATATAGCTAAATTATGTTATTACAGCTTGATACTGGTATTTTAACCATACAAACACATCAGTCCACTGTCAAATTTGGGCATCCAGAAGTATACCTGAATTTTGAATGCAAGCCTTCATGGGGAGCATACCCTATAAAGCATAAGTTGAATCTCTAGACCTTGGTTTGCTTTTCCAATGACCAGGAATACCTTTGTCTTGTCTGAATGAAACTTCATTTTGTTTGCCCTCAAGTAGTTTAACAATGACATCTGACACCAATTTAGAATCATGGATGTTACCAGAAAAAACAACCTCTCTCAGCAATTTTCAACTGTATATTAAATAGTATAAGGAAAGATGGAACCCAGAGGCATGAAACAGGCATGGCAGTGAATAGGAGTTCCCCAGTGCCAGCTTCTAAAACTGCTCCTCTGAGAATAAGCAAAGCCACTATAAACGAGTGCCTCCAAGTTCCATCCTAAGCAGGCAACTCAGAAAGATAACATACTGGCTGGTATTTCAAGTTTTGATGTTATAAATTAAAATGAGTTATATGCCAAGAGGGACTACTGATGTAGCTATTATACTGGAACCCTGTATGGCGTGAGCAAATTTGTATACAGGTATTCCTCATTTAGCAATTGCCTCAGATAGTGACCATTCACAAATACAATGGTAATAAACGGTAATAAAAAAATAATGTTTGGTCCAATATGCACATTTAGGACAATAAAAGCCTTCAGTGTGAAACTGATTAAGGTCTGATTAGTTTCAGGCAGCAGCTGCCAGCAGGGGCAGGGTTCTAATCAACTAATTTAAGGTCACAGAGCTGAGCTTGTTAACTTGCCTTTAGCATTTTTTAGGGAAGCGCTGGGCTGAAGAGATAGCTTGTTGAAGCAATCTCTCCACCCTGCGAGGGGGAAAAAGGGTGGGGGGAAGGGTCAGGCACAGGATACTGTATGAGAGAACTTTATCTGAATTAGATGGTAGCAACCAGTGATCTTTGTAGTGTCACTTTGTCTCTCAGTCACATGGTTCACTTAGTGTCGCTTAGTGTCCATTTCACCAGAATCAATTGCAATCACTAAATGAGGACTACCTGTCCCAGGTATCATTTTTATCCATTATTCTATCAAAATTACTTCTAAGTTTCAAGTGAGATTACATGTTTATCCACAATGATTATAGCAAAATATTGTCATAAAAGTTATCAGGATTATACCTCTATGCAACAACAATACTGACAGTAGCGAAGGAAGATATGCTGTTCTCAAAATTCAAAAGAGCACCACTGCCAGAGAACATATCAATCTCACTGAATCTAAGACTGTAATTTAATATACACACTTATTTCAGAGTAAGCCATACTAAACTGAGTAGGATTAACTTCTGAATTCACATATGCAGAACCGCATATATAGAATTGCACTGCAAACATTTAAAACTCGGTCTAACTTTAACATTTCAGAGTACAGAAGTGAGATGAAATACAGTTCTGTTCATTAACAGAACATAAGGGTAACTCTGAAGTTTTTTTGTGTGTGTGTGTGTGTATTGGAAGTAAACCAAAATACTACAAAATATTGGCCATACCTACACCTGATTATTTCTTTTATTTTAATGATTTGTTACATTTCTACACTCTCTGTAAGAAGTGGAGATTTACAAACTGTCAAAATCCACTTGTTTGATTTTCGGTGAGGACTCATGATGAACAAGACATCTCCAAGGGAGCAGAGATGGCTCTGCAGCAAGATCTGCGGTGAGACGGGCTTTTTCTGGCTGGCCAAACCTCTCTGGATAAAGAAGAGATTGTGAGAATGGCCACTTGCTCCTCGTGAGTAAACTGCAGGAACTGAGATTTCTGCAGCTGGCTTGTGAGCTGAGCAGCTGGGAGCTGAGGGATGTCCACCAAGGTCACAACTACAATGTAGTGTTATGGACACAAGTTCTGCCCAGCCTCTTTTCTTAATCACTTTCGGAAGTTGCTTATTAATTGACAAGTTTGATACGATACACCAGATGAGTTCCCTTTAATCCTTGACAAAAGAAGTTTTTAAACATAAATTTAGGGACATTAAAAAATATATTGTTTTGGAATAAATGGCAAAACGGTGATTAGAATGTTGATTTTGGAAAGTTGTAAGTGGATTAGGGGTCCAAATTGATTTGAAATAAGATTTTGAAATTGACCGTGGGAATCATTCCTGTGGGAAAGTGCTGTTGTTTTGAATTCTTGAAAGAAAATATGATAGAATGGGAATTTGAATGTTGGACACTTGGAAGGAACCAGAGGGAATTAAATATTACAATTAAAGGAGAAGAGCACTTAAATTTGACTTACTAACACAGAATGGAGCAAAATATTTTACACTGGATGTATTCAAGGTTATTTGTGAGCAATGAATCCAGAAGTTAATCTTAAAAGTATCTGTCATTATAGACAGACAGCTTTTAAGAGATGTTGTGCAAGAGGAACATGTTCTGCTGGATGGGACTGGGACTGATTTGAAAGTTGATTTGAAAATGACAGGCTGCAACAGTGATATGGAAAAAGATATCACACTGGATATACAAATGAAATTGGCTGATGTTTTAATAACTGAAAGGGATGTGCAACTGGCAAACCAAAAGAGTGTCTTGGATAACTTTCTAACACTGGATCTACAAAAGAGATCTGTTAAGGTTCTGAAGGATTTTGTGAGAAGGGACAAAGAAAAAATGGAAAGAAAACAAGCTCTAGAACACTATCTGAAGGGATTAAAGATCAAGATTGTCAAAAGTAAAAAGGAAGGAATATAAAGTGGGTTTATTTAATCAAGGTTAAAATAGATATGTTGTTATTTCTGGCAACCCTTAATGGACTTTTGCTGATCCAAACTGAATGACAAGGTTGTAAAGAACTATTTATAGATATCAGATATACAATGAAGAGAAATGTTGTTGAATTTTAAGAGAAGATGATAAGTTGTTAAAACTACTTGTTGTGATGAAGGGGAAGACATTTCTTTATATATTTCTTTTCTTTCCCTCTGCTATATTTTTTTTCTTTCTTTTTTATTTTTTCTATCTATATTTTTTTCTTGCACTATTTTTTCTGTTTATTCTTTTAGTTTTTGTAGTTTGTATCAGTTTTTATCTGTTTAATAATAATATTTAATAAATTTATTATTAAAAAATCCACTTGTTATTTATATTTATGCCATTCAATAAACAGGAAGATTGAAGGGTTCCAATCACAACAGACTTCTCACCTTTGCTTTCTCACTAGGCTCTATGACAATGCCATTGGTAGAGTTATTGAGCTCTCTCGATACAACACAGAGAAATTCTGCCTGATCTTCATTTCCATAGTTGTACGAAGATCCAATACTAATTAACTGTTAAAAAGGAGAGAATGTAAATGTTAAAATAGCAATATGAGATGAACACTATAAGATCAGTCATATGAGTTCGTTCTAAAGTATTATTTAAACTTATGTTTGGTCTCCAACAACTGAGAGCTAGAGATTTGCAGAAGTTAAGTACCTTTTAACTTCCTTTCTTAATATTTGGAAGGAGAAAAAGCATGTTCATGTTAAGCCTTTGAACTCTAAAAATACTGTGATGTAAAGAAAGTATCATGTGACCTCTCTGCCACACCAAAATACTATCAAACAGATTTTCAGTTTTGTTATGCAGCTATATACAGGATGTACCAGAAGTCAGGCTCTATAAGCCAATTACAATATGTTTTATTAATTAATATTTTTTTCAGAGAAAATGTTACTGTATCTAGGAATGTTCAAAGGTCATACATCAAATGAGCAAGGGCATATTTAGAAGAAAATGGGAACCTATTTGAATACTGAATGTGATTTATAATGAACAGTTTATAATAAACAGGGGCTTGATTTTTGGTACCCTCTGTACATCTGCTGATTCTATTTGCAGAAACAGCACTGATCATTTCCATATTAATTACTCTCTCCTTCTTTCTACTATTATTTAAGGATTACGGTATCATTCTACAAAATCAGTACCATTTAAAATAAAGAAAACAATGAGGTGGCTAGGGGCTCCAGAAACATCTGGGTAAAATACCAAACCGTAGGACTATACCACGCTGGTTGGGTGAATAGCTGCTCATGTATGCTAGTGTTTACTGAGATCATGTGGCAGCTGTGGAGGGCTGCTTTAAGAAGTTCCTGACAGGTGCTAGATATGTCCTTAACTGTGCTTTGAATCATATTTTGCCCTTTGAATTCAGATCTTTGTGCAGCTCTAACAGGCAACCACAAAAACAGAAACCCAGCAGTTATATAAGATTGAAACAAAATCAAGATAATGTTTTAGATTGTAGGGAACAGAACTTTCAATAGAATCTGCATAATGTAAGACTGATGAAGAATGGTTTGACTATTTGTGTTAAACAGGAATCAACACACTTTTGTCTTCCCATAAAGTTTAAGTAGATAAAAGTGTAACTCAGAAGACATGAACCAAATGAACTGTTTCAGCATTCTGAATTCTGCCACTGTACCACAGGCTGGCTCTGCAACTGAAGTTATGCTGGTCTTCAATAAGATACAGAAGATAGGAACATCACTGAATGCATGGTGGCTGAGTTAAACATGGTATATCAGAGAGAGGAGAGAAAATCATTACTTGTCTTTTCCTAGGATGCTGCTCAGAGACAAGACCTACTGTCCTTAAATGCAACAGTGCGGGAGGCTACTATCTTGAAAGATCCATTTTCTTGAGCTATGAAACCCCCTAAGGGTAGTCACTATAATAGTTCTAATCTGAAAAAAAATTCTACCTCATTAAGGGGAAATTAAACCTAATAATCAGGCTGCACAAAACCAAGTGTCAACCCTATAAAAACAATTTAAAGATGGGGAACGTAAGCCAAAGTAGATTTTCTACAATACAGAATTGTCATAAGATGTACATAGTGCTGAATTCAAGTTTGCCACCAAGCTGATAGCACTGATCAACTGATAGGGAAAAAAGAAGAATGCAAAAGAAGATTAAAAATCAGGCTTCTGCAAAGATGATCAACAAGTACAGATATCAGTCTTCTTCACACTTCAGCATTTGTTAATGTGAAATACCTGTTCAAATTTCCATCCATCAGACATAGTAGACACCATCTGAGTGAGCTCTTCTTCTTGGCACTGCAGAACTCGGTAAACATGCTTGACAGGTCCCTGGGTAAAAAGAGGGAAACTGACAAGTTAGAAATCAGGATTGTGAGTTTTCTAAATAATGGTATCTTGTTGAAATGAAGGATAGTATTACTTTCATATTAAGATGGAACAGACTCATGAAAACAAACATTGTAAAAGTGTTTAAAAGGGTGCTTCTAGTCACCATGGTTGCTAAAAGGTAGAAAGGGAAAGTGGTATGTTTTTGAGAAAGACTTAGAAACCAATTATATCCTGAGAAGCAGGTTGATATAGCATGGCTCTTAAGCCACAGAGAGCACACAGGCATACCATATCAAATGATAACATATGTTAGGACATGATTAAAGCATATAGGACACAATAAATGTATTTTCTTTCTACTATGAATTACTTGAGAAGTTCTGCTTTCATTGTCTCGTATTCGCTCTTTCACCAGCCTCACTAGAGATGCAATGTTGTAAAATTCAGCTTCTTCCAGGACACCTAGGAATAAGGATGAAGAACACGGTTTCAGGATTTGTAAGAAGGAAAGATTGCCATACACCCATGTTAACTGGAAAATCTCTTGATCAGAAAACTTTCAGATCTGATCCTGCTGCATGTCTGGAATTGGGCAATATATGTAATTTATAATTTAATTCAGGGCATTCTGTATTTGAGGAGCTGGGTGCCACAATTCAGCTTCTTTATTTTCTGAAAAGCCATAGAGGACCCAGTGATGTTGTGATGTTAGTGGAATGGGTGCAGCTGAATCTTTTCAGTCTGTGCTTCGAAAATCTAAGAGAGGGGATAGAAACAGGAACCTTCTCAGAGGCAGATGCTCCCATTTCCATCCTTAAAAGCTACCAAAGACCTTGAAAAATATGCTTTTCAGACCTTTAGAGGTTTAAAGGATGGGGACAAGAAACATTCCAGAGGCAAAACTGCACTGTTGATTATTTGATTATCTTGGTGCCAAATTCTTTTTTTTAATTAGCTTTATTTATCTTAACAGGTTTTACAGCAAGAAATAGAAAAAAAAGCAAAAAACAGAAAGAGTAATGTATGAAAAAAAGAAAAAGAAAAACCAAACAGCCAACTTAACAACAAAACAAAAACAATTAGGGGAAAACTGTATATATTACATTTTCATCAAATGTCTAACCAGATTTTAAATTTACATTTTAAAATATTATGGTTCTCTAACCTTACAAAACATCATAAAATCTATGCAAAGAATAATGTATTGAGTCATTTTTTGATTAGTAGATAAAACTGCCTTTTTAAAAACAGAAGTTACATATCTCTTGAAGCCAATCCTTAATATCAAGAATATTACTGTTTTTCCAATTTCTCAAAATAATTCTTGCTGTCAAATTCTAAAAGCATAATCTCCAGATACTAAAGACTGCAAATATGTTGTTTGGCAGTCAAGTGACACTCATGAGCTGTGCACTTACTTTAACTTAATAACTAATCTGGAAATCAGCAGAGATTTATGATATCAAAATATTTTGTTAGGCACAAATCCAACAAAACTGAAGAAAAGAATTTACACCCCTTAGGAAGATAACCCGGAGATTCAAGAAAAGTTTCCTCCATTTGATGTTCTTTATGAAAAGAAGCTTGTTTTTGTAGGCTATGTTCCATTAGAAAGCAAAAGCTCATAGTCCCTAACAGAATGCTCTAGATGAAAGCACTATCACAGGATACCTCCCTGTATGGTCACAGATACGTGCCTGTGTGAACTAAGTTGATTCTGTACTATTCTTCCACAGATCAATTTGAGTAACATACATTTTCTAAGGATATTTTAAAGACACGCAGGTCATGAAATCAATGGGCTCAGGCAAGACCAACCTCTGTTAATAATAATACTGTAACATTAATACTAATAATGTATTAACTTGTACGCTGCCCAACTCTCAACAACTCTTGGTAGAGTTAAGGATCCCTAGCTTTCAAGAACAGAGATTTACACATTTGTCAAAGTTACGTTTTTCTTACCTTCTTCTGCCAATTCCTTGTTTATTATGAGTTTTCCATGCCGGAGGTAGTTCAGGATTGGACCAAAATATGTGGGATCCCTATCAATGAGATATGCTCCCGTTTCATCCTGTTAGAGACATAATTCTGTTATATTCTGCTGCTAAAGAAAGTTATTCCAATGGAGTTCAGACATTTAGACATGGGATCTACTGTCATGAATCTGAGAATTTGGTTCTCTGTGAAGGAGTCCAAATTCTTGCATCACTGGGTATCTTATTCTATATTTGCTTGTGTTAGATGATTCTGTGACACAATTAAAAAAGATAAACCATGGCTTATATACCATGGCAGCTATCTAATTAACTAACAAATTACATGTTTATTTACTTGGAATAATCTGTTCTTATTTTAATTACGTCATAGGCTTTTCACCAAAATTAAATTAATGCACAAGTAAAAATAAACATAATTGCACTATTATTACTGTATCCTTAGGAAATATTTTTATCACTTGAAATGTAATTCATCCTGTGCATCTAACAAATATGAGCCATAAATTACATCAGTACTTTTGGGTAGCCTAAAAAAACATTCTTCACAAAGATAAATGCAGAACATTTAATTTTTTTGATCTACTGTCTCAAACTTATTTTTAGAAAACTCACTAAAACTACAATCCTATACACACATACTTGGGCATATATCCAATTGAACTCAGTGGACCTACTTCTCTGTAGATATTCTAGCAGAGTTGTCAGAGCTAATCATCTTGGAGAGACTGATCCCAAGACTCTACTTATGAAAACCTGCTGTATCTGTAAGGGTTTGTACAGCCTATTTCTTGTGAAAACAGTTGATCTCAATGGGACTTACTGAGTAAACATGCAAGGATTGTATCACCCAGCAGAACTGTAAATAAGGACCACAAAATTTGATATCTCTCTGTAACTATTATAACTTTTACACTATCATCTAAAGCACTGCATTTAAAATTAAATTCTAAGGAACACAATTATGTAAGATCTTTTGCAGGACATTCAGAATCCTCTGTATTGACCTTATAAGTGATTATATGCTAAAAGCAACCACTCTAAATATACTTTATCTTGGCACACAGCTTTAAGCACTAGAGAAAGGAGTTGCTTTGTATACAGATATTGATTTTTTAAAAAAATCATTATTTTATAGACATGACACTGAAAGCCATATGAAAGAAAAAGTTAGGTCTTAAGTGCAATATATAATTTATCTATAGGGTCTGTTGGCAAAGCACTGAACGAGCTTTTTGACAGCTCTGGATAAAAGAATGGCAAGGCCTCTTATGGAAAAACTTACTGTTGGAAATGAGGCTGTGTTCCTCTTTCTACTGTTTAGGAGGACGGTTAAAATACTTTTTTGTCATCCATAACTTTCAATGATTTTATGCTATTTTTTCCATATGAATGGTTAAGATTAATTTTATGGTTTAGCAAATATTATGGTTATACTGACAACATAGAAAGAGTGCTTGCCACTACTGAAATGAGGTAAGATGGAGTGGGAAAAATGGAATGGGAGGTCACTAAATTGGTAATCAGAAGTCCATAGCATATATCATAGCAGGTCTGACCTCTCTAACCTCCATAGAATATCTGAATCTGCTTCTTTCTGATAGTATAACTTTAACGCTGAAAGGTAGGAAACAAGGTGTGCTAGGGCAAGGTAGCAAATTCATTTGAAGTATTGTTTGTAGGCCCTACCATCTTGATTTAAAAGGGAGAGAGAATTTGATTAAAACATTCTGAGATGGGAAAACAGCCTCTATTCCCTCCTCACTTCAACCCAGCCAGAAGAACAAACAAGAATTAGCAAGTGGAACCAACAGGGCTTTGGACAACTGTAAAGAACAACTGAAGCTCTCCTGTATAAGCATTAGGACTGAATTCTAATTCAATGCATTTACAGTTGTTGCTGTTGTTCAGTCGTGTCCGACTCTTCGTGACCACATGAACCATATTGCGCCAGGCCTTCCTGTCCTTCACTGCCTCGCTGAGTTTGCTCAGTTTCATGCTCATTGCTTCAGAGATGCTATCTAACCATTTACAGTACTGAAAGGCTAAAAAGGATGAAGTAAAAATTCCAGAATCTTGATTCAAAAAGATACAGAATATAATACATTATATATAAATGTTATAAATACATTACATTTATGTTTAACATTATATGTATATGTATATGTATAATGTATATGTATGCTTGTTTTCTTTAATAAACCATTTCCAATAGCCATTACACCCAGTTAAATGGACTAGAGATGTTTATTGACAATAGCTTCATTTGTTGAAGTGTTTGATTACAGACTAATATTCACATCTGAGATAGGGAAATAGACTAGTTGAGAGGATTATATACAAAAGCTATACAAAGACAGTGCTTGTGATATAGCTTTATGTGTTCAAGCTTTATCTAAGTTTTAAAGAACATGTTAAATATCATGGTTTACAGCCATAATGATTAAGCCAAGTCATTACAAACCATGTCATACCTTAAATGCTGTGAGAAGCAACCATGTTAACATATACTATAAATCAGTATTGCTTATTAATCATGGCTCAGCATCTTCTGTAAACATCATCAATACGGAAGAGAGCAGCACAGCAAGATCAAAGACTGACTATCTATCTATCTATCTATCTATCTATCTATCTATCTATCTATCTATCTATCTATCTATCTAGTTTAATGCAAAGAGCCTATGCCCCATTTTTACATGCAGTCCATCCCTTTTCTTCTCCCCCCTCCACCGCTTTATCAAGAGACTTAAAGGCTCCATCTATGGCCATGGTGGAACTGGAGATCTACAAGGAGCTTGGCCTCCCTCTACAAATACTACTGTATTACTCCAGAAGAGCAGGAAGGGCCGCTAGGAGAGCGAAAGGAAGAGCGAGGGCTTAGGAGCGCCGGAGGAGCACGCCGGTCGTTCTGGGCGCACTGGCCTAAAGGCGGAGTGGGCGATTTAGCGCCCGGCCGCGGCGCCCGCTCACCTTGTCCGAGCCCAGTTCAGGCCCCTCTTGGCAGCAGAGGCGGCAGAGGAACGACTTGGGCTCGCGGCAGAGGGTCTGGCGCGTGCTCACGAAGTACGTGCCGCCCACGTTGAGCCGGACCCACTTGGAGCCCCCACCACTGCCGCTCCCCGCCACAGCTTTCTCGGGCGCCGGAGGCTCCGGGCTGCGCGCGGGGCAGGCGGGAGCCGCGGCTGGACGAGGGCTCGGCGGCCCCGAGATCGGGAGCGGGCTGGGCGTGCGTCCTCGGGGCGGCCCCTCCCCAGCCGCCAACTCCGCCATGCTCGGCTGCGGCTTCTTCCCTGGGTGGACGGGCGACGGTCCCTCTGTCAGTCAGCGGCCGCTTCAGCTCAGCGGCCGGGGCGGAAAGGCTGGAGCTGCTCCCGTCGAGGGTCGACAGCCATCCCCCCAGTCCCCGCTGACATGGAACGGCGGACTTCCGGGATGAAGAGTCTCTTCCGGGTCATCAACCGCCCCTCCGAGTCGGATGACAGCGCCTGACCCCGTTGCGTGGCCCCGGCTTCGTTCCAGGCGTCCCACCCCTAAAGGGAATCGGAACGAGTAAATCCGATCAGTAGAAATGGAAATAACATTCGAAAAGGTTCCAGAGACCCGCCGGAAGGAAATGCATAGGCAGCTGTGCCATAGACACCAACAATTTAGATCGGCAGTTCTTGGTTCGCACGTGGGCGTTCCTAGCTGTTAGTGGAACAAGCACTTTTTGAAGCCCAAAGTCCGTTCTTTTTTCGCGATATTTAGAAATTGCTCTGCCAATTTGCTTCACGGAGAAGGAAGAAAATCGTTTTAATACGATTTGTACCGTCCTCTAGAGAGGGAAATGGGAGGCTTACGTTATACCTGCTTTGCAATCGCGGGGGGGGGGGAGGGTATAGAGGTGGCTAAAAAGATGGATTGATTTTCCAGAAGCCTCCACAGAAGTTTGGGTTATTCTTCTCCCCCAATACTATTTGCAACCATTCCATATTATGATCTTAGTTCTAATGAAAAACGTTTAAAGAGCAACCGCTTACTCAGTCGTCATGGATGAAATGCAACAGCTCAGAGACCCGATTTTACAGCAGGACTAGAGGTTCTATTCCGGGCTGGCTGTTCGGTTCAGTAATGTCTAGAGATGATGGGCTGAGTAATGCAAACATAGAGTTCTGAGAAGGACAGGAATGGAAGGTATTTTAAGGGAACTCCTTGGGATGACAGGCTTACTCGCCAGAAGCACCTGGCAGATCACGAAACTTCAGTTCGCAGCAGAGTTCAATTGCTTCACCCCCGACAGCCCCAAGCCCGCGCGAAGGGAAGTATCGCCCGCCCCGCCCCTGGCTGCTCTCTTCGTTTGTCAGGCCCTGTTTGCCTCCGGAGCAGGGCGGTCGCCCTCTTACCTTTTCCTCTCTCTATGAGACGGCGAGGGCCGCCCTCTTTTCGGAGAGAGTCGTCCCGATTGGGCCCGTAGGTCGCTGTCAGGGTTTGGTTCCGGTTAGCGGGCGGCTGTGGTTCCGGTGGCTGAAGGTGAGGAGCCGGCGTCCTTTGGGAGGGTGGCTGGCCGGCCTTGCAGTAACTCTTGCTTGTTAGCTGGCTGTCCTCCTCTCCCTTTTGCCCGTAATGCTTCTCACTTCATTGTGACGTGGGTTGGGGTTCTCTGATGGAGCCCTCCGGGGACAGAGCTTTGCTCTCTGGTTTGGCTTCCCCTCAGATAGGAAAGTAGATGCTAAAATCGGGGTGGGGGGGGGGCGGTTTGCTGTTTTGTTTGGGATAATTATGAAAACAATGATGCTTGAGGTCTTTGGGCAACTGATCCTATCAGTAACAAAAGCTGTATTTATTTTTTTAAAAACGGAAGCAAAACTGCATGATTTTGAAACATCCCCAGCCTATTTTTATTTTCAAGTGAGACTGTAAGGTTTGTGTGTGTGCGCACCTTCGAGTCATTGTTGATTCCTGGTGACTACACGGACAAGCCCCTGCAGTTTTCTTGGCAAGATTTCGGAAATCGTTTGCCCTTGTCTGCTTCCTGGGGCTGAAAGAGAGTGACTGGCCCAAGGTCACCCAGTGGGCTTTGTGCCTAAGGTGAGATTAGAACTCACAATCTCCTGGTTCCTAGCTTGGTGCCTGAACAACTACACCAAACTTCAGGTTGACTCCTGAATAAATGTATAGTAGGTTGTAGTTCTTGATTTAACCCAGGTGAAAATTTCTGCTTTTTATAAATGTCCTTTGTCTGCTTCCTTCATGCCTCACCTGCTATGTTATTTTCTTGTTTACTTCCTTTTTAACTTACTCTGTCTCTTCCCATTTTCTAGGTGATAGCAATGGCTGGCCGCAGGGCTGCTCTGAAAGCAATAGATTGGGCAGCATTTGCTGAACGAGTGTCAGCTGATCAGAAACCTATGTTTAATGCTTTGAAATCACGTAGTGATGGTATTGCAGCCAAGTGAGTATATTTCTTAGTTTGTAAAGGGCACCTTATAATCTCCTTATATTTAGGCAGAAATGTTCGTATGATTTTGCTATTCTAGAGCTAAATAGCTAAATAACAGTGAGACTATGTTGGTTGCCTCTCAGTAATTTTTAGTTAATATGATTACACCGGGCATGGGAATCTTTGGCCCAGGCAGCAATCCTGTCCATCCCACAGATCTTTAAGCATAACATTCCTTGCTCAAGGCCCACCTGAGCTTGTTCTGTTTACCTTCACCTCGCTTTCTAATTCATCCATGCCATCAGAAGGGAACGATGGGGTGTAGCCTGTAGTGTCAGAGAATCACAGGGAGTGCCAGCTTCTGAGCAAAGCACCAGCAAGATAAAATCTGCTCAGCCTGTCCTCATTCTCTCCCTCCCCTCACCCCTGTCTTGTTCCTGCAAGTGAAGAGCAAGGCATGGATGATGTAGGCAGGATTGTTAGGGGTTGACTTGCATGTTTTGGGACCAGGGAAGGTGTTGTGTGCTCCTTCTAGTTCATCCTCTATGCATTTTGATGGGTTGAGGCATGTGTTAGACAAAACTTCTTTGTGATAGAAAACATGGGGCATGATGGTTCCTCATGTCAACTTCCACAGATAAAGAGATGATAACTGGAGATCTGCAGAGTCAAATAAAAAGGTTCGATGTTGCTCCTTGGCCAAATTCACTTTCCCATCTTGGAATAGTTTTGAAATGCTACTTAAGGTTTTTATCTTGATAACAAAGAATACCTGGACATTTGTCTGACTTTTCTTGCTGTGAAGAATAAGAATGAAAATGAACTTTAGAAGAAGGAATAATCTGAAATGTCCAGTAGTCCTGATGTTCTTTTCTCTATCTGAATAGGCTCGCATCTTTGCCAGAGACAGCACCAGGCATTGACTGGGCTTTCTACAAGACTGCAGTTGTGAACCCTAGCCTAGTGGATGAATTTGAAAAGAAGGTGAGGCAGTTTAAATTTTTTGTTTATTTGATGTGTATCCCACTGCAACCAGAAGAGATTTGGCAGTTCATGAATTTCAATAAAAATACAATTAAACTTTCACAGTAAAAAGATGAAAAACAACTAAATATTACAGTGTTACTCAGTCTGATGGCACCAATTCATCCCTCCCAACTTCTCTGAAATACCTTCATTTTTTTAACAATTCACAGGAAGCGAGTAGAGTGAGGGCAGATCAAATTTGTGGGAGGATGCTATTCCAAAGTTTAAGTGCTTCCACAGAGAAGATGTGTCTAAGCCTCACACTCCTTATCTGGCAAAAGTAGGGAATCACAAGCAGGTTCTCCTGAGATGTTTTAAGTCTGGCAGTCAAAACTGGATGGAAAAAGTGCTCCTGTAAGTACTTTTATCCCAAGATATGTTGCACTCAGAAGCTAATAGGAAGCTAATTCAGGGCCTAAAGCATAGTACAGTACTCATGTCACGGCCTAAAGCAAGTACTCTACTCGTGTCAAGGACCTGTCAGCACCAGGCCACTGTATTCTGGGCCAACCAAACCTTTCAAGGATATTCAGAAGTATCTCTGTGAAAAGTGGGGTGCAGTTCAGATAAGTGAGGATGTGGGCATGAATCACTGTTGCAAGGTCTTCTTGTTCCAAGTAGGGAACACTTGGAGCAAAGGCTCCCCTGATCGTGGTTTCCACCTACCCATGAAGTAGTAGCTATGAAGACTCCCCAGGTCACAGACCTACTCCACTGGGGTAGCGCAGCACTGGAGATGTTCAGGAACCATGATGAACAGACAGTAGTTCCATCTTTCTTGGGTTCAACTTCAGTCTGTTTCATCCCATTCAGGTTCTCACAGTCTCCAGATACTGAATCAAGACATTGGGAATATCTTTTATCTAACCTGTGATAGCCATGTAAAGTGTGTGATGATACAGTACCCCAATGACTTCATGTAAATGTTAAAAATCAGGGGAGAAAGAACCAAATCCTGTGGAACCCCACAAGTGAGGAGCCACTTGACTGATCTCTCTTCTCCTTCCCCCTTTTCTCCAACTGAGGAAGAAGGAGAGCCACTGTAGAACAATGCCTCTGATCCCCAACCCTCTGTAAATGGTCCAGAAGGATATCATGGATAATGGTATTGAAGGCTGCTGAAAAGTCCAAAAGGACCAGGAGAGATGGACTACAGGTAGTCCTTGGGTTACAACCACTCATTCAGCAACCATTCAAAGTTACAATGGCATTGAACAAAGGGGACTTATGACCAGTCTGCGAAGTTGCAGCCCTTGCAGCATCCCCATGGTCATGTGATTGCAATCCAGGTGCTCAGGCACCCAGCTCATGATTATGACATTGTAGCAAGTTGCAGTCATATGATTGCCATTTGCGACCTTCCCTGCCAGCTTCCCACAAGCAGAGTCAATGGGGAAATCGGCAGGGAAGGTCGCAAGTTGCTTGTGTAAGTTGTTCCTGCTGCTTTTTCTCCCGAGGAGTCCTGCTACAGAGTGTGAGATCCCAGGTATCTCATACTCTGTAGCACCCCCCTTCTGTGCTCCATAGTGGCCCCTGCCAGCCCACCCGCACTCAATAGTGCCTGCCCATGGCCCCCACTGGCCCACCCGCACTCAGTAGCACCTGCCTATGGCACTCGCCCACCCACCCGCAGCTCTCACTCACCGGCCTGCTTGCCTAGGACTCAGTTACGTGAGGTCCTCTCTTAATGACTGGTGCAGTCTCTGGGTTATGACGGCAACCAGGACTGCTGGGATTGCCATCGTTAAGCAATGCAGTCATGTTTAAGGACTGCATTGCTTAGCGACGGAAATTCCAGTCCCAATTGCCATGGTAACCCGAGGACTACTTGTACCCATGCCCAAGTCACAACAGCAGTAATCCCCAAGAATATCTATACTGTCTTAATATCATGCCTTGATCTGAAACCTGACAGAAAAGGGTCCTCTAGGGTGCTCTATAGGTATATTCTGACTGGAGTCTCAATAACCTTCCCTAAAAAGGAGAGGTTAGGGATAGGGTGATAGTTGTCAAATGCAGACAGTTATAGGGAGGGCCTCCTTAGGAGGGGATGAACCACAGCCTTTTCAAGGCTGCCAGCACCACCCTCTCCCAAAGGGGCATGTTAATCATGCTCCTCTTGATTCCCCAAAGGAGCCAGGAGGGGCAAGAGCCAGGTGTTCAAGTGGCCTGTGCCAGATGAGAGTACCCTATCCATTTCATCAGCATTCAGAAGGCAGGAAGAGTCGGGATAATATGACACAGCATTGCTGCAGTCACCTCATGGAATTCTCCCTATGAAGAGTCAAGGTTTATCCAAATCAGAGCAACTTCATTGGCAAAGAGCTGGGTTAATTGGTCACAGCAGCCAGGCAAGAGAGAGATCTACCTGGAGTCTCTTCCCTAGAACCTAACCTGGACTCCAGATGACAGGCGATAAGGGAGGAAAAAAATGCCAGAAACACTCTGGATCCATAAATCTGGTAAAATTTAAGCAGTTCTTATGAAATACCACGTGAGAACACTGCATTTGTGTAAGATTTGTGATATCGCAAGATTTTGGCTTTTTAAAATTGGCCTTGGTGCTTTGTTGTCTCTTCTTGTAAACTAGATTGCTCTCCTGGGGCAATATCAACTAAATTTTAAAACTCTGAAATCTCTCAACAAAATGGCTGCTATTTAATTTTTTTGCCCACTGGATATCTCATAAATTTTGAAACTGTCTGTGATTCAGGGAACTAATGGAGAGGGAAAAGGGTGTGAGCTAATAGCATGAGGAGATTTGATTGAGACTTTTTGTGCTTGTTCCATTTAATCCCATAAAAGTGTACATTTTTCTAGGAGGTAATATATAAATAAGTCTAGATCTTTTGTCAAATATTTAAGGAGGTTAATCTGCAATAAGTATTTGGAGTGAGAACTCTGATCCTGTGGTTGAAAGCTGCTTATATAACAGAGCAATAAATGCACAAGAGCTTAATCCAGAGGCAGTGGAAAGTATGTACTTTACTACTGAATTAGAAACATTGGCAGAGGGAAGAACATGGTATGGATTTGGAAACCAGAACCTACACATTTCAATTTACTATTTCCTCAATTTTCACAGTTTAAGACACTGCAGATTCCTCAGCCTGCGGATACTGAAACAGCTAAAATAAATGCCCAAGAAAAAGAGACTGTAAGTGTTCTGTTATCCTGTTATGTATTATCTTTTCATTGCACGTAAATGATGTTTGCAGAGGTGTCAGCCTGGGATCTTAGTAGATTGCTCCTGGACTTAATCTTTATTCATGGTGTCCTGCTAATGTCATTAGTTAAATTACGTTGAACATCATTCCCTGCTCCCCACATTCCATCTGCTTATAGATTGCTACCTTTAGGAATTTCTCTGCTGGAGCTGTGGCACTGACAGCAGCCAATTTTAACTACAAGAGTTGCGGGCCTTAAATTGTCTGGAAGAACAATGTGAAGAGCTTCCATTTCCTCCTCCTTAGGGTCAAAAATTGAAATAATAAATATCATTTGTGAGATGCAAAGTAGAAACTTAGAACATGGATACAAAAATGAGGGAGAGGAATAATTTCCTTATTTTGTGAATGCTTTGGAGTTCACTTGTGCTACTTGTATAATTATTTTATATATAATTATCTGCTCTAAATAGCAGTGACTCAAGTTGGTTTTCAGAGTGATTATGGGAGCATCCATTTGCTATTGCACCCATGAGATAAAGCATACGGGATGGATGGATGGATGGATGGATGGATGGATATTTGAGAGATCTGGTAGTTTTGATCTTTCAATCTCAAAAACAGCAGGGTAAGGATTATGGGAACTAGCTACAATATGTATTTTATGTACACATTGATATTTATTTGCAGTGGCATGTGTAAATCCATGCCACTGTAAGCATGGTATTGTTGACTTTAATTAATGGCTGTAATAGTTCAGACCTTGCCCATATTTTATACAACATGTGCAGTTCTTATGCCAGGCGCAGGAAAATGAACCTACCTATTCAGATTTCTAGGAATGTATTTCCAGAATCTACATTTTGATGGCCTGTTATGGGCATATTCCAAATTTTAAAATACATTCAACATTTTCATCATTCCTTATTATGACTTTATGAACTAATGGGCAAAATGTATAACAAAATCAAGTTCTAATGAACTATAAAATGAATCAAACCCAGGGTTTCTGATGCTTTCTCAGCATGGAGAGTTCTGATGATGGAATATCCAAGAAATCTAAAGCCTTGCTTGGCTCCTGCTAGCCAGATGTCAGGGACAGTTAGTTTGTTGTCATGCATCCTTTGCTGTTATTTAGCTGTTCTTTTTTTTAAAAGCTATTTCTTCTCACAAGCAGTAAAAGGGATGTTACATCAGCCTGTTGTGTATTGCATGTTGAAAGCATATCTAGGGTTGTTTTTGATACTGTGAATCCAAAGTGTTCCCTAAAATATTCAATCCTGCCCACTGATTCATTTTCCCTCCTCCCTTGCCTCAACCCCTCAAATATCAAATAAATGTGGGAGGGAGAAGTTTTGAGCACCACTGGGAGGCAGGTTCTGTGATCAAATCCATCCAGGCCTCTCTGCCCCCATAAGTAGATTTTCAAATCCACGGATAGCTTCTCAGGAACCCACGTTTCTCATAATGTTGCTGTCTGTTCTTTCAGGCCAAGAATGCTGCTGACTTCATACAGGCTTCTAAAGCTCGTATTGTTAAATATGAGGAGGAGGTAAGCGAGTGATTTTAATTGTACAAATAGACTTTTGCATTGTACTGTATTTTCTCCTAATGACTTCTGTGTTTTTGATTTTCAGCATTTCTCTTCATCATCTGTTAATAATTATGGTGTTTTCTTTTTCCTCTTAAGCTTCAGGAATTGAGAAACATGATACCTTTTGAAAATATGACATATGAAGATCTACCTGAAAAATTTCGGGACCCTACACTGAACCCAGAAAAATATCCTTATTGGCCATACAAACTTACTTCTGACTTATAAACATTGGCTGTTCAAAAGCATTGTGGAACATCAGTTCTTCTTCAGAAATCTATTAAATAAAGTAATTGCACATGAGCCTTAGAAATTTGTCTTTTGTTCCCTAAGAATCCTGCAATTTAGCTAATCACTACTAAGATTGTATGAGATTGTTGCCTCTAACATTTCTGTTTTAGGGTCCTAAAAGCTGGAGCATTTCAGTTATTGGCTTTGGATTTGACTTAATCTTGTATATTATGGGATCAATAATATTGGATTTGTTCATGATAAATATGGATTATGATGTATTAAAAAGCTAAATATGCTTATATAAAACTGTCAATATTTTATGGATTGAAGCTTTAACCCTTTGAATATTTACCTACCGATATATCCCTGTTAGGTTGTTTTTAATATGGTACAGTTCACAAAGACTGCATTTGTTTTCCCACAGAAAAACTGTTTAATTGTACAAAATTAAACTCCTGTTCCTTCTAAAGTTAATGCTAATTTTATGCTTGTTTCTATTTTCCTACCTATCTTATTCTACTGTCTGTCTTATTTAAGCTATACATTTCTGTCTGTATGTTATGTTCCTCTCTTATATTTTGTACTTTCTGGGAGACTACTTTGGCTCCACTTCCTCATTGAATGACACTCTTGCTTCACCACTGTGCCCAGGCCCTAAAGAAAAATGCTAATTTAAACAGGCCTACCAGAGCTAAGCTGCAGAAATCCAAACCTCCACTAAATGGCAGGAATGAGAATCAGAGAATGGCTAACTTTTCTGCCCTTTAGTGGCCCTTTTGGATTTTTGCAATCCAGATCTTGTAGCCCTGAGGCTGAGGGCTTTGCAGCTCCTCAGTTTATTTAATTTTTTAAAAAATAAATTTAAGTTGACAGAAGTGAACTTAATCCCAGATGATTTTCAAACAGCTTCTGAGAATTTGGGGAGTGAAAAATGCCCTTCCAGTTCACCATAACTGTTTTTTATTTTAGCTCAGAAAATAGATTTATATCTTTGCTACAAGGGGGTCTATATATCTTACCTTGAGATTATGTTCTTTGTTTTAGATATCACCCACAAGCTAAAAATACTGCATTTTTGCACTTCAGGAAAGTACACATTTTGTACTTCCGCAGTGTTTCCAAGTTACACATGTTAACTATCTGAAATATGTCTATCCAATTGTCAAAAATATCAGACATCATTTGAGACATCATGGATGTATGGCCCACAGAGCATTCTTTGATTCAGTGCTGGAATGTCTGTTTCCATTAGTTTTATGAAATGCTTCTCATCACAGATAACCAGTTTGCAGTGTTTTAAAAATTTGATGTGCACATCCTACCTTTCTTAATATATGTAATATATTAACTATATTAATATACTTAATATAGTAACTCAAGCAGCTTGAAAGTCTCCATCCTAGGCACCAACCTACCCATCCTAGGCTGAACCCTGCCCGGTCATACTTGAAGGAAAGTGATTGGTGGTGGCTTTCCTACCAGGTGAGGAAGCTGTGTGGGATACTGGATCCACCAATTGCTACCTTTAAATTGCCCCACAAAGTTGTAAGGACAGGACCACTCCCCAGTCCTGTTACAGAAGCAGATTAGAACTTGGTTGTTGGGTTAGCACAAATTGTGCTGTATGCTTTTCTGCTGACTCAAGGACTGGAGGAATACCCCTTAGCACAGATGCAGTCATGAAGAAGAATCCTAACACTAAAAAAAAAAATGGTGAAACTTTTTTTTTTCCAGTCCTGCCAGAGGAGAAAAAAATTGAGAGTTTGGTTTCACTAAATAGTTAAGACATGGCATGTTACAAGAACCAAAGAAGACATGTCTTTCTATGCCTATTATAAAGAAGAGCAGTCTTTTTTGAGTTTGAGAATTCCCATCCAGCTGCATGTGTAGAGTTTCTGAAAACTGCAGTCCCATTATGTTTGGAAGGGATCAAATCAGGGAAAGCTAGAGCAGAAAACAGTCCGCCCTTTATAGCCTAAATCACCAAAACGCAGTTTCAATTTAGCTTGTTTTCAGCGCTAGCTGTTCAAAACTACTACTGTGGTGTTTTTAATAAAAAAAGCACATAGATTTGCTCCTCACACTGATAGGCAAACTGGGTGCTTTCCCCTGTTTCATCAGTAAAAAAGGTTAATGTTTTTATACATCAGCCACTGCTGCAGCTTCAGTTCCCATCAGGGACAGGCAGCACATCAAATGGCAAGAGTTAATGGAAGTGTGCTCCAGAAATATAGGAGTCACTCACTTCCTCAGCTTTGAGAGTATAATGTTGTTGAGGTTAATTGCTATTTAGCCACTGCCAGTTTGTAAAGACTCCACTGAAAAGAAACTTGCTTTCTTACAGTGGAAATTGCTGTTACTTAAGGGCTTCTCTAAATCTCTTAGATAAATTTACTCTGTATCATTTTCCCTGAATTTAGGAACTGTGGGCAGGGTTATACTGTAGCTGTTATAAATATTATGCTGTTAGAAATATCCTTAAAAGGCACATTGCTAACAAAAAGACCCTAAACAGTACTCAACTAACAACAGAAAACCCTGGCTTACTAATTGCTGAAAATAAGGAGGAACAGTCATTCCGGCCTATTGTTCTAAAGCAGTGTTGTCCAAACTTGGCCACTTTAAGATGAGTGGACTTCAACTCCCAGAATTCCCCAGCCAGCCATGCTGGCTGGGGAATTCTGGGAGTTGAAGTCCAC
Source organism: Python bivittatus (assembly GCF_059951505.1). NCBI lineage: Eukaryota > Metazoa > Chordata > Lepidosauria > Squamata > Pythonidae > Python > Python bivittatus. The sequence goes on along the minus strand of NW_028277035.1, from coordinate 1,550,826 downwards.
TCATCTTAAAGTGGCCAAGATTGGACAACACTGTTCTAAAGGGTCAGGTTCATAAGGCACCAAGCTCACGTGCAATGAGAGATTATGTATTTACATACTTACTGTGTTTTACCTGTGGTGTCTATGCTGTTCAATTCTTGAAGAGTCTAAGTGGCTGGCATAAACCAGTGCCTAGAGTTAAAAACATTGTGACTATCAAACATTCACCATAACCAAGATCTACTGGATGTACTATCAAATGCAGGTAGGCTAATCCTCAGTATTCCCCAGCCCTCTCCTGGATCTTCATGGTTCTTCAGAAGCCCAGTATCCGCCCAGGGTGGTCTGGATATCCACGGGCAAGTTTGTAAAAAAGAAAAAAAAAGTGTAAGGACAGAGGCTTGTGCAGCTTGAATTGCAAAACTGCCGTAATGAAGAATTCAAAGAGAATATCTCACAGCACTTTGCTTTCTCTCGGGACCAGCTTTCTGAATTACTAGCAACAATTATGAGGTTTGTGATCAGACCAACTGAGTGAGCTAACAAAGACGGAAGGCAGGAATTTCGCAGGGGAATTCACCTGAGGAGAGGAAAAAGGCAGGTGACTGGAAGAGGGCAGAGCTCCTTGACTCCCTCTTTGCTTTTATCTTTTCTCCCAAAGGGGAACTGGGTTCAAATGGAATTAAATAGTGCAGCTGACAAAAGGAAGGAGCTGCAACTCAAGATAAATAAGTACATGGGTAAGGAGCACTTGACTAACATGAATGAATTTAAGACTCCAGGATCAGGCCAGTGAGAGCCAAGAGTCTTGAAGGAGCTTGCTGATGTCATCTTGGAGCCCTTTTCTGTGGACTTGAGAAATCATGGTGGATTGGCATAGTGCCAGAAGATTGGAGATAGGATCTCCTGTCTTCAAAAAGGAGAGAGGGAGAAAAGAACCTCCAGACTTGGCAATATGACATCTTGATGTCCACATAAGACTCTGGGCAGATGATTGAGCTGCCAGTTTGTGACCATTTAGAAAGGAATGCATTGCTTCTCAAGAGCCAGAATGGGTATCCACAATAAGTCATGCCAAATCAACCTGATCGTCTTTTTTGATACAATTAACAGCTTAGCTGACCATGTTAATGCAATAGTGCAGAGGAGTCTCCTGTGAGATTCTAATAGGGCAAAATATTTTGGAAAAGGAAAAGCCTTTTCCCTTCATTCCCTTCTGTACCTTCCCACAACAGTAAGAACAGTGACCAGGAACTTTCCCCCAGAGAAATCCTCTTGGATGCTGAATTACTTGGGATTAGGTAGTGGAAACCCTTTCTCTGCTTTTTGTCCTTTCAGTATTGTAACAGGGAGGGCTGAAGCATGTGCTAAGGTTAAATTGCTTTTAGAATGAGAGAGTCAGTGATTGTACAGAGAAGGGAAGATGGCTTTGACAGAGATATGCGAGCTCTGCTACCAAAGCAAGAAAGGGTGAAATGTGTCTTAAGTCTACAACACACAGATAAGATTTGGAAGAGGCTCAGACAGGTACCTTCCTAGCTCATGGGAGTATAAGAAGGGGGAGGAGGTCCAGCACAATCAGACTTGCAAGATTCTCTTATATAGCCAATCTCAATAAATGTAGCATTAGTCTTCCTATGGAGTTGATTTCTTGGTCTGGTCTACCTAGTGGGGCTGACAATTATTCAATATGAATTAAAATCTTTATTATCTATCAAGATGAAAGAACTAAATTGGAGTTGAAAGAACAAAAGCTGAAAATTAAATAAATAATGACCTGTTAGCTGCTGCTCTGGCCAAAAACACACCCACACATGCACACACAAAGAGAACAAGGGCAGAACAAAGTTAACAAAGGTGCCATAATTCAAAGAGCATTCTGGCCAGGTTCTACCTTAAGAAAACTTGCTACAATCATTTATGGAACCTGATGCCTCAATTCATTGTAATACATTAAATCTGCTCCTCACTATCTTACTAATATCCCGCTGGTTCGACTACAGTTAGACTTGGGTTGCTGATGGCATCATTGGATTTCTGTTTGAATATAACAGAATATAACTTGCTGATAACTCTTATTTCCAAGAGCGTCTAGGCTAGAATAAGGATTAAAAGGTAGCAATTCTAAAATCTCTTCATACTTCTATGATTGGAAGACAACGTCCCTTCTCTTCCAGTTACTGAGAGAAGGGAGAACAAGTAGGGAGACAGAAACAGTTCCAACTAAGCATTGATGGAGAATGGATACCACCACTGAGAAATCCTGTCTTGATCATTATTCGCTAGGTCCCTGAGGACTTCTGGGGCATGCTTTAAAGACAGTATATTGAGATATGGAAATATCTACACCCATTTTCCCACCCTGTTTTCACAAATTTGTCATCAATTTGGAAAGACAAAACACGGAACGCTATATTAAAGAACCAAATTATACTTTATAAAGCTCTGAGGGAAGAAATAACTGAACAAACACATTTCAGGAAAATTTTATTTAAATCTAGAATGATTACATTCCTGGTATCATTAGACAAAATGATTTGTCAATGTAATGGAACATATCTACTTCAGGGATTAAGTGATAGTATCTTTTTATCCATCTGTACAGTAACCACACCTCCTTTATTATAAAGGACAGTCCTTTCTTTCAGAAAGCTGTCCTTTAGATTTATTTAATTTAATTATTTATTTTCTTGGTTTTGCTCTTGAATTTTCCTTTGTAAAACAAAGTTATAAACATAAACAATTTTTTTTTATCCTTATGAACCTCTTTCAGATTTGCCCCTTTTTCAGGTTTGTCCTTTATTTTTTCCAAGAAAATATGGTCACTGTACCCACATGTGAATGTGTTTTCAAATTGCAATGATTATTACTTGATTAGCTTCATGATTTCCTGAAAGGAGCTCTCTTATCTTGAGCCTCAGTCTGCCAGGGTTTAACTATAAACTACATATAGCTGTGAAAAAAGTTCAGCTAAGAAGAAAATATGCACAAGGCTTGTCTTTCATATATGTATATTTTCTTATATATGTATAATATTTTATCCTACATTTAATGCATTTTTTCCCCTACTGTTCCTTGAGAAATTTTTGGATTAAAAAAAATCCTCTTCACCCCACCCACCCTCTTTGATGACATTGCCTTATCCACTGTGGGTTTGGGCCAGCAGTGCCACTGTTTGTATAACCTTCATCTTCTAAAAGGTGGTCCGTCCTGAAGGCTTTATGGCTTGGGCTGAAAGAGTGATGCACCTGAAACAACTACAATGATACTGAGGTTAGCAAAAAGATTTCCACAAAGATTTCTACATGATATTGATGAGATCTTTTATATTTGCCTTGTCTTGATCATGCATTAGATACCCGCATGCTCACATATGCCTCATAATGTGGTTTACATTCACATGCAGCTAAAGGAATAGCAGAAAGAAAAAGGGAGCAGCACAAAAAATGGTCAGAAAAAGAAGCCAAAAAGAAGTACAAATCCACTACCAAAATACTTTCCTCAAGGATCAGTTACAGATATCAATACCTGCAGCATTTTGCATTCAGAAGATATAAATACAATTTATTTCTTTATTATACTTTCCTCATGTCTTGCCACTAAGATTAAGTAGGGGGCTCAGGTTTTTAAGCTAGTTAAGGCCAGGTGCGTCCACAGGGTATGGTAAAAAAAGTCAAGATGGTGCAATCAAAGTTCTGCTCATTTTTTTACGTGCATTAACTTGCAAGGATGGCTGACAAAGTACCAGGAGAGAGATACCAAGGCTTTCATTTCAATAGGAACATTTCACGTTATGAACATTTAGGTGGAAAAACTCTTGAAGAAAAGATTATTGGCTGAGAACTGTGAATTAATTGATGCCTTGGGGTCAGAGCCAAACATTCTCCAGAGGAAAAGGGAAAAATGTGTAGATCTGAAGTGCCTTTGGTTTTTCTGAACAGGATTTACAGGATAAGCCAGTGTTCTTGAACCTTGACAACTTTTAAGATGTGTGGACTTCAACTCCCTACTGTGATGATGGGGGGATTAACCCAATAGTACTGCACGTGTACATTCTATGACTTGGCTAACAAAATACAGTAAGCTGATTCCATGCTGTAAAGAACTTCATTGTGTCCACTGCACCGCAATGAAGGCTATAAAACTGAGGGATAAGATCAAGCGGCTATAATAAAGGTAATTCTCCAACTGGAGAAGTTTGTCCTGCTTGGCAGGGCCAAAAATCTTGCTTTCTTCCAGAACCAGGTGCTTCTTCATCTGTTGCAGCTCCATGTTCAGCTGTTTCAGAAGCACAAGGCTGTCTGTGTTGTCGTTTTCAGCCAAGGGAAGCTCCGTAGTTGGCTTGTTCTCCATGAGTATCTCTTCCCCTATATGGGAAAAAGTGAGAGGAGATACAGTATTATTGTGTTAAAAGAAATGATAAATAGAATTGGGGGACCAATATGACCACTATCTCTGAATATCATACCAGTGACGTAGTGCTTAAGATATTGGACTAGGAAGGGGGAGATCCAGGTTCAAGTCCACCCTCAGCCACAGAAGCTCACGGGATGACTTTAGACCACACACTCTCTCTCAGTCCACCCTATCTCACTGAGTGGTTGTTGTGGGGAAAAATGGGAGAAGGGCAGGCTATGGGCACAGCTGGGAGTTCCTAAAGATATAAATCTAAAAATTAGAAATAATATTAATGAAATGGGCAACCATTTTGTGAGAACACCCATTCTCACATTATCAAATGAGTCCCCTGGCCCACAGACCTGTCCACATCCCCCACACTTTCTTTATCCTTCTGCTGCTTGTTTGCATGCTTACCTACATCCGTGACAGAGTCCTCTATTTTTTCTTTTTCTTTTCGCAAGAATCTCCTTATAAAGTTCTTGGTCTTGAAGGATGGGAACTTTGACTTCCGCTCCTTGAGATACACAACAAAGGCATTCTCTAGGATGCCAAGGACCATAAATGCGAAGATTCCAATAAAAAACATTGCTGTGGAGAAAAAGAAACAGCTTTGGTGAATGGTCCCCACTCTTCTACCTGTTGAAGAAAACAAGAGACAGGCAGAGAGGCATCATCTGTCTAACAAGCCAAAGTACAATTGTAAATTTATCTCTTACTCTAAGGTTACAACATGACTCTCTTCTTTCTATAATCTATCCTGTCTAATCATCAAAACCATAAATCATAAGTTCATTTTTTTCTGTTTTATGCAAAAAGTCCATAAGGGGTTTCCAGTCAGCAAGAGGCATAGATGTTATCTTTTCTCTGATCAAAGAAGTTAATTCGGCCATCTCAGCAAGTTCCATCTTCACCACCAACCATTCCTCCATTGTGGATAATGCCGAATCTTTCCATCTTTGTGCATAAAATAATCTCACTGCAGTTATCACATATAAAAATAAAGTTCCATGACTTTTTTTCCAAGTATTTGTCCATCAATCCCAAAAGAAAGACCTTTGATCTCAATTGTATATCAATCTTTAAAATCCTCTGAATCAGTGTATGAATTTGAATCCAAAATTTTCTAGCTTTTTTACACATCTATCAAGCATGATTTGATGGACAATTTAGGGCTGGTTGACATATGGAGACAAAAGTATGGCAATTCAAGAGAGTACGCCTACTTTTCTGAAAGACATAGATCCTTTTCAAGAATAGACATGATTTGGATTTCAAAGAATTTAGCTACTAAGTTTTCTCAAGTAGATTACCAAAGACTTTTTCAGATCATAATCCTGTGAGTTTGGTTTATAAAAGGAAATCCAGTTCTTTTAGATGGAGACTAAAAGAAACGTTGCTACAGAAAGAAGCAATAGTGAAGGATTATAAAAAGAAATTAAAATATTTTTTTGGAAATAATTTAGATAAAGGTACTGATTTAAGAATGGTTTGGGATGCAAGTAAAGCTTTCAGTAGAGGTTATTTTATGCAACGTAATACAGTAGTGAACTCAAAAAGAAGAGTCAAGAGAAAGCACAAGCTATTTGGGGTGAGATAAAGAGAAAAGAAGTGCAGATGTTCTAAATGTCTTTTATGATTCTTCAGCTTCCCTTTTAATATAATAAAGGGTCATTTTAATATTGCAAAACAATAGGACAAAAAACCAAGCAGTTTTGCTCACCGTACTTAGCACAGAATGTAAACTGGGCTTGATAAAAGCAATAAAAATGTCCATTGCCTGTCATCAGTTCACGTTTCAGCTTTTGTCCATCCAATAAGATGGATTTCTCTAATAGAAAGTACTTCTGTCCACACATGGAAGGATATCTGATTTTCACCAGTTTTCCCCAGCCTACACCTTTTGCTCTGGAAAATATCTTAGAGAATATCTTTTTATGGCTTGTGGGGTGGGTGGGAAGATGCCCCTATCTCATGTGAGTAGACATGCTGAAAGCCACCACTGGGTACACATACTACTCGTCCTGTTACCAATGTCTTCTCCTGACACCTACACCTTGAATGCCTGGCTTACAGTTCTAGAAAGTATGGAGCACTTGGCTTACTGCTGCCAAGCAGACACTTCTGCTTATTTTTCTGAGATCTCCCCTCCTTTTACCATCTCAGGTAGCAGCACAGAGCTATGGCTCTTATGTCAGGGAGTTCCGTCCCATGGTGGGGTGACACTTTGCTGTGTTCCACAGAAATCTTTTAGGCCTTAATTCCAATGCTCTTCAGATCATATGGTCAACCCGCATTAAATCATGTGGTGAGATACTGCATATAGGCATTTTTATTCAGTATTCAGGACATATAACATAAGGATGATTCACACAATGTGTTCCTTGCTAAAAAAATGATGATTGATTACCCCTAATTGTTCCAAGAGTTCCACTACTGAGTATTCCACACAATTAGGCAGTTACCTATTACTGGTGGATAATCTGACGTTGCTGGTAGCTTGTCATTAAGCATCATAGACAAAAATAAGACCTGCAAGATCATGGTCACTTTGAAGGCAATCTTTTCTGCAGGAGAGGCAAAAGCATAAGAAATAGCCATATCTAGCAAGAAGAGAACAAATGTTGGCAGAATCAGAACTAATTCATGTAGAATGGATCTCCTCTTCATAACAATCTGTAAAAAGAAAAGGTAGTAAAATAACACATTTCCATGACCAGCATAAATTCCCTTTCTACAACCTGCTAAATCATCCCAAGGCTAGACTTAGCTGATTGTCTAAACATGCTGTAGGTCCAAGCAGGGATGTCAAGGGAGAAATAAAAAGATCAAGATGGTGGCCACAACTGTGCAGTAGAAACCTGTTCCATTTTTATGTACCTCAGGGGGCTTTTGATTGCATGCCAGAATTGCCATCTTGACTTTTTTGGGGCCGTCTCTTCCTCCCACATAGATGCCCCTGGGTCCAAGATGTTGGTTTTGACAGACTCTTAGCTACAATGCACAACCAGTGAAGTGGTGTGCCTCAGCCATTATTCCATTGCTGGTTAAACCTGGACGGTGAAGTGGGATTAAATCATAGCAACTAACTCTCATGCTCCAGATGTAAAACAATTAGCTGGAGTGGCTGCTACCCAGAATCAGTCCTGCCACTGTCCTGAACTCTTCTTTCAGAAGTAGATAGGGAATTGTTGAAGATAATAATGGCTCAGGGAACAGAGTGGGAGTGGAAAATCAGCCTTGATTTTCATGGTGATTCCAACACAAACTGGGCCCTTAAACAAGAAAATAGGAGAGGGATTAACCTCAGGCAACCAGCCACCCAACCCTCATAGTAGCTGAGGTCTCAGATGAGGAAAAGAGCAGAAGACAACTAGTAATTTCTCAGTCGGCCATTGGGCTATCCATGGATAAGTCACATGAGCAAATCGAACATCGGTCTTGATTTTAACAACTTAAAAATGGATGAGACCACAATCTTACCTTTTCCTGAAACATTTAATATTCTCATATTCTGGGAAATGACAGGGCTGCTAACAAGGACTGAATTAGTGCAAACTGCTGTTGGAGAGACCCTGAAATTGATTGCCAGTGCTAGGACCATTCTGTGCCCAAATTTCTCATTGTAAAAATTGTGAGCTATTTCTCTTTTAACAGCTTGCCAGGCAAAGATCCAGCAAGCATTTTATCTTGTTGACAGAAAGAGAAAAAAGTATTATTGAAATTTTAGACCACAAAGATCCATTAGAAAAAAGGTTCTAGAGGCTTAGCCAGATGAAAACAGGAGAAAAGAGGGAATCCTTGTTATGCTGAATATGAAATCTTTTCAGAACATGGGCGGAACTTAATTGTTTGGTTCTGCCTACCTGATTTGCAGCAAAATATTTGCTATAGTCTGCAGTATAGGGCTCTTTTTGTGAATAGAGCAACATAGTGGTGACCTTTTTCCAAAACACAGTGAAGAAGGGGGCAACTTAATATCTGCTGTGAGAATGAAGCAGTAACTTCATCAATGCAGATGGAGGAGAACAGGTTAGAAAGTCGCACCATTTTGCTTTCTTTGTTTAGTTATTGGTTTCAGATTTGTCTTTAAATTAGGAACTCAAGGCAGTATAAAAAACACTTCCTCACCCTATTTTCCTGTGCAATAGCACCCCTGACATTGGTTGGATGGAGAAAGAGAGAACGGCCCAAAGTCACCCAGTAACTTCCTTGGCAGCAGGGCTTGAACTGGACTTTCCCCATCCTGGAATAACACGTAAGGTTCTGCAGTCCGTAGCACTGTGGTTGCAGGTTCTAGCACAGTGTTTCTCAACCTTGGGAATTTGAAGACGTGTGGACTTCAACATGGTTGGCTAGGGAATTCTGGGAGTTGAAGTCCACACATCTTCAAGTTGTTGAGGTTGAGGCTATATCTGCCATATAGCTTCCTTTTCTGAAGTCCAGTGTTCAGACGGAAAATGATGTTCAAATCATGATTTCTTTGACGCTTAGGCCTATGATAGAGTTTTTTTTTAAATAAATACTTTTCTTATTTCCAATTTCTTGGGGAAAGCTGAAATCTTCCTTCTGTCTTTCTCTTAATGCACGGTCTACTCTCTACCTGTCTTCACTAGTTGAAAGAATCAGTCTGACTTCCAATCAGTTTCCAAACTCCAGGAGGAATCCACTTGGTTTGATTTGCCTTGCCTATATGCCCCTCCACAATGAACACTCCACAAACAAAACTCAGAGCGGACCAACTTTGAAATCCGTTATATTTGGTAACATACAGATTGGTTGTGGGGATGGAGGGAGAATCCTCTGGATTTGGGGGGAATATACTGTCAAGGGGGTGGATGGAGTGTGTATCATATATTTACCCCTGTGTGTTTACACACTTCATTTCCTAGTAAATTTGCTTAGGACTATTCCCTTATCATTTTGCCAAACTTCCATCAAGAGAAGCACCAGCACCAATATAGTAATAATTAGCTTTGCTTATTTCAGTGGCATTATAAACACACACACACACACAGAGTATGTACTATAATATATGCTATATATTATAGATACGGTATATAATTATATAAAATATATTACATATGTATTATATATATATAGTGTGTGTGTGTGTGTGTGTATCTACCAATCTGCATATATAATATATAACATATATACAGACATACTCATCCAACACACATGGAAATAAGTTCCAGTGTTTCTATGGGTCTTGCTCCCAGTTAAACATGCACAGTGTCACAGCTGCAGGAGTTTATTCTCTTTGTGCCACTGGGTTTAAATATAACTTTTGCATCTGAGAGCTACTAATGTCGATATACAGAGACATGCACCATTTTAAAAAGAGGCCAATGCTGTGCTGACCCTTTCCAAAGCAGCATCTTTACAAATGCAGATTCAAAATCCACAAGCGTGCCATCTGTCAGCCTTACAAGGTAGACCAGCCGGGAAACACGGCCAGATGAACTAATTCTACTTTATTGTAAGGTTACATTAATGGAATCTTGCAAGTCTGAAAGTACATTTCTCCCCCGTCACCTTTACAGCCCAAGAAACTAGAAGGGTCCCTTCTGAGATGTTTGCCACACCCACAATCCTTTTGCGGGCTAAGCTGCCTCTTATCCATTTCCCTGGCTGTGGCTCTTCCCCCATCTCCCAAGGTTACTTCCACATACGATTACACCGTCTTACAAAGAAGATATATAGCATTTTCTTAATGCATTGGTAATCAGTACCTCATAGATGACTGTACTGAAGTTCATGAATTTATAAAACAGCGTTTGCTCAACAATTATCACTTTCTCAAACTTCCATTCTCCACTGGTTAAATAATACTTGTAACTGTCTTGATTTGTCTTATTGGAAGTTTTAATGTTCTTCATCTTCAGTTCCTTTTCTAGAAAGAATACAAGACCAATGACCCAGAGGGCTGTTAATTCAGGACAGTCTGAACAATGACAATCGTATCCTGAATATATAAAAGGTTCACCCCCTTCCGGGAATCCTCCAAGTATATTGAGATAGCGTCTCCCAAGTTTCTGGCCATCACATCTGAGAAGGTGCCAGATTAGGAAGTCTGATATAAAATATATACTGAAAGTAAAATAGAGGTTGGTGAATCTGTTGAGATATTACATTCTATACTACCAGCTACAATCTTCCCTTTAGTGATTAGTGTTGGAAATGAGCAATAATCATGTACGTATGAATGCATGTATGCACTTTATGCATATATAAATTTATGTGGCTGCCCAACTCACAAATTGAGACTGGTGTGTGTGTGTGCTAATATAGGACTAAAACCAGTACAAAATGAAGAAAAATAAAACAACAAATAAATTAAAGTCAGCCTACAATAATTCAGTACCCAAACCATTACAAATGGGTTCATCCGCCACCCTGGCCCACCATGTGAGAGAAAAGCCAGTTCTTTAAGGCCTTACAAAAAGCCACCAGGGTTGGGGCCATCAGAATCCTGTGGGTGGGGCAAGGGGGATAAGCTGATCCAGAGGACAGGCACTGTGAAAGAGAGGGCACACTTCCTGTGTCCTAGTGGGATGACATGGAGAAAGGGAAAAAAGTGAGTTCTGAATTAACGAAAGAAGAAAACATAAAGTAGATGCATTACAGGGACTGCAGCAATAGCAGGCTGAAGTGGAGAAACCAGAGAGGTATGGAGAACATGTGCATGAATAGGAGGAGTGTGGCTTCAGAAGCCTGGGAAGAAAGGAAGGCCAAGCAAAGTTCATGACAGGTCATAACCATTCCACTGTACTCAACTAAGTTACCTGAATGTAATGATGACGATAAGGTTAAGCTGCACTTTTGCTCATCGAAAGGAAACATGTGGACATCCAAGTTGCAGGAGGAAGTGAGTTGATGTGCTTGAGCTGAAGTAATGAAGCCATCGGAGGTTATTTCAACAAAAGGACTAAGTGAATACTTATTTTCATCTGCCCTGAAAGCAAAACATTGTAATTAAGAAAAGTTTGTATTTTGCACATATTAGACAATAATACTGTTTAATATGTATGGAGACATATACGGAGACTCTCTTTCATGTAAAACAACCAAAATACGTGAGAAAAATCTCTGGTATAACAGCCAACCAACCAATCAACCAACCACAAGATCCAAATGACAGAAATTGCCTTTATGGATTCAATCTTGTCCAAGCTGATGCTGGAGATGGTTTGGTTGCTTTGATCATAATTTAAGGGTAGAACCCTACAATACTTAACTGGTGTCAAACCCATCAGCCTAAATAGAACTTACTTCTGAACAACGTGCCTGCCCTATAAACTAGTAAAAACAAGAAGCAATCTATTTTCTATGGCTGTTTTGCATAAGTCAGATGGACTAAAAGAAAGATGTTATTGGATTCATAACAAATCCTCTTCTAAGGAAAGCTAAATTATATCAGACCTGGGTGCAAAATTTACTAGATTTTTCTGAAGTGTTGGCACTTTAGCAGTGGTGCTAAATTTCTGGGTTTCATTATGGTATTCCTAATGCCTAGATGTGGGAATGAAGGATAACTTTGAGTCAGTGTGTATAGGTTTAACAGTCAATACTGTGTAGTACTGCAATACTGTATTACTGTGAATTTTCTCTCTAAACAAAGTTTTAAAACATATTCAAAAAGTAAGAAAAATAGAAAAGATACTGTTCATGTATGAAAATGTCAGGGATCCAAAAAAGGTTCACTGGAAGAGTGATACTGGAAATGTTACAGAAGTCCAAAGGATTCCAGCTGATAAATTCATTTTTCCAGGTCTAGTAAAGAAGAAAGAATAATTTAAAAGGTGTAAATTATTATTTTTTAAATTAATCTAGGTTTCTAGAAAACATAGATGACTTTGCTACTTGTAGAAGAGCAAAATGAGTACATTACCACATATAGCCAGAAGTAGAATGTGGCCACTTGTAATTTTTCCTGCTGCAAAAGAGGAAATAGAGAAATTTGAGCTCATCCTTCTTCCAGTCTTCAAAAGTTGGACACAATGCACAGTCTATTCAGCCATATGCCATATTGAATCAATGGAGATCTCTTCTCAGTAAGGGTGTATAGAATTGTGGTCAGAGAAATACATAGGTAGCATAAATGTTCATTTGTGCAGAGGGGTAGAGTGGCAAAAAAAGATGATTTACACACACATATACACCTAATCACATATACTATTGACAGATCTATCATGGCATTCCTAGACAGTCTCAGCTGGATCTATCCTTCCTGAATAAGCAAGAATTCTGCTTGTCTCCTTCCAACAAGTCACATATGTGAGAGAGTACTAGTTCTCCTTTCCCAACTAACACTACCCTTTTCAATATCTCTGTTCACTATTTGTATCAGCCCTGCTTCTGAAGAGCAAACACAGCAATCATTCTCTCTTACCACTGAAAGTATGGAGATAAGGGTGAAGTCAAGGTCAACTTCCAAAGACTCTTCCCAATTCTTCTTTGGTATAGAGTATAAAAGGAGATGTTGCTTGGAGGAGATGTTCAGGTACTCGACCACATCATGATATTTACAGATCTGTCTCATGCTGGCATCTGGAAGGCACAATGTGAAAAACAATGAGCATGTTCCACACCTTTGTTTTTATCAGAATGATACAACACAATTCCCCTTTATGGATGGACAAAACCGTTCAGCTTTCTCCACCTTTGAATTTTTGTATCTCACACACCCCTGGTATGGGTGCATTTCTCAGCTTTGGTGAATTCTTATGACAAAATCAATAACACAAACAATCTTTTTGTTCCCAGCATGGGCCCCATGGAGTTGGACTGTCCTCATAGTTGTTAAAGAAGAACCTCCACTGGGAAGAACGTGGCAACCAAAAAGTACATGCCTAGAAGAAGAAAGCAGTCTTGCTGCCTGTCCATCTTGCTTTCTCAAACATTCAAACATTCTTAATCTCATTTTTTTTTTGCCCCCTTTATGAAGAAATATGTCTAGCTGGATGAATACTTATCCTACAGAAATGAACTGAATAAAATACTCACCTCTGCTACTAGTCTTCCTTTAATTTTGTTGTGTATGATGATTTTGGAAGCCACTGAATGCCAGCACTGTTATTCTTCATTCCAATCTTAATCCATGCATGTGCTACAATAGATCTATCAGTTTCTAGGAATATTGGTTGGATGGGAGAAGAAAAAAAAAATGTACTTACCTGGTAGCCAAGAGAAGAGAAAAACAATTCTAACAGCTTTCCACATTCTTCTTGCTCTGAGGTTTGGAAGATAATTAAAATAGAACTGAGAAATTTCTTGACTGCAGGGTTCACTGAAGCAAGAAACTCAAATTGTTTTGCTTTTGAGTGAAACCTCTCCTGGCTATGGGAATGATGTGTTTAATATCTGAAACCCTCTGTCAGTTTTAATATTTGCTGAAAAATTATTCTCTCTCCATCAGACATTCTTCTTTCCTGCCAGTTGGCCTGAGGAAGAGATCACTCCCATAAAAAGGTTCCCTTTTTTCCTGATTAATTAATAAATTATTGCATATTAGTGCTAATTACATATTACTCTTTATTGTCCTGATGTTGTTCTCTCTGAGGTCATGATTTAGCAGAACATTTTATGCACTCTTTGCAATTGTTGTCTGACTGGAATTGTAAAGGGCTGGTAGGTATCAAACTTGAAAATATGATGCCCTGCCTTGCTGAAATTAATGAATTATACCTGTGATTATGCCCACATTTTTCATGTGCACTTTGTTTTATTCCAGTTTATTTGTTTGTATATCTCTAAATTGCTTTTTGGCTCATGTTACTATTGGTACAAATGTCATCTGAGAAACTAAAGAATTGTTAGTGGGGTAAGATAGGGAAGACTTTGTTTTGGTCCTACCTTCACTCATCGAAAGCTGCTTATAATAGCCACCCCCAATATTGTCTCCTTCAGCTGGGCTAGACTTACCACCCCCAGAATATGTGGATAGACTGGGATATATAATTCCAGGGCATCTGCTGCTTGCCTGGTGACAGAGATTGATTGGTAAAATAAATACACCTAGTTTAAGTCTGTTGTATGTTTAATTACAATAAATGAATGAATGAAGTGACTGGTTTACTCACAGACGGGGACTTAAGCCAAAAGAACATTCTAAGCCTGTGAACAGGAAAGTGGGATATAAATGGAGACCATCATCACCACTACCACCATCACCAGTTGTAGTGTTAAATTTATATTCTCATTATTAGTGCTATCATGACTATAGAATAAAATGGAGATTGCTTCTATTTCCTTGACACTGAATATATTTACCGGAGAATAAAATCATTTTTATTGGAAAACAGAACAAGTGAAAAGACTAAAAGAAGATCACTCAGCACATCTGACCAGTCACCCGCCATCCCACTATAATCCAGTGTTTTTCAAACTTGGCAACTTTGAGGTGTGTGAAATTCAACTCCCAGAATTCCCCAGCCAGCATGAGGAATTCTGGGAGTTGAAATCCACACATCTTAAAGTTGCCAACTTTGAAAAACATTGCTGCAGACTTTTTAAAAGGATAAGATGCAAAAAGGGCAATAAGGCTGCAGACAGCGGAATCTGCCCCAGGCCCTGGCTTGGCCTGTAGCATTTTGGTCCCAACGTTGTTGCTGGCTCTGTTTTGCCATGGGCCCTCTCGCCCACTGGGTCACCCCCCCACCCCAGTTACAGGACCTTGGCCTTAAAACTCAGTTTGAAACTTACCACTGTTGATGAGAAGTTGGATTTGCCACCGTGGCGGGGGTGGCTTCCCCTCCCCCCACTACACACAACTACTATTTCCTGCCAATCTGCAGGGTAGCAAGTAATGCAAAACGTGCCTCAAACACGTCTTCAGGGAAAGGTGAGCCTATTGAAAGTTTGGGAATATACAATATTCCTTTGTATATTTCTTTATTAAATTTATATGCCGCCCATCTCCCCCAGAGGGCGACTGGGACCTGTCACATGTCCATGGTCAGCTTTGAGACAAAGGCATTTGGAAAGGAACCACTTTGGGCAGCTATGAATATAAATTTAACAGAAGGCCACAGAAAACGGGTACTTGGTGGCTCATGCAAACATTACAAACCTCAGTACCTGAAATATCTATATAGTGTGCGTTGTCTGAAGTCACACGTTGTGATGACTGAAAGCTTTACGGTATTCGTTCTTACGTAATAATTTAGGAAAGGAAATGATTTTTCAAAGCAGTGGCATTTGGACAAAACGTTTTTCCCACCCCAGATGGGACTCGAACCCACAATCCCTGGCTTAGGAGGCCAGTGCCTTATCCATTAGGCCACTGGGGCTCTACGAGGCAGTCGTTCGTTACTTATTCCCTCTTACAGAAAAGCTGATAATCACATCTCCCCCTCCCCTCCCGTTTTTTGTGCGTAAGCTTCCTGGTTGCCGCCTTTTGCAGATGCTTTCCGTTCATTTCCTTTTGCAAGAAAGACAAGGCACCAAGATGCTCTAAATAGGCTCAAAATAAAACGACAGCCTGATTTATACTTCATGCTTCATAGACTATCCGGATCCTCACGTTTAATGCAGCGTGCGGTACTGTTCGCGGCGTGAAGCCGATTACAGTACAGAACTCTGAAAAAACCCCATCTCTGGAGAAGAGGGAGGATTTTTCATTCCGTGTATGGCACGGCGTTTTAGGTGGTGGAGGATAGCCAATCGGCGATTCCGTCCTTAACTTTGTGTCAGATCTATTTGCCCACACACTAAAATAATCGACCACGAAGGGACTCGAACCCTCAATCTTCTGATCCGAAGTCAGACGCCTTATCCATTAGGCCACGCGGTCACCTACAGGATGAGCCTTGTGTTGTAAACAGAAGGTTATAGAATAGATGGTTATATTGATTCTCTTCAGAAATTAGGTTCTGAAATCAAATGTTATTTTAATCCTGCTAACTTAGTTCAAGATGAATATTTTATTCCTCTAATACACTGCTTTCACCACTGCAGCTTTTCCTGCAGACAAAGAAATAGCTGAGCTGTTGGTATTCATCACCCATAAAGTATATAAAGCAGTACTAGCAGTGGCAATATTAATAACAATTAGCAAGAATGTTGTGCTGCTCGACAGCAAATCCACCACTTTACTTTCAGAAAATGTATTCATGGGAATGTGCAGTTTGTTCTCATAACTTAAGTGATGGCGACTAAGTTACATACAGATGATGCTTCCAAAAGCAAATTGCAGATGTTTCAAAGGGGCAGAAAGTTCTAGTGATGGACAACTGTTTTTGGGCTCCTCCTCATGAGCTGCTCACTGCCTCAGTAGTGGGAGGACATCAGTAGATGACATCACCTTCAAGTCCATGGCAGGAAGATGCCTTGCTAACCATTTCAGGAAGACACGGATGGATAGCTCACCCCTTGCCCTCTGTAGACACAGCCTGTACTCATGTTTACCTGTTCCACCTCCGAAGTGGTGTTTTCCTGCTTCTTTGGGCACAAGCCATACCATGTGGTCCATCTGTAACCTTTTATTGAGGTAAGGTTGGGACAGGGAACTCCCCTGCTCCTACTGGCTACCAGGGACAGCTGTGGCCACATCCGCATCACTAGTCATTTTTCAGGGCTGGCCATTTGCTTTTGGGCCAAAGAACCATCTCTTCCACTTCTCTTGCTGACTGTGGCAGCAGGTCCCCTGTCTGCCAGGGCTGGGAGGGATGGCAAGAGAAGCAAGTGTGGATCTGGGGTGGGAAGGGGGCTTTTGGTCAGCCAGCTATCCCTTGTTCCATGAAACTGGAGATCTACTGGGGAAGGGAAATGGGGTAACCTGCTCTTTAGCCCCCCCCGACCCCCAGAGTAAGGCTGCCCATCCAGCCCTGATGGCTGCCCTCACAGTGGCCCCTGATCAATGGCGATTGTGGCTACAATTTTGTACCCCTGTCCAGTGGTCTTCCAGAAGCTTTACAGGAAGGAAGGAAAGAGGTGGGGTCTTCTGCTGTCAGTGCCAGTTACTGGTTTTACAAGACCCATAGATTTTCTGCCCTCAGTTCTCCAATCTCTCTTTGGGATCAGTGAACTGACACCAAAGGAGTCAATATGTTTCTCTTCTCTCCTCTCCTCTCCTCTCCTCTCCTCTCCTCTCCTCTCCTCTCCTCTCCTCTCCTCTCCTCTCCTCTCCTCTCCTCTCCTCTCCTCTCCTCTCCTCTCCTCTCCTCTCCTCTCCTCTCCTCTCCTCTCCTCTTTTGTTTGCACAGCTCTGTTAGCTGAAGGATTGCTCTTGTCCCAACGCACCCTATAGGGGAAGAGAAGTGAGGCAGAATTGTCTCTTTAGCTCACGGTAAAGCTGCCCACCAAGAGAAATGGGGGGAGCAGTTCTGCTGTCTGTTCCCCATCCATAGAGCAACCACTCTGTGGGCTGGAGACAGAAGAGCTGAGGAGACATTTCCCCTCCTTATCCCTTGCTCTGCTTCTCTTGCAACTGGTAGAAGGGGAAGAGGGGATAGAGGCATGGGAGAAAGGCTCCTTTGGTGCCTGTTCCCCGATCCCATGGAGCGATTGTTCTATGGGATCAGAGGACTGACAGCAGAAGACCCACCAGTCTTCTGCCATCAGGAACTGGCACTAGTGGAGGCATTCTCCACCTGCGTTTCTCCTCCCCCTCTTCTCATGCAGACAGAACCCCAATTCTACATTGTGGTTGAAGTGGTTGGAGGTCCAGGAAGCACATCTGTACACCAGCATACTTTCCTGCTGCTGTTGCACAGAAGAACAGCACTTTGATGCTGCTAGGCAGACTATCCCTTAATTCCTGTGACATCTACTGAGAGACAAATTCTGCCAAGCCTGGTTTTCCCAGGAAAATTTCAGGCATGTCTTCCTGACAACTTTCTCCTTCAGAGTGTGGAAGAAGGCACAAGAGAATCAGAGAATCCTTGACCTGATACTAATCAACACTGAATATCATTTCAGGAAATGGAAGTAGCAGGAAAGGTGGGGGAAAGTGACCATCTAATGCTAGAGTTCTTAATTTTAAGGAAAACAAAACTGAGTGTAATCAAACGTATCTTGGACTAAATCAGTGGATTTTGTATAAACTCCCAACAGTGATAAATAGGATCTCAGGCAGGAGTGGCTAAAAGGATGCTCCAGATGGATAGGAGTTCTCAAAGAAGGAGATGCTCAAACCACAATTGCAAACAATTCCAGCTGAGGGAAAATGGAGGGCAACCAAAACCAAAAAATAAAAATAAAAATGAAGAGCTAAAAACTAAAAAAGGACACCTTCAGGAAATGGAAAGAGGGCCAGATAACAAATGAATGAAGAGTACAGCCAAGAACTGTAGAACTGATGTCAGCAAAGTGGAAGTTTGGAATGAGCTATGGGTAAGTGAAAGTTGGTAAGAAGAACAACAGCACTTCTTCAAATATTTCAAAAGGAAAAGAAAGAGTCAGTGTACTATAGCTGCTCAATGAAGGCGGCAAAATGTTAAGCTGGCGTTTCTCAACCTTGGCAACTTTAAGCGGTAGAATTTTGTGGAATGGCTGGCTGGGGAATTTTGGGAGTTGAAGTCCACACAGCTTAAAGTTGCCAAGGCTGAGAAATGCTGTGTTAACTGTAGTGAATGTAGCCTTCTTACCAGTTGACAGTCTCAGACAATACACAGGAAGGGGGTATGATATCACTCTTCAAATATCTGAAAGGATGTCACACAGGAAAAGTCAAGACCTGTTTGTTCTTGTTCTAGAGTGCAAGATAATGGATTTAAGTTTCAGGAAGGCAGGTTGTAGCTGAATGTTAGGGGAAAAAAACTTCTAAGAATAAGAGAAATTTGACAACAGAACCAATGACACAGTGGGGTGGTGGGCTCTCCTTCTCTGGAAGTGTTCAAGCAGAGGCTACACAGAGATTTAGATTCCTGTTCTGGTCAGCAGGCTGGACCTGACAGCTAAATGTAAAGTTCTGGGAAATGGCTTTGCAGTAGCACCTGTGAAAGGGACCTGGACGTCCTTGTTGACCACAAGTTAAATATGAGCCAGCAGTGGGACGCAGCTGCTAAAACAACAAACGCGACCTTGGGGTACATAGTCAGGATCATAGAGTCCAGATCATGGGAAGGAATTGTTCCATTTTAATCTGGCTGGTTAGACCCCATCTAGAACCCCGTGTCTGGTTCTGGGCACCACTATTCAAAAAGGACAGTGACAAATTGGAGCAAATTCAGAGGAGGGCTACCAAGATGATGACAAGTCTGGAAATGTTAACCTCTGTGGGCAACAGTTAAAGAATGTAAGTTTAGCCCACAGAAAAAAACAATGGAAAGGAGATGTTAAAATCGTTTTCACACATCTGAAGAGCTGTCACTCAGAAGGAGTGGACTTCTTCCCCCAGAGGACAGGACTAAAATCAGAGGGTTAAAACTACAAGGAAGCAGGTTCAGGCTAGACATCAGGAGGACCATACAAGTTATCAGTGGAAGAAGCTGCCACATGAAGTGGTGGGTTCTCCTTTGCTAGAGGCCTTCAGAGTCCAGATAGTCATCTCTCAGAGTTGCTCCAGAGATTTTCAAAAATTTTCAGGCCATGGAACCTGTTGGTGAAAAGAAATTCCCAGAACACCTGATCAACAGGCAAAACTCTACTGATAGAAAATTGGCTACATTCAACTTTTTTTCCCCTTAGTCTCTCACCAGACCTCATCAAGTTCTTGCAGAACTTCAGGGTTCCAGGAAACACAATTTGAAAACCCCTGCTCTGGTGAATCCCACACAGAGCAGGGTGTTGGGCTAGATGGCCTTTAAGGTCCCTTCCAACTTTATGATTCTATAACAGTATTTTTCAAACTTGGCAACTTTAAGATATGTGAATTTCAATTCCATCTTAAAGCTGCCAAGTTTAAAAAACACTGTTCTATAAAGTTGATTGCCTGAGACCCCTTGCAATACCCTCTCTCAAACATCTAGAACAGCTTCCGCAAGTTACAGTTTCCAAATTTAGACTAGTACAATTCCCAGAATGCCCAGCCAATGTGGCCATTCAGCCTGCAGGCTAGGAATTCTTGTAATCCCACTTGCCTGGAGATTATGAAGCTAAGGAAAAAAAAAATTGGACGATTATAATAGATTGTATAGGCAACACTTAAATGCCAAAAAACAAAAAAAAACCCAGATAACAGTATAAAAGAAACAAGTCCACCCTGGAAACAGGTTCCTTCTTTGTACGAATGAAACAGAAAATTTGAATACGGATAACTGAAGGAAACTAACACTCGGATAATACAGAGTTAAGTATAAACGTAAGCAGCCTTTTTCACCGTAGCCCCAGTGGCCTAATGGATAAGGCACTGGCCTCCTAAGCCAGGGATTGTGGGTTCGAGTCCCATCTGGGGTGGATGACTGCTTTTAGGAGGGTGTGAGTTTTTAAACTGTTCAGTTTTCCTTGTCGTTACGGATGTTTTTGTTCACTTCTTACCTTCACCATGACCTTGACTTAACCTATAAACCGCTGTTCTTCAACGCTACACTTCCGTGTTGGAGGTAAAAAAAAAACGGAAAACGTTTCTAAAATAACATCCCATTGTTATGACACCGGTTTTAAATCTGACCCTGACTGCATTTAGTTACTCGCTCCAGCTTCTTGAACGTATCAGTGGCATTTAGGAAGTGGAAACGACTAAGCTTGTTGGGCGTTAGGAAATGCGGGTTTGTTGGATCTAGAGATAGTCATTTTCATCCGAAAAAAATGGAGCTCTTATCCCCACCTAGTGGCAACTGGGAACTACTGCAAAGCTGGGGCTAAGCTACAGGCTAAAACGTTTGCAACTTTGTATTAACCCAGAATGGTTGAGCTGAAAACATCCGACCCCTCCCCAAATCGTGTTAGTTCAAAGAATAGAGGCACTTAGACGCACTTTCATCATTGAACTATTCTATCAATCAATAGGGACAGGGCCTATTTAGTAAGGGCCCCCTTGCAAATGCATCTCGGTTGCAGTATTTTTAAAGGCTTTAAAACTCATCTGTTTTGAATACCTTGAACTGACACCTTTTGTTGAGGGTGCTGCTTTTTTACTTACGTTTTGCTATGGTTGCTGTGGAAATACTGCAAATTACACTTTTCTCTATTTCAGTTTTGTTTGGGGTTTCTGAATATTAGTTTACTCTATCTTATTGCATTTTACACCTGTATTTTGTTCAACATTCTGGTCCACCCAAGATGATTTATAAATATAATTCTTAAAAAGTATTTTGTCGGTAGTTACATAAAAAACTAAACAATAAGGAACTGCCCCATTTACCCTTATCTTACTATGAACTGTGGAAAGGAAATATGTAACCTTTGCCAAGTCCAGTTGTATTATTGGAGACAATCCTGTTTCTTAATAATACAAGGAAGTATCAGAAGAAATTACTGGCCCTTTTTTAGGCACAGTGAAACAGTGTATTAGGTAGCAGGTGCTGGTTTTCTGAGGTTAGAACCTGCCTGCCTGCCTCCCTTCCTTTCCTTCCTCTAATATATTCATTTTAACCCAAATTTTGAACTTGGGAAGTTGTACGCTGCTCAGAGTCAGTTGATTGGAGTGCTCTATAAGCCCTATAATAGGGCTGTTGCAGAATTCAGAGTAAATGCCTTGTGCTTTTGTGCAACCTTTCATTTATCAGGTTTCCACATGTTTGGGGGGGAAAAAGATGCTTTTTAAAGTGTCCCATTAGTTGATTCCCTAAAGTGCAGAAGCCCGAAAAGAGCTTGCTTTAAGGAATAGCAGATACACTCTGCTCGCCAAATCACTTCTACCCAAATAATTTTTAAGGGTGCAACTCTATTGGAGATCTGTCTGTGCCACACAATCTATCTTTAGTTTCCAACCACTAGTTTTATCTACATATAATTATATTCATTTATTTTTACTACTTTGAAATCTCTTCTGAGGCAGAAAATCAAGATCTAATATTTCCCTCTGAATAGATTCACTGGAAAATAGTTAAACATTAATTACTTCCCTCTTCCCTGTGAAAGAAGGTTGCTATGGGGAAAAATTGGAAACAAGAGTGCTATGTATAAAATCAGGGAGTAAATCTAATAAAATAAGTAAACAAATAAGATCAGAGTCAACTTGCAGAGGTAAATAACATGGGAAGATCACATGATTGCAACTCAGCAAATGGAACAGGAATAATTTCCCGAAGGGGGACATGCAAACAGTTAAGAGAAAAAACTGATTGTATAAGTATAATGCTAAAGAGGAATATATCTTTTTATATGTGGCCAAATAAATGAAAGCTATGAAATAGCACTTCCAAAGGAAGAAATGGCAGACTGAAGATGGTTCTGTGAAAAGTGGAGCGGACAAGTGTGGTAGAATGAAGGGCCAGTGAGTAGACCGGCTCTTCAAAACTTCTCAGACAAGGAGAGAACTTGAGGTCACCCACAAGCACCCCAGACAGCTGTTGCTTGCGAGGAGACTGCAAGATAGCAGCCTCCAGCAGGTTTAGCACTCTGGGAGATGAAGGAATAGCCATCTTGCTCAAACCGTGGTCAATGTCTTTGAAAGGACACTAAGTTTGCATACTTCCTTTTCTAATCACTTTCAGAAATTGCTTGTTAACTGCTTTTCAGCTATTAGGAACCTTTGGATCAACAGGTTTGACAGCACTGGGTGAGTTTCCTTCAATCCTTCGTGAAAGGAAGTTTTAACTAGAAGTTTAAGAAAAATGGGGGGGGGGAATAAACAGCAAAAGGGTGATTAAAACTTTGATTTTAGAAAGTTACAAATGGACTAAGAGTCCAGATAAATTTGAAATGAGATTTTGGAATTAATTATAAAGAATCCTTCTCCTGGGAAAATACTTTTGTTTTGAATTAAAAAAAAAAAGTAAGATAAGATTTTAAAAATTGGACACTACAGAAAACTAGATTACATTTAAAGGAGAATAATAAATACAATTTCAGAAATGGAGCAAAATATTCTAACATTAGACATATGGAAGGATATTTTTGAAAAACGGACTCATATTATTAATAGTGTCAACAGAGACATCTGCCTCTCTGGAGAGACTGTGTCTAAAATATGTTATGGAAGAGCAACAAGTTTTACCCGACAAGACTGAGACTGAGTTGAAAGTGGATTTACAAATGATGGGCTACAAGAATGACATGGAAAAAGATGTTATACCAGACATACAAAAGAAACTGGCTGTTTTAATAATTAAAAGGGATATACAAACAATAAACCAAGAGACCGACCTGGATAATTTTCCTATATTGGATTTACAAAAGAGGCTTGTTAAAGTTTTGAAGAGACTCGTGTGAAGGGACAAAGAAAAAATGAAATCAAGTTCTGTGACATTATTTGAAGGGACTAAAGATTAAGATTGTTAGAAGTAAAAGGAAGGAATATAAAGTTGGTTTATTTGATCAAGGTTAAAATAGGTATGTTATCTCTGGTAACCTTTAATGGACTTTTGCTGACACCAGGACTGAAATGACGATGCTTTATGGATTTGTTTATAGATAAGAGATGGGATATGGGAAGGAGAGATCATTTGTTGTATTTTAAGAGGAAGTGATAAGTTACTAAGATTGCTTATCATTTGTGATGAAGGTGGGAAGTCATTTCTTTATATGTTTCTTTTCTTTTTCTTTACTATATTCCTACTTTCCTTTCCATTTCTCTATTTTTTCTTTTTTTCTTTCTTTTCTTTTCTGCATCTTCTACTTTTTATTCTTTTATCTTTTTTTAGTTTGTATTAGTTTTTACAATGTTATAATGTTGTAATTATAATCTTTAATAAAATTACTATTAAAAAAAAGAAAGCTATGAAATAGCAACAAGCCAATCTCTCAGACATACAGTGCAGTCAGACAGGAGACTCCTTTTGGTTCCTGAGATTTCAGCAGTTACTATCTAAACATTTTGAATCATTTCTTTAACATGAGTATATTTAATACAGAAATTGTTCACAAATGGTACTAAATTCTGTGTCAAATTTCATGCTTGAACATACTTGTAGCCTGAAATGACGAATCGACCAGAACAAGGGGAAGAGTATGCACAGGAACCAAGAAAACAAACATCATATGCTAAAACTGTTATGTAAAATGAATACATAATGGCAAAAAATGTTTATCAGACCTGATCATATGAAAGATTACAATGATGACTTGGTTAGTAAAGGCTGCATCTTCAGCCTCCATTAGTAATATTACAGATTTAATTAAACATCCATTCCTATTTCAAGGATCAATTTTATGATATAGCTTTTTTATTTTAATATAAAGAACATAAAAGGTTCTCTTTTCCAAATCTAAGAAATAGAAGAGTCCAAGGAATATGTCCTTGCATTATTTCTGTCTCCAAGATGCTTAGTCAAAGTTCACATATCTGCTTTGCTTCAGAGAAGATCGTATTTTTTTTTGTCGGAGGCGTTCTCGGTTCATCTTCTCCACCCTAAACCCAAACAGATGTAGAAAATGACGTGTAAGTTTTTGTAAACTAATTCTGAATTGTTATCAGTCTTCTATACCAGATGTTCATAAAATAAGATTGTAATGGCCAGGGCTGAGTCCATAGGGTGAAAGATGAAGTCTCTACCCTTCTTTTCCCAGAAAACCTCTAGCATAGTGGCTTTGTAGTACTTTTGCTGCTACTATTTGTAAATCCCGAGGTATGAGACATACTGTATATACACAGCCTGTACTGGTCAGTCACAGAAATATACAAGAATGATAAATGAAAACTAAAATCTGTAAGTCTAAGTTCCTGCAAGTAGTAGGAACTTGAGGCATGTGATAAGGGAAAAGCCACCTTCCCCTTGGGAGTTAAAACAATATAACAACAATTTACAATTAAATTGGGCTTTAAAAAATAAGAAAGCATGTGAGTTTAGATGGAGATGCTGAATCCATGTCTGGCAATGAGCTGTCAATCTTGAGTCAGCTGAAGTGAGCAAAGTTAGTGAATGGTGGGGAGAAATGCTTGCTCATTCATTACATAGGTTAATTTTGTAAAACCTCAGCAAATTGCTATGTTGTCAAGATTTATCAGTTCTAAAAGCCCCAAAGTAGTTGTAATTCTCCTGCTCCCAGCAAGAGCCACCCCCATGTTTTATACAAGTACAATTAGATAAATATATCTCAGAGTTCTACATAATTCACATAAAGAGAACCTATGCACACACAAATCCCAGTTAATTTCAACAGAAAGAACTGATTCCACTTAGGAGTATACTCACAGATCAACTCATTCTACCAACACAATAGAGGAAACTGCAGTAGATGGGAGAACTTGTATTTTATGTGCAGTTTTAAAAAACAGAAATAGCAGTCACAGGGGTATGTATGATACCAGAGGAAGGCAAAGGGGATTTATTTGATCTGGGGAGAACTTACCAGCATCAATGAGGAAGGTTCTTCCAGTTCAAATGGCAATATCACATATATACAATCTGAATGTAGTTGGCAGAATCTCTGGTTTTAAACAATGTCTATTTAGGCTCATCAGCATTTTAAATGTAGGGTGTTCATGCTGATCCATGATGTGCCATCCAAAATTAACAAACAAATGCTGCCTGTGCTTCTCTAACTGGAATTAAGAAAAATGGAGAACCAGTATGTCTTATTTATTATAATGCATTAAACTGGAGGTACTCAGTGACACTACAGGTCTTTGCTTAAATTGCCTAACATGATTTAGTGATGTATGCTGGATATTGAGGGAGAAGCAGCTCTTGTTTTAGTTACAAATGACTCCATCTTGCCCTAAGGGAGCATCAGCTGAGGATTCTGGTATATATGCACCATCTTCTTGTGCTACAAATGAATTCTAATTGAGTGACCTGTTATCTCTGTGTTGCATTTACCTGCTTCTGATCATCTCAGTAGTCTCTTCAGATACAACCTGAGGTCTCTCAGTGGATTCTGCAATCATGTCCCTGATCTTTTGTAAGCAGTCTGCCAAATTCCTCATCTGATAGCGACTCACTTCAGAGGTGATTATTAGCTCTCCCAATTTATTGATCTTATGCTTTTGCTGGGAAACAACAACATTTTTATTATGAATCTCTCATATTTATATCATTTCCTACTCCAAGGAAAGTAAAACAGGATTGTTTCTATTATCAAAATAGGATTTTTAAAGTCACCGAACAAACTATAATGGCCTAATTTACCTAATGCTAAACAATAATGATGGTTTTATAATCCCACTAAGCCAAAATCAAACAAGCCATATTAAGGGTTAAGGTAAAGTGTGAAGCCAATCACTCCCTATATCTGTGGACAAGTTATAATATGTTTTTGTCTTAGCATCAAATAATTCATCTTGTTTGAAAATTTGGGATTAGGTCTTTTTATTCATAAATATTTTGCCCCCAATTTCTACTTAAAGCAATTCAAAGCAGTTCTTCTGACACTGGGACCTATCTGCTAAGTTGTAAGAGGGCATTCATTCTTTGAGATAAAGGAAATAAAGAAGTAACACAATTTTGCATATATTCCTTCTCCCACCCCACTTCTTTTCCTTTAAAATAATATCTTTTAGACTATAAACCTAAGGCTAGGCAGTCTCATATTCTTATACAATCCAGGGGTTTTTTTTAACTAAAGAGAGAAGTAAAATGCTTCAAATGAACAAACATATAAAGTTTTGGCTAAAGAACACAATTAACAGAATTATCAGCCACTGACCTAGTAAGTGGCTCCTGTTTTTTGTGGTCCCTAACACCATTTCTTTTCCTGGGCTTTTACTATATTATCTGTCACAGTGCTTTAAAAAAAAGAATTTACATTTCACAATGGGATAAAACAATTTTTAAGATCAATGCAAATTTAATTTAACATAAATAGTTCTGTGTTTATGGATTTATATTTTGCTACACAGCCTAAGTGGGCCCTCTGGACAGTCTAAATTTTTTGTGTGTTGCAGGAAATTGGTAAACTAAGTATATGCTACTTACAAGCTATCTCAGAAAGGGAAAATACATTTTGAGAATTACCAGCACTGCCATTTTTTGTCGCACTTCTTCTGAGATCCAGTCTGCTGATGCCAAATGGAATCGGACTTCTGCTTTCGAATTCACTGGGTGTGATAAGAAGAAATAAATTACTACTCCCCAGGATACATTAAAAGAGCTATGCAGCTTAGAAAGGCCTACCTTTGCCTTCTAATTTGCTAATACAGTGGTCCTCGGTTCATGAACGCTTCTGTTCACGAACAATTCGGTTCACAAACAGCTCCGTTCGCAAAATTTTGCCTCCGTTTGCGAACGCCGGATCGGGTTACGAACAGGATCCGTGGCCATTTTCCCTCCCATGACACGTGGTCGCGGCTTCCTGTAGGGAGGGCGACTCTCCCTCCAAGCAATATCCGCCTCCCCACCCGCCTCCCTGTCCTCCACGCCAGAAGTCACGTTGAGCAAGGTTAGCGTTCTCTCTCTTCGTGCTGTACTTTGTGTCATATTTTTGCGGTTTAAAAAAAACAACATATGGTTCAGAACGGATTAACCGTAATTACATTGAACCTTATGGGGAAATTTGATTTGGGACGTGATCAAAAATCGGTTGGCGACCAAATTCGGAGGGGTCAGAACGGATTAACCGTATTTACATTGAACCTTATGGGAAAATTTGATTCGGTTCACGACCAATTCGGTTCGTGACCAGAGTCGCGGAACAAATTAAGTTCGTGAACCGAGGTACCACTATATGTGTGCTGCCCATCGATACCTGATATTATTTATTTGTCAAATTTCTAGGCTGCCCAACTCCAAAACATATACCTTAATCTTATTGTGGGAAGTCCCAAGTAATGATATGTATAGTCAGACTCGTCTCTGGTTTCATGTTTTGTTTTGCTTTTACCTTTATTAACGTTCTGGCCTCCTGGCCCACTACTCCGGGAATAGGATATAGACAAACGACCTGGAAATCCAAAAAGCAAAAACATGAAAAAGAAGGATTGAAAAGATATCCATTTATGCTCTAAGTATATGTAAAAGAGAAGAAGAAACACATATTGGCATCTGGAAGACTCTATTAAGAATAGATGGTCTCTTGAAATACAGTATCTCCCATAAAGCCATTTTAGGAACATTTTGGTGATTACAAATAGTTCTCCATTTCCTGATGTTTTTGTTACTGTTTTTGTTAACTTGCCATGTTAGCCTAGCCAAACTGTTACAATCAGACAGACACTCCTGTTCTTGACTTTTTATAAAGGTGACATTTTAAGCTAACCTGCATTTTCAACAGGAGACATAAAAATCAAAAGGGCAAATTTTTCACCATCACTCAGTTTTAAGGTTTAGTTTTTTTTTAAAAAGAAAACTACTTCTGGCTCACTATGCGTTTTTTTCAAAAATATCTTCCAGTGATTTCAAGACTTACTTCCAAGTAAGAATACATAGGGTTGTGACAACAGACTTAAATTTAGTATAAACTCTTTCTATTAATATGATTCAGTGTCTTTAAAGGCAGTATTAATAATATAAAATTTAATTATTGTTACATAGAAGATTGAGGTGGTACTTTATATTGCTGGGTTGTTTTTTCTAATGTGCAAATATTAAAGAAGTCTTACTAATTACTGGATTATGGTTCCTATGACTTATTTATCCTCTTACCCCCTCTTTTGGAGTAAGCAGTATTATACCAAAGTGCAAAAGAAACTGGCATGAGATAAGAGAAAAAAAAAAGTCTTACCTAAATGTAGTTTATACCAGCCATTCAATATCTCTCTCTCTATCCCTGCAAACCATCCTTTCTTTCACCACACCTATACACCAATTCATACATTACCTTTTATTCCTTAAACTTCTCGTCTCTCTTTTACTCCGCTTCAGTACAATACTAAAGGCCTCCGTGAAGTTGGGGCAAGTGACAACGTGTGTCTCATGTCAGAAGACAAGTATGAAAGGCACAAACCTTATGATGTCATGATATACATTTTGTCCTTCTTTCATTACTGTGTTTGTGGTGGTGCTCATGTTCATGTATCTATTTTGCAATTAGATTCTTACTCATTTTCTCTATCTGACCCAAACCATCTCAATATACTTCTTCTGTATTGATTACTCACTTTTGCATTCAACTGACATTCATTCATCACTCGATACAATCTTGACTGTATTGTTTTACCACACACACTTAAGTAACCCATTCCTGTTACTTTCAGCTTATTTTCAGGTTTCTCTCATTTCCATATTACAAGTGGGCAGTAGCATGCTCTTATACATAACTATTTTTGCTTTATTAATTCTTCTCAACAGACCACAGATTACCCACTACTCTTTACAGGCATTTGCATGTCTTAATTTTTTCTATCCAATTTCCCAACTTTAGTAAACATTCTGCCAAGGTACACACATTTATTTATTTGCTCTAATTTATCACCATATATGTATAACTTACAATCATTCATTCTATTTTCCCTGTCAAACACAGTTACCTTGGTCTTCAATACCCTGCCCCAACCCTTTGATACATTAATTGTACAGCTTTTATTCTTAACTCCCTTCATGCTGTTGAGCCCTTTTCTAAAACAACTTTTTATTTTCATAAAAACGGCTCTACATTTTCTCCGCTTCTTTTAATCTTAACCATTCCTTGCTCTTTTGTAACTACCTTTTTTTTCTATACACCTATGACTTTAAATAATAAATTAACTTTCATGAAAACATTCTCCTGGTAAATACAAGTCTACTTGTAACTACAACCACTGCAAGTCAGTGGCTGGTTCATATAACATGCTCAAATTGTATGCTTAACCTTGGTTTGTTGCCTAAGGACAACTGGCTGGTACAATTTGCATACTTTGCCATAAACCAGTCTTCCCCCGCTGGTGTGGCCTCCTATTCCTGGAATTCTTAGCAACAGCTCTGCTGGCTGAAGAAGTACACACTTTTGGAGGATGCCATAAACCACACGTTACAAATCTAAGCTGCATTTGCTCAACAAAATAAATCAAAGTCAAATAAACAATATCATGGTTTAGTATGTTGTACAAATCCAAATGACATTTTGTAAATGTATCAGTTTGCCAATTTGCTCTTTGACATTTCTGTGCAATGACCCATCCTTTCTAAAAATATTCTGACTTTCAGCATATGCCAATGCCTATTTAATCAAAAAGCCGTCCAGAGTCACCCACTGGGGGAGATGGGTAGCATACAAATTTAATAAATAAATAAAAAATAAATCCCATTAGATTCAATAGTATTTGGTTCCTGTTTGGGATCAAGTTTGCACTTAGCCATGAAACAGATAAAATAGATAAAACACATAAGGAAATCTCTTTGGAAAAGACAAGTCATTTTGTTTATGTTCTAGACTCACCCACAGGAATCTCTGGAATTGTCCGGCTTGCTGAATCCTGTAACAAAGAGATGCATATGATTGAGCACTGCAACTTATTACTGTTGCAAACACTTTGTAATAAATTTACCCTATTAACAGAAAAGTAAGAAACAAGCAATCCATTTTTAAATAAGACTATATGCAGAATCTGTTTAGTATACATACAAGCACCAGAGTTCTAAGCTATCCATATTATTTCATTTCTCCCATTTTTTATTTACCATGTTTACTCCTTTCACCAAGTTTCAGAGTAATGCATTCATGATAACATTACTATCTAGGTATACTGTTACCAGTCAGGTACTTTCAAATATGTTGGACTGTAAATAATATAAGAGCCAGTGGAGTAGATTGTTTAAGATGTTAGACCAGGACCATGAATACCCAAGTTCAGGTCCACCTTGAGCCACTTCTGCTCAATCTATCTTACAAGGACGCTGTTGTAAGAATAAAAGAAGACGTTAGTGTTGGCTACAGTATCCTACATACCTGGAGGAAAGACTGAATATCTATTATTTATTAGATTTATTCTGTCTTTCATTCAGGAGTCAAGGCAGTATATACACATATAGCCCTCCCTCATTCTATTTTTTTCCCCACAACAGTCCTGTGAGGTAGATTGGGCTGAGAGAGTGACTGGTCCAAAGTCACCAAGGGAGCTTCTGTGGCTGAGAGAAGTCTAAAACCTGGATGTCCAAGACTCTTGGTCCCATACCTTTACCACCACATCTGACAGACAAAAAACCAGAAATGAATAAGACTGTCACCTATCACAGCCACTGACCATATTAGCAGAGAATGAACACATCTGGAGACACCAGATAATGAAAAACTGTTCTAGATTATTTTAGGTGGTGAATCAGAAGTTAATCATCAGATTCTGGTAAATGTTCAAATAACCAGGAACAATGAATTATAGCAATAATTCTCACAGCATTGACAGTTCACTAAAAAGGGGCAAGACACTATGTTATCAAAACTCAATCTTAAAAAGAACTATCATAAAGGCATCTTTAAATAAACATCTTTTAACATTGGCCTTCCACAGCCACTAATTCTAAATAAAGAGACAGACTGTAGACCTGCAAAATCTGCTTCATTTTTCATTATTATTCTGATGTCCCTCAGATGCAAAACAGTGTTTCAATACTGATAAATTCTTAAGCTCGTGCATATTATTTATTTTCAGCATCAGCAATGAAACTCACATATAAATAATTTACACAAATACAAATCTAGTCTAGTTTCCTTTTAAGCTTTTTTCATTTTAAATTATATGGTGTAGAAAAAAATAGCATCTTAATTTAGAATAGAAAAAATGTTTTTCATGTTCTGTAACTCCGGGAATCAGAATTCCTTGCTGGAAATCACCATGGGTATTGTCACTAGATCTGCTTGTTCCTAATCCAGATATAGCATTGTTCATTGAAATGCCCCTAGGATGGAAGTGAGTTACCAATCTGAATCACTGGAGAAAAAAATTCATTGAACGTACTGTAGGTATTATCCAACACTAGCTTGGCCTCCCCTAACTATATAATAGCAACAAAGAGATAAATTTATGCTCTTTCTAAATTGGGTTTTATTTTGTGTGAAACTGCTACATTTTTATATCATTTCAACACATTCAAACTAATTCAAATGTAAAAGTACAGACCATTATGGAAATTGCTGTGGCTAGGGAAGAATAAGTTAAGAAAGCATCATCATCATCATCATCATCTTTATATTTCAGCTTTATTTTATACAATTCAAAGCAGGGTACTGTACATAATGCTCTGCAGAAGGCTAGATAGAGTTTAAAGAATAGCACACAATAATTGTGCTGTGCAATGCCGCTGTCCTCACACTGTGAGTTTGACAAGTTAAAAATGCAGTATTTACAGTCTTCAATATTATCAACTCTTATGTTCTGATTGTGGAGGACTCTGATAAAAAAATCGGCTATTTTATGCTATCTGCATAGCCCATGATTAATAATGCACAACAGTTGTGCAGAAGAAGATGGTATGGATTTTCAGCCAATAAACACCATATAAATACCTTTTTATCTCCAGCAAAGATTGGTCCATTTGGAGTGATCCCTCAAACCTCTTCCAGCACAAATCCATTGCTCAACTGAACAGAGCTGCTATCAGTTGTAAAAGCATTTATTTAAAAAATGCACGAGGGCACTACATTTGCAGAAACTCACCAGCCGGAACTAAGAGAAAGGGCCATTTATCACATTACTCCTAAACTATGTGGTACAGTCCCTTCAAATTTATTCAGTCCTAGGATCTAAGTTTTTAGAAAAATTGTTAAGATATAACTTTTTAATTTAAATTACTTTTACTGTTTAATTTTTGTATGTTATTTTTGTTGTTCTTGAGATAATTTGGTGCTGGTTTTTATATTTCCATTATTTTATTTTGTTGGACATTGTCTTAGAGGATTCTTAATAGAAAAATATTGACAGGAAACAAATGTAAATGTAATATGCTTTGAAATGTTTCAACAAGGTAGCAGTCAGGCTTCAAGTTTACTGCTAACTTTGGAAGAGTGTAAAATGTAAAGGTAAACTGTTCTTTAAGCCAAGCTTAATACCTGGTGACTTCATAGGCCTTGCCTGTATAAGGTGAGGGGGTACAAAGAGGGTAAAATGATTAACATGCATGACACCACTATACAAGTGAGTTAACTTACATGCTTGCATGAGATGCTGAGAGGTAAGTATATCATGGCAGCATATGCATGAAGACTACATTGCACATGTGTTATTTGAACATCATCATGGTTTGCAGCAGATGCTATTGGACATCTTCATTGGGTTTTTTTGTTTTTGTTGACAACAATATTAAATGCTTTGCCATAATTTTCTTTTGACTCCACAGTCTAGGCTGCTGCTCTAGGATTTCCAGTCAGCTTTTTGGGCAGGAGATGCTGTCACCTAGGTGGACAGCAACGGTAACGGCTGATTTATGGAAGCTGATGGAATCTTAGGCGATCTTACATTATCTTTTTCCCCTCCTGACATTGGAAAGTGAGCTGACCAAATATATTACCCCCGAGATTTCATGGCACCTGTCCTTCTGTTCCTTATATCCTCTATGATCTTTCCCCAACAACATCTCCCTTCAGACCTTCGACTCCCAACCTTTCCGGTGTCCGCTTCCTTTTCCTGCGGCGGATAGAGTCTGTCCAAACTGTATTCACTTCGGAATTCAGAACCGAAGGCCGGACGACCAGAAGCCAAACCTCGAAGCAGAATTTTCCTAGATGTCTCCCAGAAGAGCAGCCGCTGAACCGGCATTCGCCTCAAGCAACACAGCACGTGCACCACCATCTTGAGATGTGCCGATCACTTCTGTAACGAGTCCGGCTGAAATCGGCTTCCTGCCACCGGCGTTCCGCGAAAATATTGTTCCGCCGGTAGGAATGTTCTGACCAACGAAAACACGACGAGTTTTGCTTACATATGTATCAATATTACTTATTTGCTTATATATATTTAAGTATTACACTGTTTTCGCTCAGAACCATAAGATGCTCGGCCCTGGTAGAAATGATTAAGAAGGGGACTACATTTTTGTGCTTTTAAATTCCTAATAATGTTTACGCGTAAGCGTAATTCTTAGTAAAACCGCAGAGGACTGAGCTGCAAATTACATTAACATAAGAGACTGAATATAGATCGGATTTCAGATGCCAGGGATTAAGGTTACAATCCCAAAAAGATTTACAAGGGAGCAAGCCCCACTGAACATAAAAATACCATTAATTAACGAGCCAGGGTACACTTCTAATTTATTATATTTGTGTTTCACAGAGTTGGCTGAAAAACCATAGCATCTATTTATAAGAACTTTCTTATAAAATACTTCCATTATGGAGAAATGAATATTTGTGTTTTAAAAGAAAATTTAACTCTTTTAGGAATTATTTCAAATTTCCTTTTAAAAATAGTTTTCATTTCTGCATAATAGATTTTTTTTATAAGAAAGTTCTTATAAATAGATAATAGATAGCAAATTCAGAACATAGATACATTCTTGTACAAATGAAATCTGATTATTTTAATAAACTATTAGGTATGCAGTAACAGAACAAAAATCAAACTTTTAAAACTTAAAGTCAATCCTTTGCTGTAAAGCCAGTTTGCTGTAAACCACTATGTTTTAGTGCATCAGTAGCTAGGATTGCTTGGAACTTCTATTAGAAGGGACTTCATGGACCGTACTTGACTAATTAATATAGGATATCTTGTTTTTAATAATATCTATCTCTGTAGCAGTTTGGGGGGAAAAAGGCTACAACTCAACATTCTCTCGTGGCCTTTACATTTCATGACAATCAAGCATACCGTATGTTCGCTGCAAAACTCCTGGGAACTATTATATGGCAGCAAAAGAGCTGAGTTTCCTGTAACTCTTCATTGCTGTCCAACCTAGATATGGTATGGCTAAACTAGCATTACATAAGACTGATGTCCTAGTCACCTCCTGTTTAGATTATTGCAATGCCCTCTATGTGGGGCTGCACTTGAAGAGCACTTGGAAGCTGCAGCTGGTCAAGAATGAAGTGGTGCGGACAGTTTGGGACATTTCTCTTTACATTCACATAATATCACTGCTCTATAAATATCACTGCACCGGCTTCCGCTGCACAAGAGGAAGGGAGGCAAGATGGCTGCCTGGGAGCTCTGCCACCACAGGCCTTGTGAAGAAGAGGCTGAATAAAGAGCCAAAGCCCAGGAGTCAAATAAAGAGGCAAACTAAAAGATAGACAGCCATGATGAGAAAAGGCAACTGGAAGAGGCAGCAGCTGAGAAAACTGCGGAGAGAGGGGCATTTTTTTCCTTCCCTTGGAACTGGCGTAAAAGTTCTTCTAGCCGTTTCCCTCAGAGGGAGCAAAGATTCAGAAGAGGAGAAGAACTAAGAAGCTCGGCCAATACAAACAAGCAGAAAAGATGAAGAAAAAGTCAAGATTTTGACAGAACAGAAATAGAAACAGAAACTAAAAAAAGATTGAACTCGAGAAAAAGGAGTATAGCTCTATAGAGAGTGACATTAGAGATATACATAGATTAAGAAACAAATACAAAAGTTAGCAATAAACAAATATATGAGGATAGAGTGAAATGGGACTTTAAAGAATGTAGTGTAGATAAAAAGCTTCTGGAAAGTACAGTTAAATTAGAAAATAGTTTTATTATTAAGATTCATTTCTGAACTAATTGAAGGCATTTATAACTTACAATTCCTTTTTCTTTTTAAGTTTTCCTTTTGTAAAATAAAAGTATATCCATTAAAGGGAGATACAAAAACCCAACCAAGTTTCCAGTGCTTTGTGTTTATTAAGTCTGTTTGAATGTGGTTATCGGTACAGTAGTCCAAAAAGAATCAACAACATATCAGAGTAATTCTGTTTCAGTAGCCTATATGGGCAGCTTAGGGTGTCTCACTGTAATTTGGGAACAAGTTACATCTGTAAAGCAAGTGAGAGATCTAGCATAATGTTATTGACTCTGCTTGTGTCTTTCAGGAGAAACTTGGTTCAGGATTAATAAACTGAATATCAAACAACCACATAGAGTGATTCCAGACTGACAAACATCATATTTAAAGTTAAAGCTTCCTGGGAAGTGACATATGGGTGGGTCCAGCCAATGGTGAATTCATCCTTGAGGGAAGGGGTGTTTTCAGCTGCCTTTAAGGAGGTGCTGGTGCACTCTCTCCTCAAGAAGCCATCACTGGATCCCACCATACTGGACAATTTTCATCCGGTCTTCCATCTCCCCTTTTTAGGGAAGATGGTTGAGAAGGTGGTGGTACTGCAGCTCCAGAGGATCCTGGAGGAAACAGATTATCTGGACCCTTTTCAGTCAGGTTTCAGGCCTGGATATGGGAGGAAACAGCATTGGTCACACTCATGGATGATCTCTGGCGGGAGCGGGATGGGGGAAATGCATCCATCCTTATTCTTCTTGACCTCTCAGTGGCTTTCAATACCATTGACCATGGTATCCTTTTGGGTTTACTTGGGGAATTGGGAGTGGGAGGCACAGTTTTGCATTGGTTCTCTTCCTTCCTCCAAGGTCGATCCCAATCAGTGTTGATTGGGGGCGAGAGGTCCAGCTTGCAGCCCCTTCTCTGTGGGGTGTCCCAGGGTTCAGTACTCTCTCTGCTCCTTTTTAACATATACATGAAACCACTGGGTGAGATCACCTGTCACCATGGGATGAGGTATCATCAATATGCTGATGATACCCAGTTATACATCTTCATCCTGGGTGAGGTGAGTGATGCCGTGACCACCCTTTTGTAGTGCCTGAAGGCTGTGGGGGTCTGGATGGGGTGCAACAGGCTTCAGCTGAACCCTGGCAAGATGGAGTGGCTATGGATTGGAGGCCCCTCTGTATCCAAGGATTTACCATCTTTGGTTTTGGACAGGGTTGCATTGCCCTGGACGGACCCAGTGAGTAATCTGGGGGTCCTCCTCGACTCATGACTCCTGCTCAAGGAGCAGATGGCAGTTGTGGCCAGGAGAGCCTTTGCCCACCTTCATGTGATACACCAGTTACACCCTTTCCTGTATCAGGAGGCTCTCCTGTCAGTCACTCATGCCCTGGTCATCTCTCGGCTAGACTATGCAATGCGCTCTACATGGGGCTACATTTGAAGAGTATCCGGAAGCTACAGCCGGTCCAAAATGCGGCCGCGTGGATAATTTTGAGTGCCCCAAGAACGGCGCATATAACACCTTTACTACGCGAGCTCCATTGGGTCCCAGTCTGCTTCTGGGTCCAACTCAAAGTGTTGGTTATTACCTTTAAAGTCCTACATGGCATGGGTCCAGGTTACCTGAGGGACCGTCTTACCCGCATCACATCAACCCGTCCCACCTGGTCAGGCAGAGGGCATGTTGTG
Source organism: Python bivittatus (assembly GCF_059951505.1). Taxonomy (NCBI): domain Eukaryota; kingdom Metazoa; phylum Chordata; class Lepidosauria; order Squamata; family Pythonidae; genus Python; species Python bivittatus. The sequence goes on along the minus strand of NW_028277035.1, from coordinate 1,513,240 downwards.
GGTCCCATCAGCGAGAGAATGTCGACTGGCAGGGTCCAGGAGGAGAGCCTTCTCTGCTGTTGCTCCCACCCTTTGGAACATTCTCCCCCAGAGGTGCGGCAGGCCCCCACCCTCCCGGCCTTCTGGAAAAAATTGAAGACCTGGCTCTGCCAGCTTGCGTGGGGTGACAGGAATCTTACCCAATCCTGGGGATGGCTAACGCCTCAATAATGCTCCCTGAGTGATTGCCAATTATTTTGGATCTTTTTATTTTTTATTATTGCAATTTTGTAATTTTAATTGATTTTAATTGCTTCGTAAACCATCCAGTGTCGTTTAACAAGATGGGCGGTGACAAATTCAATAAATAAATAAATAAATAAATAGAAGCAGAAAATATAGTTCACGTGTGTGTTTGTGTGTGTGTATTTCATTCAGTAGTTTCACTGGTGTCAGTATTCTTTTTGGTCAAAGACATGATACTACTATCAATATTTTGCTGATCTGACGCTATGCTGCAGCTGTTCCTTTGTTAAACTGTGTGGGTATTTTGCTGCTTACGTGAATAATTACTGAGCCGCTTTAAAATAAATCAGAACTGATATTTGAAAAGAGATTAAAAATAAGTATTTCAAACCTCTGAAGCATTCAGAATGTCTACAATCATAGAGGGTGCTTTTTTTTGTTGTCCTACAGCTGGAGGAAATATCTATGAAAACAGCAGGAGTACTGTTTTCTGCTGTGTTTCCTCCACTTTATTT